>NW_028263371.1:6535500-6880000 GCF_051168715.1 Poecilia mexicana | reverse complement strand
CAACGCTTTAGTTTTAGATTCCTTCTTGAAACTTTTATTGTTATTTTAGAACTTCAGTTTATCAAGTCCAGCTCAAAAAATATGTTTTGATTTGATCTCAGTGTAAGATTTTTTGCGGTTTATTTAGGGAAAAAATAATTGCACAATTTTTTTTTTTGTTTTTTTGTTGTTTCTGTGTATCATGTTCTTAAGTTATTTTATAGATAATGTTTGTCCAAATTTTGTCCTGGACTTTAACAATAATAATAATAATAATAATAAATCCTTATGAGTAAAACACAAAGTAAGTCTAGAAAAGAGGGACTTTCAGCTGCTTCCTTTCACTGCTGCTGTGTTTTGCTGATATAATGCATAAGGACCACACAGTTGAACAATGAATATATTCTCAGATATCAAAGTACAAGTAAACTGAACTTAACACGGAGAGCTTTTAACTTTACTCCCTCCTACTACTTGGACAGGTTACCATGGAGATTCTCTTCTTATGATGTCCCGACCTCCTTTTTTTTAATCACTTTATTCTTTTGACGCTGAAATATAGATTATCATCAATATAAATGACCCACAACAATGAAAATTGTTTAAATCTAAAATGCCTAAAACCCTTCGAGACGCAGACATTAAAGCAGATAAGATCGGCCTTGTTCACTTTTAAAAACATTTGGCTTTTGAAAAATTAGACTCTCGAGTTACTGCTGAAGTATTCTGCTCTGTTGTTTGCTTAATAAGGTCATCTATAATTCAATTCGACAAGGATTACGATGCAGAAAAATGAAGTGCAAAGAATGTAATCCCAAAATCACAGCTGAAGCTGGGGGTATTTGGGAACTCCTGTGCTCCTGTTTGGCAAGAAATCTGAAGGTTTTCCCAGAAAAAGGCTCATTATGGAGCAGCGCAGCCTGGATGTCATCACACTCGGCTAATGCAGAAGAATTCAGAGAGGCCTAATTAGTCTTGTTCTCTTTACAATTTCTTCCGTTTGAGACACACACACACACAAACACACACACACACATATAACACACACACACCAAGAGAAAGAGAGCAAGAGCCAGAGTGAAAGACAGATGTTTGGACTTGTATAAAGCCGAGTTCGCTACCTGTACAGAGCGAAACAGAACCAGCCGAATAAACAAACTCCAGGAGCTTCTACTGATATAATCAAACACATTCTAACATGTAATGTAATATCCAAACTATTGTACGTCTGCAGTTCTCTTCTCACTGGACGTATTGACAAAGGACGGCACTGTTTGGTTTTCTGTTTGGTTTGAGCTTCAGCGGCCAACGCAGACTAAAGAAAATCAAATTTCAGGCGTGTTCTTTGTTTACGCTGTTCTGCGGGTGTTGGAGAATCTTATGTATCTGCGCCCAGGAGCGGTGTCTCTGTCCCAGGGCAAGCGCTCCGGTATCAGCTCAGATTATATCTACCTGTGTGTCTGGAAAGCTGTGTAGGTGTGCTCCGGCCTGGGTAAACATTAATCATTAGCCTCGCCATATGGTGTCCACATTGATCAAATTCCCCAGACAGGTGGGGCAGCAAATTCCAGGAAGAGGATACATGTGTCCATGTGGGGGGAAGTAGCACACACACAGACACACGCACACACCTACACACACAGATAAAGGTGAACCCACAGAATTCTAAAGCCCAACAACAAACTCAATCTGTAACACAGCTTCCCCCTCGCTGCCTCCTTCGGTTTGAGTTTTTCTGCAGATACGCTGCCCTCGCTGCCAGCGGCTTGCAGCAAAATAAAGAAGACAAAAAAGGGGATTTATGTTTTTTCTTCATTAAAATGTTTTGTCATTCTGTCCTTTTCAGACAAAAAAATCAAGAAAAATGAAAAGAAAATCTCCAGCAATAAAACACAGAGATTTTCCACGTGCGTGTCATACACAAAGCCAAAGAGAATGCTTTGTTGAACGTTTAGTTTGTGGTCCGTATCCTGCCAGTACATTAAATTGCATCCAAATTTCAGTCATTTTACTCAAACTGTTCCCTACAGGAGAAAGGAAATTGGTTTGTGTTCGGCATCAACCTAAGAACCACCGAGAGCCAAAGCTTATTTTAAAGCAGAAGGTGAAAGAATAACAGTGTCGCTATCCACAATCAAACAAGTTTAATTTATTCAACATAGACTACTGAAATAATCTTCAACTGATTTAGAAAATGATAACTCATTAACTGGAGGATACAGATTTAAAAAATGTACCACTTGCTAAAAAAAACATTATATCCAGAACTGTACAAAATAGAAATACATTTTGCATTTCTGCCTAGGAATATGTTTTCTCCAAAACTCCTAAAGTGGAATAGTTGTATCTTCACCCAGTTCAGATACACACTGTGAAAAAATAATTAAAAAGTCACTAATTTGGTGTAAAATACCAGCAGTAGAATACGGATTTGACCGTATTTTACCATAAATTAGAGACATTTTTTTTTTACAGTGCACTACAAGAATGCTATGTTTAATGTATTTCTAATAATGTAAAAAAAAAAACTGTGCCAATTAATTTTTATCCAATTAATCAATCGGCAGAATAACCCACATAATAATCGATTACTAATATAATTGTCAGTTGCAGTCATACTCAGTTCATATGCTTGACTGAAGTGTTATGTGTGAGATGTTGGGTGGGCAAAAAAATCTATTCCAAAATTAATTTAGAAAAATATTTTAGAATTAGAAAATTCAAACATAATCCTTAATTAAAAAAAAAAATCCTTCTGAGGTTTAAACTGCAGGTCATCGTTTTGTAATGCACAGTGTTAACTTCAGAAAGCAAAGACACCAAACAGCTGAAGCTTTTTAAATGAAATGTTCACTTAAAAAAAGTTTAGAAGCCTTCAGTTAAGTACTTAGCATCATCATGACCTGAGTGAGTATCTAATGAAAAGACTGCTTTTTTTAAAAAAAAAAAAAAAAAAGGAAAAAAAAAGGAAAGCAGATATCAGGATCACACCTTTTATGCTTTCTGAGGCAAAATAAGTTCAACTTAATTTAATTTAAGTCAGTTAAAAATATTTTAAGAGAAAATGTCTTAAAATAATTCTAAATGATAGTTTAGATTAATAATTAGTGTCTCTTGTTCTGTCTCTCTTAAAGCTACGGTATGTAACTTTTATTTAGAAATATATATATATATATATATATATATATATATATATATATATATATATACTGCTCAAAAAAATAAAGGGAACATTTCACTTTAATTTTGTGTGTGGCTCCAAATCCAGGCCTCCATTGGTTAATAAATTTGATTTCCATTGATGATTTTTGTGTGATTTTGTTGTCAGCACATTCAACTTTGTACAGAACAAAGTATTCAATGAGAATATTTCATTCATTCAGATCTAGGATGTGTTATTTGAGTGTTCCCTTTATTTTTTTGAGCAGTCCCTTCTCACCCTCCGTGGGTGGTCTCTTTCATCCTCTGAGCTCGGGTCCTCTACCAGAGGCCTGGGAGCTTGAGGGTTCTGCGCAGTATCTTGGCTGTGCCTAGAACTGCACATTTCTGTACTGAGATGTCTGATGTTGTTCCTGGGATCTGTTTGAGCCACTGCTCCAGTTTGGGGGTGACTGCCCCAAGGGCCCCGATGACCACAGGCACCACTGTGGTCTTCACCTTCCAGGCCTTCTCCAGTTCCTCTCTGAGGCCCTGGTATTTCTCCAGTTTCTCGTGCTCCTTTTTCCTGATGTTGTGGTCACTTGGTATTGCTACATCCACCACAACGGCTTTCCTCTGTTCTTTGTCCACCACCACAATGTCCGGTTGGTTCGCCATTACCATCTTGTCTGTCTGGATCTGGAAGTCCCACAGGATCTTAGCTCGGTCATTCTCCACCACCTTTGGGGGTGTTCCCCACTTTGACCTCGGGGCTTCCAGTCCATATTCTGCACAGATGTTCCTGTACACTATGCCCGCCACTTGGTTATGTCGTTCCATGTACGCTTTCCCTGCCAGCATCTTGCACCCTGCTGTTATGTGCTGGACTGTCTCAGAGGCCTCCTTGCACAACCTACATGGAGGTTGTAGGTTGACTGTATAGCTCAGTGGGTAAGTCACCAGTCTTCCACCTGGGAGACCCGGGTTCAAATCCAGGCTGGGGCAAACAGTTACAACAGTGAAATTGAGCTATGCAGTGTGGGTCCTTAGGCAAGACCCTTGGAGCTATATAGTCTACCTCATACCATGAGAGACATTGATAAGCACGACATGCTGGCTCAGACGTCGCCTGGCCAAACAAGGTCTGCGTCAGGTGCTGGGGAACCAGAGCACCCTGATGAAAAATGGGCTACTGGAACAAGATGGAAATGGGTGAAAATATATAAATATATTTGTTAAGGTAATCTGTGACAAAAAGAATAAAAGCCAAGCTCCTCCTGTCAGCTGCACCTGCTTCGAAACAACTAAACAGAGCCAAGAGGAGGGTCTTAGTGCTGTCAATCAAACTTATGTATGTGCAGTTAGCATGACCACCAACGGCCGTGGATAAGCAATATGTTGTTTCTCCGTCATTTGCTGCTGTGGCATCTGGCATTCTTGAGCGTGTACACGAGGATGATTCACAGAGCTTGGCCTCTTTCTACTGCTGGTTTTAGATATCTATTTGTTTATTAATTTATTGTGTCACGTCTAAACACTCAACAATGACTGATTTTGAAATGATCCACTACTTGCATTCCTAGTTCATGTGTGTGATTTTATACTTCTATCATGTTCGAAACAAATTCATTCATTCATTACTTTAAAGGTCTATAGCAAGGATAAATTTTTTTTTAGGTCTAACAGTTTTATATCTAATAACTGGACTTATTAATTTGAATTAACAACATGCAGTCCCTGATTTAAACTTTACTCTACCGCCTAAGCTTAAGTTTTCAGCATGGGATAAATGGGATGATCGATTTTTGTTTCATGGAGAAATAAACCATAAAACACAAGGCTTGTAATAGAATCATTATCTTATTCCTTATAGTTCTCCTCAGTCTGAGTAGCAGCATCTTAACATTGTCTCTTACCTTTCATGCTGCACTAGAGGTTTACAGCCCCTCTCTTCTCTGTTGTCACACTAAAAACAAACAAACAAAAAACAAACAAAAAAGAACAAACAACAGTTAAAAGTGACTGCCTAACCCTGAAAAGAGCCAAACTTACTGATTATTTATTATAAGAAAAGGATTTAATCATACATCATGGTAGGGATATCTTCTCCTCTGCAGCCTTGACTGACAGAAATGCCCGACTTCCCCATGGCCCCGGTTGCCAAGGAGACAAGCTGCCCTGAAGCACAACTCTCTAAGTGAAGTTTGTCGTTTTTGGTTCTGAACCCACTGACCTGACAGACCCTTTCACAGTTTTCCATAATTTCACTTTTTTTTATATATTAAAATCAGGGATCTCATGAATTTTGAAAACACACACACACACACACACACACACGCACACACACACACACACGCAAACAGGTCAAGTCACATACTGGTCATGGTTTTGGACTGTGGTTTTGGACCAACGTGAACCCACGCCTGGACAAAGAGGACATGGAAACTCAAACCAGAAAGGCCTCAGATTTGAACCTAGGATCATTTTGCTGTGGTAAAACTATTCTGTCTAATTCTCTAATTGCATAATTTAAAGTCTCAAAGGGAGACACACTCCCATCCACTGTTGGGTCTGTGCCTTACTACAGAAACTTTGAGAATATTTTAGCCCTACGGCTTGGAAGGAAGGACTCTCTCCATTTTGTGCTCCATGCTAGATTGCAACCTCTACATCCTGTTTATTACAGCCATGCGTGGCATCAACATCTGACAAAATCTAGCTCTGCGTAGCCTGGTTGAGTCGTTCCAAACCAGTAGACAGAAACATGGATAATTAAAATTATTTTTTTTTTTGCAACGTTTCTAAAGTTTGCTAAAATATTTGCAAAGACAGTTGGCTGGAAGCTTAGCTGTGTTGTTTCAAAAAACTTCATGAACTCAACTTTTGCCTGAAAAAAAAAAGCACCTTGGTCACCAAGTTGATTTGTTTTTACATTACACACAAATAAATGCAAACATTTTAATCTCCATTGAAGAGGATTCTGTTGTTGAGTTGTGGGTTAATGGCGTTGACCAAAAGACTGTTGGCTGGTAATGAACGAAAGATGAAAACACAAATCACTGCTTAGTGACACAAGGAAGCACTTACTGTAGCCTGCAATGAATCACAATCACTTTTACATAGCCGGGGAAATTGATTCAAATGCCATGGGATACACCTTGAAGTCATTACTAATCCATACACAAACACAGATGATTGGGATTCAGTGGTAATTGGTAGCAACTGAGCTACTAGTGCCACAGAGCCAATTATAACTTCATTAAAAACCATAAACAGAGCACCAAGCAAACCCCATGCACAGCGAGGTTCTGAATAGAGAAGAAGCTGCTTAATAACACTTTGCGCCGTTTACTCCTCGGTGAAAGAAACAAACTCCTGAGAAGGAAGCGGGCACCCAGGGACCCCATACAAATCCCATACTGTGTCCCTCCGTTGTCTTCTGTGTCACCTCCTGGAGAGACAAATGATTAATGCGGCGGATGTGAAGGTTGGCATTACAATTTACCCTGCAACCTCCGAGGTGAGTCACGGGGCAAGCCGAGCGCCGGGTCTCTGCATTTTTAAAGATAAAAGTGCAGGTTCAGCAACACGGCGGATGGGTAACTTAGTTTTCATTGCCTCCGTGGCATTTTTACCACGGGGGTCCATAGTTTGAACCAGCTAAATTGAAGTAATGCAAGAAAAATCAAGTTAAAGGAAAAAAATTAATAAATAAATAAAATCCCAGAGGTACGTCCTGCTGTCAGTGTATTTGTCCTGCCACCAACGGGGGAATAGAGTCGATTATATGTTACGTTTTATGACATTCTGAGGCTGCTAAACAAAATTGTGTAAAATATCAGAAAAACGCAAAATATTTTCATTTTACTGCCAGTTTAGTATTGGCTGTTTAAATTTACAAACATGTGGATGTCTAATGTTCTCCCTCCTCCTATATTTTAACCATAAAAAGCTTTGAACAGCCAAACACTGACTGGCAATACTTCTTCCATTCAATGCAGCTCAGTTTAAACCAACTCAACTAGATCCATTTTAAGTTTTCTTATGCTAAATCACAACAACTTTACATGATGAACAGATTCATGTTGTCGCAACATATATGGTGTTTTGTAATTAGTCTCTCAATATTTTGTTGTCCTGTTAATTTTCATGGTTCCATGTTTCATGTGCAAGCATGTCCTGTCTGTACCCAACAAATAGCACATCAGACAGTTGGTTTGTGGATACTTGTCTTTAGCTCAGCAAAAAGTAAATGTCAAAAGCGTCAGATGATCTTAACATCTCACAATTTTATGTGTAGTTTACCAGGATCTTTAAAAAGTGCAAATCAGCTCAACGAATCTGATCATCTGAGTAATTACTCTCCGTTCTGAGAATTAATTTTTGGATGAATGAATGAGTTTGTTTTATCAAGCTGAACGAGAGAAATAAATCTTGCTGGTGCTTTTTTTTTTTTTCCGTTTTTTCCTAGATACCCTCAGTGTCATTGGCATTCATTGAAAAGAGATCGGACTGCCCAGGGCAGTTCACGTTCCCTCCAGTGGCTGCTGTACAACACAACACCAACAACAATAACAACATCAAGCTGCTCTCGCTCTCAGAGCCCAACAAGAACGGCTACTGGGGGGCATTTCCACTTCCAAGGTGACCTCTGCTGCTTCGATGTGCCGCTGTGGGTGGAAACGTGATCGGAACAAGTCCAAAAAGACCAAAATCATCAAGGTAGACATATCAGCAACAACAGGGAGTGCATCAATGTGGTTCCCTAGATTATATTCTTCTGTATTTTTACATTTTAGAAACACTGCTTTTACATCGCTGCAGTCAATAAATCCACTACCGTTGTTTTCAAAGTAACCCATTTTTGTGCTTTAACTGTGTTTTGCTCTATTTCACTGTATACACAACTTCTTCATGACACACACAGAAAATGTTTTTGGGTCCAGGTTTAAGGTTTTCCATCAAGACATTGATTTCCAAAGCGTAAATGGTAAACTGAACTGCAATCATATTAGTTTTAATGAATAGTCACCTTCACGTGAATATCGTTTCCTTCACAATACAGAGCCTAAAGCCAGGAACTGAAGTTTATGAAATATACTAAAAGAAAAAAAAAAAAGATTTCAGACGAGGATCAGGACGGTGAACGACTTTAAGGTGCATCACAGTTTAACGTCCTTTTAATAAAAAACTAGACAATGTTTGGAGTGAGCAGAGTTTGGAGCAGGGTTACTCTACACTACATGTACAATAATTCATGCATTTTACCTTGAATAAATGTCTGAACAATTTGTAAATCTTTCTTGAAGACTTTTGTGTTGTAGCCCAGGTGTTATGGATTTATGATGGTCTATAGATGATCTCCAGTAGAGATGGGGCATTTTAAATAACCTAGTATTAAATTTAAATCATAAGCATCATGGAAAATAACCCACAATATGTCAATAATAATCACTTTGACATTTTCTACACCTTCATATTGTTTTTGTGCACGTCAGTCGACTCACGGGTGAAACAAAACTTTAGTTTATGAGGTTTTAACAGAAAGCAAGAAAATAAATTCTATTTAACTGAGTCAAATAAAAAATAAATATATTTTACAAATAAAAAAAACATCACCCGTGTTGGTGGTGCTGTGCTAGAATATTTTCACATGAATTTAGTGTGCAATACATTTACAATTTCATTGTGGAAAAGTACTTTAGATGTTCACTCAAAAAAGATCAAGGAGTGCAGAGCTGCTCCGCGTTATTATTATGGGATCAGAATGTTTCTGTCTTTAGTACCTCAATGTAAAAAAAAAAAAAAACATTACCACAATATAAATGTAGTATTTCACACCATCATGAAATTAAAACACAGTTTCTAAACCCTTCTATGGATCCACTTAGACTAGAGTGTAAGATCTCATTGTTCTGTATTTAGCACAAGATGGATGTTAAACGGTTATTACACTATCAAGCAAACGGTGTCCACATGCAAATATCCGTCAACTTAAGCAGTCAAAGGTGTGCGTACAAAAATAATTTGATTAGGATAACCTGGATTGTCAGGAAAAAGTCTTAAACAACTGAAGTGAAAAAGATGTAATGACACCGCTTCCAGGAATTCTCTTTAAAAACAATATTTTATTTTGTATTATTGGTATTGTTATATACATGGCATAAGTTGTGCTTTTTTACTATCAAGAATAAACCAGAAGGGAACACATCAGGAAATTAAAATCCAAACTTTAAACTAGGATTGAATTGTTTTTCTCTTCTTTTTCTCTTTTTTGTCTGGCGATATACTGAGAGTTCTACAAAATGAGGATAAAAGGGAAGGAAAAAAGTCAGAAAATTAAATAGATAGGTAGGCAGATTGATAATAGTTCAGAGACACGGATGGTCCGCTGAGGGTAGTGAGAATCCTCCGACTGTGATGTGCTTTTACCAACAGTAGCAAAGGCACCAGTGTATAACTTTGTTAAAAGAAAGGAAAAAAGAAAGAATGCCTCAGGGCCTTGTTCCAGTTGAGTTAACACACACACACACACACACTCACACACACGCACACACACACACACACGCACACACACACACACAGACACAACCAACCTCCAACCACAGTTATTGTCCATAGGTTTTTACCACACGTGAATGCTTATTATCATTTTGAACCGTCGCGGATGATGGGTGAAAGATTAGTCAGCTGGAAATCATTCAGAGTGTTGAAGAAATGCGTTTCAGTTTCCCAACCTCTCCTGCGATACGGCCACATTTTTAAAATGGGTTTCAAAATAGGGGTCAGATTTCCTGGCATCAAAGCGTGCAATGTCAAAAAAAAAGAAAGGACAAAAAAGTAATGAATGGGGCATGTAAGAAATAGGATGGAGGAAACAATATGAATATATGTCATTGAATGATTGATAAGTAAAAATGTGATAAAAGACAAGATGAGTCCTTACTGATGGAAGAGAAGTAGAGAGGGAGAGCAGATATTCTGCAGACAGAGGCAAGCCTAGTAAAGATCATAAAACTGAGCTCACTGAACAATGAGTGTTTGAAAAGAAGTACAGCAGCAAAAGGTTTCTAAAATATGATGGAAAAAACCAAGATGAAAATATTTAATTCTCATTAACGCGACTGAACGTCATCTGCACTGACATCTCTCACTGGAAGTTTCAGTGAATTACAAAAAACTTGTCTTTTTTCCCCCCCTATAGCACCCATATGAACTTCAGTTTAACTTGAGGTTCACATTTCTCTATCTTTTTCAGTTAATTTCAATTTATCATATACCCAAATGATGATGTTTTAGGTTTTAAAATATGCAGGAAAAAAGAAGAGGGAGGAGAGGAAAAGGTTCAAAACTTTGAAGTCAAGGATTTATAGTACAACTGATTCACTTGTAAAGAGATGTTTGTTTCCCCCCCATTTTCCACAATCTGCCTTTGCTAGCAATCAAGCGCTTTTGGATAAATATAAAACAAGGTGGACAGAGAAAAAAACCAAGGGGAGATACTGATAGATGAGTGAGAACATAAGTTTACAAGGGCTGTCAAGAGGTTAACAAGCAAATGACATGATTCAGGGGGGAAAAAGAACAACGAAAGGAGATAAAACTATTAAAGAGTTGGAAATCCATGAGCAAAAAATTTGGCGAATGCAAGGTTTAAAGCGCAATTATTTGCATTGGTTATCCAGTAGGAAAAGTTGGGTTGGAGAACATTGTTACTATCATTTGTACACTGATGCAAAAGGTTCACGTAACAACGTTGGGTTGAAAGACTAAAAGGGACGGGCATTGGGGGAAGGCCTTTCTGGTATAGATTGGTCCATTGGGCAGCCGTTAGCTTCCCACAAGACAAAAATCATTGATTAAATTTTATTAGCTACCCATTGGGCTGAGCCACTGTGTTCACTCACGTCTGTCACCGAAGCCAACTGATATGTTAACCAGGAGCACATGTCCACCTCCCCCGGGTGGTATGTTCAGTTCACAATTATTTCTGTTTACCCAACAAAAAAAACTAAACAAAAGCTCGTTTTTTTTTTGTTGTTTTTTTTTTTCTCCTTGATAGTTTGGTCAAACAGTGAACAAACAATGCAAATCCCATGAATAATCCTCAGGACTTGTAGAGTCTCTCCAGGCTGCGAAGTGCAAAAGGAAGAGACGGCCGACAAAGGCCCAATCCTTAGACTGCCCATTTATGTCCATGAGTGGTCTTAGTATAAAAACCATCTTTTGTGCCTTCCCAGTCATTCATCCTCGTTACTCGCGTTGGCCGCAGACCAATCCTTATTAATTTGATTTGTGTGCTGCTGGCACCGGCCTCACACAGGCTCTTTTCCATGCCGACTCAGTCCTTTAGCGGCCCGTTCCTTGATACCGAGCCCCACGGTTCTTGTTGATTCCGTCTCTTAGCAACCGTCACCTGCCTACCATTTGTGAGTCCGTGTCACTCCATTGCCAAACATGAGTGAACTGTCCGCCATACGTCGGCCCTCGTTGATTCTGACCCTTAGCTGTCGATGGCTTCGATCCAAACACACACGTTCCTTCGTCCTGCGGCCCGTTGGCTAGCGTCAGCTCCAAGCTTGTTAGTCCATATGTCCCGTCTCTTTACGAGCCTCTAATTTTCAACTCCAGAGACAAAAGTTACTAGTGGTTTGGCAGGTGGATCCCTCCTCAGCTGGGGACAGGTAGAGCTTGCCATTAGCGCAGGCGCAGAGCTCGTACACAGTCTGTTTGGTGTAAGTGGTGCCTGGAGGGGCCCCTTCCAGAGGGTCTACGGCACTGCCGAGGGGGATGTTGCCCAGCTTGATTGTGTTGGCATCTAGAAAGATCTGTTGAGACACAAAACAGACAACACAGAATATTTTCAGTCAACAACCATTCGGTGCGAACAAAGACATGTACATATACATATCAACACTGATTTAAGGTCTGCTGAGCTCACATGGACTGTTCTGTGTTCCTAAAATAACATGCAAACAAACAGCAGAGAAGAGAAAAAAAAACAAACATTGTTCTTGGTGCAGCAGAGGAAGAATGTTGCTGTAGGCAGTGACAATACTCTCAATGAGATAGACTCATAAAAACTCCAGAGGCCAGGAGGAAATGTTTATTTAGGAATATTTTTCTTTTTATGGGGGAAGGAAAAGTAAGTAACATAGGTGAAGGGAAAGTTAGATGTGAAAAAAGATTAAAAAAAGTGTGTGGAGAAAGAGATGGGAGGATGAACAGAGAAATTAGAGACAGTAATACTGTTTGGTTTCAGGCTATGTATGTTGTTGCATTGTGAGTTATGCCAGCCTAATCCTGAAGAAATGAAGCACATTCAGTGTCACCTTCAGGTATGTTACATCTTTAAAGTCTGAATGTTGTTTTTGACTTAAAATCAGTTTGTCTAATGTGCAAGAACAGAGTGTCAATGTGTTTTTGTTTATTTATTATGTCTTTAGCCGTTTTAAGAATCAACTGACTGTAAGAGACTTATATCCCAATGCTACATGAGTGACATGGTTAAGTGATTACTAGCAGAATTACTCAGAAACTGGGTGATGCTGCCATCAGTTCAACAGTTCATCTTATAGAGGCGACTTGATCTTCATCGGTGGAAATGGAGCGTTTGCATAGCTTATCATGAGATTTTAACATTGCTATAACTGGGTGATTTCTGCTAAATTTGGTAGTAATTTCATAAGTTTAATTTCAGGGAAGAATAGATGGAACCATTTCATCTGCTCAGAGTAGCCATGTTAATGCAGCAGAGTTGAACGGTCTGGCTTGACTTCAATTAGTATTTCATGCTATAGTGTTGGATACAAAGTAAGGTAATGCTTTAGCGTTAATTTATGAAAGTCTCAGGTGTTCCTGAGCCATGCAAATGCACAGTAGATACACGGATATAATGTCGGTCTTAGTAAATACATATATACATGCTTTTCACCCTCTCTCTGAGAAACAAGGAAAAGTTATGAAAATAGTAATTTGTCTAAATAGACAATCTGAAGTTTAGAGGGAGAGACAGAGAGAAAGAACTAAGTGGGGAACTGGAAAACATTTCCAACAGAGGAAAACATTAACACAAAATGTCTAAACAGAAGTAATAAGGAAAGACCAATCAAAATAATGATAATAAAAAAAATTACCAAAATATGCAAACGTAGTCAAAACCCAGATGTCAGGTAAAGGCTGTCTTGAAAAAAATACAAGACTGTCTTTCAATGGATCATATACCCCAAAAATGAAGCTTTTGGATTTGAAATATGCAGAAAAAAACAACAATTTCTTTCTGTTAATTTCACATCAACAGTTTCTTCCTGCCCTGCTGGGTGTAAATCCCCCATCTCCTTAATTCTGATTGGTTGGGAATCATTATTCAATCTTGATTTCTATTGACTGCCTCATTTATTTACTCCTGTGTTTGAGGAAAGTTCAGATCTTTATTTTTTTCCTTTTTCTGGTGTTTCCTCACACACTTGTTTTTCTTTCTTTTTTTTTTTTTTCCACCGCCATGGCTGGATAGTTTCCTCAGCAGATATTTGTATCCCCATTATTCATGTACATCAATTTAAAAATGAGGACAGGGGAAGTATAAATGGGTGAGGAAAAATTGCTTTGAGTGCAGAAAGAAAGAGACAATGAGGGGAGAAAGAGCTGATGGAAAGATGTGAGAGGGGCGATAGAGAGGAAACGGTAACACAAACAGTTTTCTCAAAAAAGAAAAGGATGACATAAATTAAGTTAAATGAGATAAATCTCGCACAAAAGACGTCCCATACCTACAGGGTTCGGATATCTCCAAGGATAGGAAGCAACTAATTTAACTAATGATGCCACATTGGCTGATACAGTGCACATCAGTCTGTATCAACCAGGCGCACGCACGCACGCACGCACGCACGCATACACACACACACACACACACACACACACACACACACACACACACACAAAGACTTTGCATGGACGTCTGATTATTTTGCATCCATTTCTATAGACTAACCCAAACCCTAAAACCGTACTGTGGGTCATCGCCACATAGTATTTGTTGAAAAAAATGAACACACACACGCACACACACTAAAGCTACTTTCAACAAACAGACTAAAAACAAGACATTCATTTGACAGCAGCATGAAGGCAAATGAAGTCTTTAAAATAGCAACGCAACCTGGAGAACGTTACAAGAACAACACCGCCTTTATCAGGCAAAACCCTCCGACTCTGAAAAGGTCTCCTGAATGTCGCTGCCACGCTGTTGCTTACGTCTCACACATGTTGCAGCAGCTCTAACACAGCTGGCGTGAGCCCCGGCAGACAGAGACTTAAATAAATTGTTTGATGAATTGGTCAATCCCAGCATCGTCTTTGTCCAGCACTGATAATCACGTGACCGAATTGGGCTGGAAGATCAATGCTGCGTTCAAAATCTCAGCACGTCCTGAAGAGATAAAAGTATTATTAGCTGAAGAAACAAGAAAAAGACCAACTCATAATTTGTGTCAGTCACTACATATAGTGGTATTATAGTCATTTATTTATGTATAAATTAATATACTTTCTTTGTAGTTACATAACTCTTGTAGCAGAAGCATGTATGTACGGCATGTGAGATGTTTCTTAAACTGCAGTGCTCATGCTAAGGATTTCTTTTTTTTTTTTTTATTTTAACTAAAAACCTGTGGAAACCAGAGTTTTCTGGAAATTATACAAAGTTTGAACCATTTTTTACAGCCATGTATTTTGATACCACACAACAGGAGGAGAGATAAGCAATAGCATGATGCCTTTTTCATGTAAAGTGTCTCATTTAAATACACAAACCTTTAGCTGTCCTTAGATCTGTACTCAGGATTATGTGTGTCTGTGGAAAAAGTTCCTCGGCAGATTTATGTCGACGTGTGTTCACTGTAAAAACCACAAATTTGCTGCTTCTTCGGTTTTTTTTTTTTCTTTTTTCTTTTCCCACGGGACTGAAGTCCTGCTCAGACCCGGCATTAACGAGAATCCATGGCGGTCTCTTCACAAATGGACAGGCGTGAACCCACTCAGGACAGATTGAGAGCGCGCTCGGCTCCAATAACTCTCACCATATTTGAAGGGGGATCTCAGGTGGTCTGCAGCACCTGCGGCTCCATTTATTATTACGCTGTGAACACATTGGAGCACGTTAACCACAAACTACTCATTAGTCATAATGGTTTGCAGTGGAGAGAGTTTCCTTTTGGTGGTTTCCTTCGTCTTTGCGGGAAAACGATGCTTCACACATGCACAGCCCAAACTTGCAAGTTGCATTGTTCACAGAAAAACCCCTTCCCTGCTGTTTTGTGTGCTAATCTCTCTGCAGCGACACTAAAGATAGAAGTACCAAACATCAGAATGGGTCCTTCTCGCTCCGGGGAGTTTTCTTTGTACCTCGCCTTGCCCCAAATGTTTAGAGCTGGGTTTTTCTTTTTTCTGTCTTGTGTCTTCAAGGACCTGTTCAGAAAAAAAAAAAAAACTGCAGCAAGTTGTAAAGGTTCGGTTTGTCTTTTGTGAATTTGCAGAGGTGTGCTGAGACTGAACTCTGTAACATCAATAAATTAGACTTTGTTGGATCTGGAACATGCTAATCCGCCCCAATCAGGACTCAACGTCAGAGTACTGAATCTGTACATGTTGATCAACTTCATGTCTATCTGCATTTTTAAAACTTGTCTTTTCATCAGCTCATTTAAGAAATTTCATTCTAACAAATCCATGTGTATTTGATTCCATCGGATCGCTTTCTTCACTTGTTTCAAGCAAGTGACTGTCAGAATTAAGTGGCTCTTTCTTTAAGTTTTGCTCATAAAAAGAGTAAACCTTTTGCACACGTGGCTAGAAAAGAAAAATAACACTAAGCATCTCTAAATGTCAAGGTATGTTTTCAGTAGGTCCCTGCTGTTCTCTTGCCATCTTCTCTTTATCTCCCTAATAAGAGCTGCTATGACTCACTCACATCTCTGAAAGGTGAAAGGATTCAGTCGTGTTCGGCACCAGAACTCAAATTTATTTCTAACTACCTCCTTTTTGTAGAAATAAAAGCCTAAAATTAATTTAGGTACTGCATTTGACTGGGATAAAAACGAGTTCAAACGGAAATATTCATTAATTACAAAAAAAAAAAATAATTTGTCAAAGTATCTTGAGGTCTTGTTCACGAATGAGGCAAAAACGGAGCGGGATCTGCAGTGAAGCGAGCGGTTCTCGATTTGCCGATCGATTTACGTTACAAGAAGATGCTGGACGCATGCAGGTGAAATGAGATTCCTTCACAAGATGTTACGTTAAGTTTTCTTCTCTGACTCTCTGTTTAACTCAGTTTGCGGCATCTATCTGCATGAGCTCTCTTTCTTGAAAACGGGCTCAGAGCTGATCGGTTTAGCTCACATGAAGCTACGCTAAAAAATGGCTTCTATAGAAAGAAAGATTTTCATCAGATTGAATAATAACTAGAACTTGATTGAACCAATTTTCTGTCTTGTAAACTGAGTTGAGACAATGCGCGTTGCAGCTATATAAATGAAGTGAAACTTATTCCTTAATCAGGATGTCTTTTCCAGAATTAAATTAGTTGACTCTGTGGCACTTTTTTAAACATTTAAAACATTCTAAAATGCTTTAAATGTGTAAGCTATGAATTTAAATAGCTAATTCATAGCTTCGAATGTCTTTTGTATGAGATTACACACATGCTAAATTGTCTTTACTTTTCTTATTTATCGTTTTAACTCTGGATGGTGATGTGTCCTGGAGGTTCAAACTTTAAATTGAAAAATTAAAGGTCCTTTTATATAAAAAAAATAAATAAAATAAAGAGATGCGTTTTATCGTAGATATGTCAGAAAACGGCAGTGAAATAATTTCAAATGTACTTGTATGTGCCTGTCAATAAAAAGGTTAGCCATGTAGATGTTAAAATGCAGGACAGACCACACAAAATGTCTTAAGCTGAATCATTTGTCCACTTGTTTTGAAGGTCGTCTGTCCAGCAGGACAACAGCCCTGGACGTACAGCCAGAACTACTCTGCGATGCTGGGAACGGCAGTAAAAGCTCAGGCCCAAATACAATCGAGAATCTTTTGGCAACACTTCAAAGTTCAACTTCACAGATGCTTTCCATCCAGACAGACTGAGCTTATCCCAGATTTAAAGTGCCTTCGACTGCCAGGTTGACATTACTGTCATCAATAACCTGATTCCCGACCAAACAAAGCATCGTCAGTGCACTGCTCTACCGCCAAAGACGCACAGTTCAGATCAGTCCAAACAAGTAAAATGATCTCATTAGAGACAGACTCAAATTCAAATCCAATTACAGAAACTCAAATCCAATCAAACTGTTAATAATTCAGTGCCGTCAATTTCAATAAAATTATGACACAGTGGAATTCAAACTGGGTGAGTACACTGCTCATTGGCGATAGAAAAAGAATTAAAAAAAAGAGTTATGTAGCTGATAAAGCATATGATTTGCATTCAGTTTCCACTTCGAGGCAGTCAAGTAGGTAACTCAATAAAATAGATTTCAGTGGTCACGCTTCTCAGCTCAGAACAAACTAGATGTGACAGAAGGAGCTCTGACAGATACCTGAGGGTTGTTCAGATTAGAGGAGACAATAGGGGGTCTTTGCAGGCCAGCAGTTGAAAGACATTGTCTTATTTATAACTTTGTCAGGACACATCTCTCAGTCCAGCATCAAAACCAAAAGAGGAATCGGTAACACCCTTATTAGATGGGGTGTGCATAAGACTGACATGACGATGTCATAAACATGACATAACACCTGTTAGGAACATGAAGGAGTCCTTATGAGTGTTGATGACTGTCATGAAGTGTGAATTGGTAAATAATTAAACTTTTACTGCAAAGATGTACTAAAACTGACATTAAAAGTCTGAACTCTGCATTAAAAGTGTCATTATTTACTGAGTGACACTTCATGACAACAGTCGTAAATATTCATGTTCATAACTGGTGTTATATTATGTTTTTGACAGTATGATGTCACTCTTATGCACACTCCTTCAAATAAAGTGTTACTGAGAAATCTTCCTCCAACCAGTTAGGTGGGACAATATGGCAGAAAAATATCAGAAATGCTCAAAGAATTTAAGGGACTCTCAGCAAACTGCTTAGTGTTTAATTAAAAAAAATAGTATTGGTATAAATAAAAATGTGTTTTACCAGCAAAACAACAAAAAAACCCCACAAACCTACATTCATATCATAAAAACACAGCGACTTAATATCATATTTTGTGCCGTAAAACTCAGTAAAGGATGTAAACAACTTTTCCACTATAAGGTCCAATATTAAAGTCAGTAATGTCAATGCAAGCATATCTCAATTGTGCAGCTAAAATATTAATTTCCCCAACAGTGTGAAGAAGTTCTTAGCCAAACCAGACTGTAGGAGTTATTTCACTCACCCTAGATCAGGGATTAAGACGAGATCTTTCAATTATTTCAGTCGCAGTGATTTATTCCAAGAGGTTTGCCTGTTTAAGGTCAAGCTAACCATCATACTTTGTAAATCGGTGAACTTTGGTTTTAATTCCATTACTGCTAATGAGCATTTAGCATTAACTTGAGAATTTTGTAATTTGGATCTATGGTTAATTCAGTCTCTCAGAAATCTGTAGGACAAAATTTAGCTTCTTTTTTTTTTTTTTTTTTTTTTAAATGTCTTAACATGTACTCCCAAGAAAAGAGTGTTGTCTTTGCATGTTTCAGATGTTTATCTGGAAAGTATTCACAAAACTTTACTCTTTCAACATTTTGTTATGTTACATCTTTATTCCAAATGGTTGTAAATTAATCTCTTTCCTTAAAACTTCCACACGATTGCCCTATTATGACGACATGGAACATTTTGAATATTTTGCTAATTTATTAAAAATGGAATAGCAAAAAAAAAAAAAAGACTTTCACGCACGTATTCACAACCAGATGATTCAGTGTTAACCTGAGTGAACTGAGTAAAATGGCACAACACCACCTCAAGTTGGATGTTGGAACTTGTTGGTTTTTCCAAGTAAATGAAAGTCATAAGTAATTTAGCATCTCAGGCAACATATCTTCTTAATATAGATGATTTATGAAGTCTGATAGGGCCTCTTAATTCTTAGTTCTAAGTTACTAAACAGGAAAATAATGTACCAAAAGTAAAAGGTCGTCATGTACGTCTAAGGTTTTCAAACCCCAGCTGGTCCCTTCTTCAAAAAGACATTGGCTATTTTTTTGTCCACTGCAAAAATGTTCCTCTTGATAATCATAGGAACTCCCAGTGAACATGAAATCATTTTGAACTTCAGCCTTAAGGAGGCCAAACTTAATATTCATTCCATATCGGTAAAGTTAAACAAATCATTTGCTTTAGCCGGGCAACTTTTGAAAATCTCCTTTTTCAAATTACTTACACTCTGAATCCGGCTGTATTGTATGTGTCACTCATATGCGAATACAAATGTGGGAGTCCGCACGAGGGCCTGGAAATGTGCATAAACCGTGAATTTACGTCTAAGCCCATCTTCCTCTAACACCAGTTTAGCAAGCATGTGCCTCTGGCAGCAAGGAAATGGAAAACATGCAGAGAGCCGCAATTATGAAGGGTCAAAGCATTTTTCATGGATGATTTCCTTTGGTACAGCCATGAACAGCAAAGGAGGAAGATGAGTGACTTCTCAGAAAGTAGGGGCGGCAGCTCTGAAAGAAATAGCGCTTTTCTGGTATGAAAGGAGAAAGGAAGTGGAAGTAGGAAGTAAGCAAAGGACGTGAAGGGGAGAAAGAAGAGCGCCGGCCCCTCTGCTCTCACTTGTAGCAAAGATACACATTACATTTAAGTTGTCAAATTTAGGCTGGTAACACCCGGCCGCGCGGCTGAAATACACGTGGGGGAAATTCTGTTGCTTTCACCACAAAACTGAATCTTTTACCCTTCGGCTTCTTTCGCGCCACTGTTTAGAATTTTTTTCTTCATGTCTTTCCTTTAACATCCTGTGAAGCACCTTGAATCACTTTGTGCGTGAAAACCAAGAATCACCTTGGTTTTTCTTTAGAATAGGAACGCACGAAACAGAAAAAGGCCAGGCTATATACATTTCTAAGGAATTGCATGTTAGAAAATAAATGGAGCTAAATGAAAAGTGACAAAGACAAAGGTAGAGGAAGTCAGGACAGGATTTCATGAACTCTTCCAGCTAGCTGTCCAGGTTGATGGTGGAAAAGTTTCAAATTAACTGGTTCACACAAAAATGAAAATGCTTATATGCATGTGGTTGATAAAAGTTACTGCACAGAGATCTTTCTGATATGTTTGTCGTTCTTCTCAGCAAAACAAACAAATAAAAATGATAGAGATGCAGCCATGAATTTGGATGATAACTAGCTCACTAGCTGACTAGCAGGGAGATCATTCTTCAGTGAGGGATGAAGACTCAGTGATCTATTTTCAGCATCTCTGCGGCGTTAGAAGCTTCTAGAAAGAAATATGTTTTTTTTCTTCCTTTGGACACTATAATGAGGAGTTAAATGTTAGCAGACAACAGGAAAGAAAACATTTTACTGGAAAGTCGCTTTGTTTCATCTCTTTCATGATTCCAGTTGTAGTTGTCACAGAACATGCTGGCTGAGGAAACAATGGCAACCTTTAAGATATGATATGCCAAAGTTAAAGGTCAATAATTACTTTGTAAAAAAAAAAAAAAAAAAAGATTGTGCTAATCATGCTCCCTTTCCAAATGATGCTAATAACTCATGAAAAGATGCAGAAAAACAGATTAAAATGGTAATTTTAACAGTTTTATGTTGTTTTATAATGTTTGTGAAATCCAGTCTGACTGCAGAGTTGTGTCTCATGTACATGGTGTGACAATGCCTCTGGCAAATGTATCAATAATTAATGACGATGCTGAAAGCTCCTGTATATTTACAATAGATTCCTGAACAATTTTAGGATCTAATAGTTAACAGTAAATCAATATTTTCCTCACAAATATTAAGCTCGACACTGATTCTTTTTTTATTTTTGAAAGAAAATGGAGAAAACATATTTGGTGCACATTATATTTTCTTTTTTTGAAGGTTTCAGTACTCTAGGTTTGGATATAGACGGATTTAACAATACAGCAAAAATAGACAGCCGTGTAACTCTCTTTGATGTTTAGATATATTTGGTTTTACTTCATTAGGAAGCCTCCAGGCTTTCAACAAAATAGAAAAACAGCATTTTGTTGTTAATTATTACTAACAGACATGTCAGAATCAACTAAAGCTGTTGCCATGTGGTTGAGTCACAAAATCTCCGATCGCCGTCTTTAATTTTTGCACTTTTGATCTACCGCAGCCGATTCACCGCCGTTATCCTTCGTTGCCAAGGAGGAGCCGGAGAACACAAAACTGTCAAAACGTGTGTTACTTAGATAAATTAATTCCCGTAGACTGATTTTGTGAGAGTCTATGATGATGAATATCCTGAACTGCGCTGACTAATTTTCAGCCTCTAATAACAGACAGGCAGACGGAGAAAAATCACAGACGCTGGTAGTGATAGCCTAATGGAAAGCCTCCCGACTTGACCTTCATCTCGGCATCTCCCATCATCTTAAGTACATGCTGGCAGCCAGTTTTTGTTGGCTTGTTTATTACGGTAGGTAACTTGCATCTCGTCTGCAAAAGAATGCCCCGTCAGCAGTGTGAGTTTCCCTCATCGCTTCCGGGCTTGTTGATCTCTCTAAAGCCTCCAAGACTTTTACTGAGACTCCCTCTGAGTCTCCAAGAGTTTCCAAACCCGCATAGCTCAATTTCAAAGTTTTGCTCTCACATGCTGAAATGCTGAGTGCAAATATGCCTGGTGATTTTATTCCCAGATATGCTTCCATTTAGGCTCACCTTCTGGACAAAGAAATACTAAAGAAAAAAAAGATTGTCGTTTTGCTTTTCGTGTTTAGTTTCAGGTCTGATAGGAGGCGATGGCGGTGAATTGGAGGGGTCGGGGTCGTAACCGGCGCTTTATTGGCAGGGATTTTTGTAAGGACTCTTTTTGTTTTACAAATATCTGAGAGCAAAAAGTAAACATTCACAAACAAACGGCTGAGTGACAGGTGGAAAGGTCAAGTTAAAGCACGGGTCATTTGCACCTCTGCAATCTGAGTGCAGAGAGACGGATCTCAGGGAGGCAGTGAGCCTTTATGCAGCCAGGTATTTATGAACGTGAGGGCAGAGGGGAAAGAGTTTAGTTCTTGAAAATGTGAACAAGGAAACCTGCTCCGTTTTTAAATGTGTAACCAGGCAGAATGAAACATCCATATATGTAATTCCTTCCCAACCAAATAGTTGATTTGTCCCCCAATCATCTTCACATGATTTCTAAACCTAATCCTAATTACTCAACGCCTTTTTAAATTGTTTACCATTTGTTACATCTCTTCTTCATAGAGTATATGAACATTGACCTTTCACAATTATTATTCACATAATTATTATTCACATGCACCAGTCACACTTGTATATATACATATGTATTTAAAGTTTTTCAGTATTTCTTTCTGTGTACTCCGACACCAAAGCAACATTTCGCTGTCATGTCTTTGTTCATTGACGATGAAGCAAGTCTAACTCTAAATATGATTCTGGACAGCAGATATAACAGTTTCGCACGCACACGCACGCACGCACACACACACACACATACACACACACACACACACACAAGAAAACTTTATTTACAGTAACTGAGCTAAATATCTCAGGTTTTCCGACTGATCTTCAGAGAGATTTTTCCTAGTCCTTAAACCAGGGGTGTCCAAAGTCGGTCCTGGAGGGCCGGCATCCTGCATGTTCTATTTCCCTCCCTGGTTTAACGCACCTGGATCAAATGATGGCTCATTAAAAGGTCAAAGAGGAACATTGACATGCTGAAAAGGTTATTTCTACCACCAGGTAGAGAACTAAAACGTGCAGGATGCCGGCCCTCAAGGACCGACTTTGGACACCCCTGCCTTAAACATATGACTTACAGATGCAAACTCTGCTTTGTGTCCTCAGTTGATCAAGTACAAATACTAAATATAAAAGTTAAAAAAATCTAAGCATCACAAAAAAATGATAGAAGAAAACATTAAAAGGCCTTAAAAACATGCAGGAACTATTGATGAAAACCTCATTAAAAATATGGGAAGAAATTGTGGCCTCTTGGGAGCAAAATATTAAAAATGAAAGGTTTATAACATATAAAAATCTACATTACCAGAATATCTCTATTAAATCAGAAAATGTGAAAGCACCATGATGCTGAATTATAAGTTTCTCACTCTAACAGAATCCCAAAGCAGCTGATTTTATGCAATCATAACAAACTCCTGGAACTTTGATGTTTGTTAGTCGACATGTGTCAGACTGCTTCTGATCCTTGCATCTCTCACGAAGAAAAACTTAACGACTACTTTTTAGAGGACTGCCAGGAACCAAAACAGACAAGAAAAGGTTGAGTTTAAAATCTTTAGCCGAAACGTTGAAAGAATCGGGGAGTGAAAAAAGAAAAAAGAGAAAGGTATAGAGGCATAATGGAGGTCGAAAGGACAATAACAAAAGTATCTCAGCACACAAACTCCCTGAATTGTGCCCACACAGAAGGCTAACCTTCCCTCCCTTTTTGCCTTTTTTTGTTCTTTTCTTGTTGCCACATAGAATACACACAGACAGGTGGGTGGTGGCGAAGCTATCTGAGTGTATTACACAGACCATTAGCCTGGTTGAATGGACACAAGCAGGAATGGAAGCTGACAAGGGATGAAATGACTGAGGCTGAAGAGACACTGAACGAGTTTTAAAACCCAAACAAAGAGGCACCAAGAGAAAGAAAACTGCCAACAGTACTGTACCGTGTCAGCACAGCGGCTGTATGCAAACATATTTGTGGAAACATGCATCTGCAGCAGAAAAGAAAAGTACATTTTACAAAGGCGCAAGCTTGGTGATCAGAATCCTTGGTAAAAATACCACAGTGTTACATGATCAAAGTATTTACACAAAACACAGAGTGACCCGGGGTTCTGGAGAGGAGGATCCGTGGGATAGAAGAACCTCGGATTCAGGAAAAGTAGTGTGGTCTGGGTCCTGGTTGTGAAACACTGGGCCCTCAGCAGGGTCCTGGAGGGTGATGGGCATTCGTCCAACCAGTCTACGTGTCGTTTGTGGACTTGTAGAAGGCGTTTGACCGTGTCCCTCAGGGAATGCTGTGGTGGGGTACTCTGGGAGCACAGAGTACCAGGCCCTTTGATCCGGGCTGTCGGATCCCTGTACAACTGGTGTCAGAGTCTGGTCCGCTTTGCAATAAGTCCAACTCGTTGGCGGTGATAGTTGGACTCTGCCAAGGCTGCCCTTCGTCACCGATCCTGTTCCTAATTTTATTAACAGAATTTATAAGTGAAGCCAAGGTGTTGAGGGGATCCATTTGGTGGCCTTAGGATTGCGTCTCTGCTTTTTGCATCAGGTCGCAGATCGCAACCTGACGACAGTACCGGGTCGTGATCTACAGCTTTCACCGGAGCAGTTCTCAGCCGAGCATGAAGCAGCCGGGATGAGAATCAGTGCCTCTATATTTGAGACCGTGGTCTTGAGCCGGAAAACCTTCTTTGGGTCAGGAAAGAGGTCCCGATTCAAGCGGAGGAGTATCCTGGGAAAAATGGAGTCAGAGATAGATTGGCAGGTTGGTGATGCAGATGCTCTTGATTTATTGGTCGATCTATGTTCTTACCCTCATCTATAGTCATGAGCTTTGGGTCGTCACTGAAAAAACGAGATCACAGATATAAGGAGCCAAAATGAGTTTTCCCTGCAGGGTGTCTGGAGGGACGATGTTTCTCAGCTGGTCTGGGAACGCCTAAGGAAATGCCTGGGGAGAGGGAAGTCTATGCCTCCCTGCTTAAGCTGCTGCCACCGCAATGCGACAATATGGCCTAGGTGTTAGCATAAGAGTAATTAGTCGTTCCTTTAGTTTCTTACGACTCTCCATGTTTGACAAAGCATTGGATAAATAGGCAATGCACTGCAGAAGCAGGTATTAAGACACTCCTGAATGGATGCCACAAGTAAACCGAGGATTTCTTAAAAAATGAATGAATGGGATTACACTGAAGAACATTTCCACCATGTCGTCTCAAGCATTTATTAACTCTTAGACTATAAAATGATGAAAATATGTAAGCGCCCCAACTTCCTTTGGTTTCTCCTTTAGACTGCACTGCTGAGCTGTTTGAGTTGTGACTTCTTAAAATTTTAAATATATATATTTTGATGCCCGAAGGTCATTTTAACAAATCTCCCAGACTGTAAGAGTCTGAGACAGAGTTGCATCAGATTGACAGGATCACAAATGCACCCCTGTCTGGCAAAGCCACCGCAGGGAGTGTGAAGTATAGGCTAATAACTTTTCTGACATGAATCGCACCTTTTTTAAAAAAAATAAAAATCCTCCACATCACTTAGCCACTGGCAGGTATCTGCTTAATCTGTTCTCGCACCCATAGACACGAACACATAGATGCAGTCTCTTAAGTGGAGCTGAATGATAAAAACAAGACTTAGAAGTAAACAGAAAACCTCTGGAGATTGAAAAAAAAAGTAGTGGCAGCTGTTGGAGTGCACTTTGAGTTCACACTGGTTCATGTTTTTGTGATGGCTGTGCATATATGCACTCATTTCAGGGGATACAACTTGTTATTTCTGTCGTGTGTGCAGGACGAGGCGGTTTGTACTCACAAAACTGTATGTAGTTATTCTTTGACTTGAATTTGAGTGCTTTGTGTAATTTGTATGTTCTGCATTATTGTGTCTGGGCGCCCATTGGCTCTTATGACAGGGAGTTACGTTCTGCCAACATTTTTATTTACTCATCATTCTTGCCTTACCCGCAGGTAAAAAAACAAGCAGGAGGAGAAAAAAGCCGGTCCCTGTATAGCACCCTGTAACGCCTCCAGGCTATGACATTTTAACAAACCCCAGGACTGTGTAAACAAACAACAAAACTTGAATGTAGCCAAACTTTTATGAAAACTTCCTGTAATTAATCCCATTTCCGCTCATAGAGGTTGACACCAAAATGAAGTGAGGAAATATTAATAATTCATTTGCAATGAATTTGCAAACTTTAATGTGTATTTGCATGCAAACAAATTTAAGGCATCATTAATGAGAGAAATATACTTCAGTTTGACATCATTTTAGGTCACCTTAAGGTCAATAAAAGGCAGCTGGATTCTAGAAATATTTGCAAAAAACAACTGAATATGGTGCTCATTGCCTAGTGTGACGCAGCCTTTATGGTACCACAAAGGACTTCTGCTAGTCAATCTTCAAAAAACTTATATTCTCTAATACTTCTCTTGTTCCTTAAAGACATTACATCTCATCCAAATGGGAATATATGCAAGCGATTTTGAATGTTTATTACTGGAGCTGCCTTTTTTCAGAAAATGGAAGAAAGTCTCGCTTTGTTAAAAACAAACTCATCCAAATGGCATTTTCAGCACCGAACAGATGAGGGGGCTCAACAGCCTTCGCTCCTCTACATCAGCAATTTTACATCAATTCCCAATTTGGGAACATGTGACCAAAACAACTCCCATGGCATCGCTAGGGAATGCTTGGATCATCAAACGACAACAATCCTCAATGGCCCCATTGTGTCCTCAATGGGGCCATTGAGGACACAAACTGAACTGTGTCCTCAATGGCCCCATTAGTGACCTTAATGGCCCCATTAGTGTGCGTTTTGATTACATCCTATAAGCCTGTTCCCACCCAGGTTTTAACTGAAGAAGCCTTTCGAATGTGAGGTGAAACATCTTCAAGAAACAACAGAAATCCGACTGTATTTTATTTGATGACTTGGGATGTTTCGCTTGTCTGGTTGATGGTGAATCGGCGCATATTTTCAAATGGTCTCTTCTTTGTACAGAAAACAAACCCAAACATTTATTTTAAAAACAAAAAGATTAAAGGCATGACACTGTTGCTTCACTGGACAAAGACCTTTTATTGTCAAGACGAAACTGTTTAGACAAAAATATACTGTACATGTTTAAACATTCAACTGAAATTTACTCGCAAGAGAGCTCAACAAATATTCAGGATGCTAGATATTTGTTCACTTTCTTTAAAGGTTTAGTAGATAGGGAATATGGTCAGGACTTTGATTATTAGTTAACAGTTGTTTTAACTCGAAACATTTCTTAGCACAACTAAATGTATTTCTTTATATGCAATGGTTCTGGCTGGAATCTTTGTATTTGCATGTTTCTGGTATGGCCGTAATTCAGACGCACAATGACGTCTGCAAACAATAAAGCCGCTTCACTTAGACTGCTGGGCGTTAATTTTAAGGCTGTATAAATAAATTGATTCGGCGATATATATTGATATTTTCCGCCCTCAGAAAGTATCGATTTTTCATCTGCGAGTATCAATCCGTTAAACCACAGGGGTCCATAGCCTTATAGCTCTTCTAAAGTCTAGTTTGTAACGGCGTAGCAGCAAGACTCCGCCTCCCTCAGTCTCACTTTCAACTCGAGCTAAAAGTGCACATTATAAACTACACACCAGTCTTTAAATTGTATTAATAGGACAAGTATAACCGGAGTTATGCTAAAATTAGTAAACCATATTTTTCCAAATGTCAGAGAAATGTCAAAAGCGCCGCCATTCCCCGGCTTTTCCGATTATGTGAGAGGGAATGAGCTTCCAAACGCACAAAACGAAACGAAACATTAGATTCCTGTGTTTTTGGAAATGTAAAATCTTCAATAAATAACGATGGGCTGTATTCTGTTGCTGAGAAACGAAGTAAAGTTGCGCAAGTAACCGTGAAAGAGAAGCGGAACGGAGAAGCGGAAAGGAGAAGCGGCGCGAACGGAGCAGCTGCAAAAGCAGTGAAATCGCGAAATTAATACAAATTTTGACTGGTAACATTCACTTCGTAATTAGTTTTTAGCTTAGCGGTTTCTGTTCTGTATATAAAGGATTACCTGAAGAATGAACATGGGCTGATAACATCCGAAGCGGAAGCGCAGCGGCGCTGTGTTTTGAGCAGTAAGACAAAGAGGAAAAAACCCCCAGCCGGAATCCGCGGCGCAGTGAGGATTTCCATGATAACAATGGCTGATCGATCATTCTTATTAGCAACAGACAAAAAGTATCAAAGACAGAGAGTACTATGAGATCCTGGCAGTCAGAGATCCAAGCAGGGGAATAGCGGCGCTGCGTAGCTGCAGGGAGTCGATCACTACGGGGTGAGGCGGAGCCACTACTTTAGCAGTTAGAAGAAAGCAGCTTACAGCCACGGCTAACTCCAGGAGACAAGGTAGAAAAGCCTTTTTCCCCATAGTCCAAAAGACTGCATTTGTGGCTGCATTTTTACTCCAAAATGTAGCCACAGTGTCCAAAATTGAGATATATTGAGAGTCTACAGAGGCTGATAATCTCCCCACTCTGTTCCTGGATTACCGTTTAAACTTTTGAGTTTTATGTAAAAACCATATCAATTAAATGACAGAAATTAATTCTCTCACTGCATCTTTGATTCATTTTGTCCAGCTGCAGACTGTTAGACTGTCCAATCAGAGTCAGGTATTGTGTAGTTGGTGCTTTTAATCAGTTTTCAGTTAACTAAATTCAAGTCTATGGAACACAAAATGTCACTAAAATCACTAAAATCTTTCAGAAAATCGTACAAATGCACTGAATCGTAGCAAATTGTATCGCTCAACAAATACCGTGATACATATCGTATCGTGACCAGAATATCGTATATTGTATCGTATTGTGAAATTATTGTATCGCTACACCCCTAGTTAATTTGTGCTTGAAAAAACAATTGGGATGGTAGAAAAGACCATTGTCGTGTGCAGCAAGCTGTGGAAAAAAAGGAGTCGGCTTTTCACAAAGCCAAAATACCATCTCAACATGAAACGTTTGGAGCGCGCCCAGACGACCCAAAACATTCATGTCCACAGCAAGAGTTCACATTTTTAAAGTTGTTTATTTTCACCAAAGTCGAATGATCAGAGCTCATAGTCTATTTGTTTAATAACTTAGCATTTAAAAGGGGTTTTGAATTGAAAATATTGCTTATCTTGTCAATGTATAGTTTTCGATTAAAATGCAATTAATTGCGATTAATGAATTACAGACCCTGCAATTAAAAGTTTTTAATTGAGTCCCACCACTAGTAAAAATTAAGCAGCTCATGTCTTTGAACTCTCTGCTGCTTGACATTCGCTTGTGACTCTGAAATACTCTTATAATAATGACAGTGCATTAATGTGTGCGAATTGTCTAATTTTAGAAAATGGTTCCATATTTCAGCTTCCAGAGGGTCTGTTTTCTTTGGACTTGATTTTAAAACAATAAATAATGTCTCAGCTTAGCAAACCAGGTCATGTAGTATTCTTGATTTATAGATGAATTTGAAAATTTATGATAGAACATCGAACACAACATAAAACCTCTTAAATGACTCAATGGTGGAAAATTCAAATAAGCATAAATGACATAAATACTGGATACCAAAGCTGAACCGACTGTTGTGCTCCTCCTTTTGGCAGTATAATTTCTTTTTAGTGTAATTGTCCATCGAATAAGAAATTAAATCACGATTTTCCTTCACTCGGGCGGTACTTTTCTGATTGCTTCGTTGAGTGCATAAAGAAATCAATCAATGTCAAAATCTTTAATTTATTTATTTTTAGCAAACTGAAAAACATTTTTGCTCACTTCTACTCCATGTGTGTCTCATTAAAGTTCTTGTTCTGGCCTTCATGCCTTTCTCAAGATCAGTGCTCCCAATTTTGTATCAGTATTTAATTTGTTTTCCTCGCCAAACGTTAATGAAATATATAAAAAAAAAAAAAAAACAGTAACTAAGAAACCTTCAGCTTATGTGAGACTTTGTGTTTTTCCACTCAAAACTCCTCCAGGAGTTTACTTACTCGCCACTCCTGGCATCTGCAGCGCATTTAAGGAATGGAAACATCCTCAATGATGCTAAAGTGAGAGCAATTTCTGGGTCATGGAGGAGATGGGAACAAGCCAAAAAAATTACATGAATGGAGGGCACCCAGAGAGCAGGTGACTGTAGAAAAAAAAATATGATTGGAGACGCAAAGAGAGAGAGAGAAAGAGAGAGAAAGAGAGAGAGAATAATGAAAAAAAAAAGCCTGAGAGGATCTGTCAGCTCTTGTTGGCTTTGATTTTAATGGAAGCCAGCGCTAGCCTACCTCTAACCCATTTGGCCCTAATTCCACTGCTGCTTTCCAAACTTTTTAAACTTTAATGGTCCCTTCTTAAGTGCCAGCTGCTGACAACATTGATTTGGCTTTAAGCTTTGCTGTCCTGCGTACCTTTATTTTCTCCTGCAAAATCGACAGAAACATCTATTTTCTCCCATCCTTCTCCACCTCCCACTAATCTGATCCTCCTTCTGTCCAGCCTTCATCCGCTCTCCTTCGTTTATGTGACGGCGTCAGCGGTCGAGTGAGGCGTGTATGAGAATAGATGAAAAGAATGCTATTTCGATAAGGTGCGTGGTTTTTCTTTTTCCCTTTTTTTTCAGGGAGGAAACAGTCTGGGTGTTATTATTGCTTCTTCTTTTAAACAGATGTGGTCCGAACTCAGAAATATAAACCTTTGCAGTCTGTACAAACGTGTTTATTTATTGTAGCAATACAGCATCTGGTGCTGCATCAAAATAATATATTGCTCAAAAAAAAAAAAAAAAAAAAATCTGTGGAAAATATGTCATTGGATATGGACTTAAGGTTTCATCATAATATTTTGTGGTACTATGATATGTACCACAAACCTTAATTTGAATTTATCTTCAAATTCTTATGATAAATTATGAACGATATGTTAAATGCCCACCCCCCTTTTTTGGTGATTCATCTTTTTACATCTGTCTTTTGCAGACATGGCAGATTTTTTTTTGCTTTTCATTATGTCCTTGTTGACCCAGGTCAAGAGGTTAGTTGTGGAAATATTTTTAAAACGGTTGAAGTGGAAAGAGTATTCAATTTATTTTTTTAATATACAACCATACAGGTCTCAAACAGGCTAATAATCAATCCATCCAATTTAGACCATAATGTGGAAGATGAATGTATATTTTAAGTCAGTGGAGCATTTATCTTTTTCAACTTCTATTCCGTGATAAACTGAAACCTTGATTTCACTCTTCATTTTTTTTGTATGTATGAACCTTTAATGAAGACTAACAAAGAGAACTATGGTGCATGAGCATTTGTGAACTTTTTGTATTTGATGATGCCAAACCTTTCATCTAGTCAACCAAAAAAATGCCTATTATGGACCATTTGTCCATTATTTAAAAAAATGAACAAAAGGGAATGCTTAATATTCTGCATGAGGGATGAGCATCTTTCACTACTTTATGAGTTTTGAAGTCTTCCTGTGTTTGATGTTTTTGTTTGAACAGATTTTCAAACTTCAAACCAAAACTAAGAAGAAATGAAAGGCACAAGTTGAGAAACATCTGAATCATGCTAAGTATCACTGCCAAGTGTTACATGTAGACTTCAGTCTCACTTTGGTTTCTTTCCCGTTAGTGAGATGTTAGCTGATTCGTCGCCTGTTTGCTTCCTGAAAGCGACCAAATTTTGTACATTGTATGTGAAAAGCTATTTCCTGTAATTTATTACATTAAGCAGTGGGACCCCCAAATTAAACTATGCAGACAAACCACATTCATGCAAAAAAAACAAAAAACAACAACAACAACAACAAAAAAAAAACCTGATAGACAAACGTTTCACCTGATGGGGTTTCTAAGCAAAAGAGTAACACTTATTTCCTAAATGAACCATTTTAAACAGGCAACAGTTTAAATAATGTCATAAATCTCTAAATTTCTAGTGTACAGATCTAATTTCTGCTCTTGTATGTAAAGTGGTATAATATTGACTATCTATGTTTCACTATTGGATGGTCAACAGTGTTTTTCTGCCTCTATGCCCTAAAATTAAAGTTACGTCTTCTGTTCTTCAGTGATTGTTTTTCTCATATTATTACTTTATCATTGATTTTCTCAGTGCAGTCATCTTTTTACATGACTGCAGTGTATTTTCAAACTCAGAGACCAATGGCTGATAATGATGACCTGCACTAGAATACATACACTGAACAAAAATACAAAATGCAACACGTTTACTTTAGCTCCCGTTTTGTCATGAGCTGAACTCAAAGACTCTTTATACAAACACATTTATATATCCTCTATTGCTGTAAATACCTGTCTAAATCCGTCAGTGAGCACTTTTGTTTGGCAGAGTTAATCCGTCCCACTTAACACGTGTTGCATACTGAGTAGCTGATTAGACAGCATGGTAATTGCACAGGTGTGCCTGAGGCCGTCCATAACAGAAGGCCAACCTGTCCGTATCCGGGGTGAGCACCATTTGCCTCTCGCGTTGTAACCCTTCTCCTTGGCGCTGTAGGGCCCTGGCCCAGTGCAAAAAGGCCTAATGGGTCTGAGCATCTCATCCAGCTATGTAATGATAGCAGTCAGGTTACCTCTGGCTTTCGCCCAGGGAGGCTGTGTAGCCCTCCAAATAAAAATAAAAAATAAAAAAATTCCCCAAACAGTTTCTGACCCATCGCCAAACCGGTCATTCTGGAGGCAGCGTAACTTTCTCAATGGAGTCTCTAGACTTTGGCACATCTATCGGATCTGCTCAGTATGAGCCTGTTTTAATCTTTAAGGAGCACAAGATGCCAATGGGGAATCCAGGTGTTCTCTGGAAAATGCCAGTCGCCCCGCATGTTGTTTGTCTTACAGACCCCAGTCATAGACGTGAGGCCCTCATACTGTTTCTGACAGTTGAAGCAGATTAGACACTAGCGGTCTGATGGTATGAGGAGGCAGCGGCTCTGCTACTACCCTCTGGTTCTTTTACGGCCCTGTCCACGTCTAGTAGACTACTGCCGTACCGGGGTGTCTCCTGGCATCTCCTTCATGCCCTGGGCATGGTGCTGACAGACATAGCAAACCTTTTCGCTACAGCTAGCATTGAAGCGCCATCCTGGATGAGCTACACGAGCAAAGCAACTTCTGTGGGTTGTAGACTCCATCTCATGACGTCTCTAGGGGTGACCGTACGGACAACATGCAAAAGTGACCAAAACAACAGTCAAAGGTTGAGAATGGAGAAATTGTCTGTTTTTGGGGTTATCAAGTTATTACAGAGTTGAATTTAGTTGTTCTCTTTATTCTTTGAGAAATGTATGTAGGTGATCAGTTGAACTCGGGGGCAAGGCCAGTGACGCACGTCCAGCATGTCATTTTCATAACTTTATACTGAATCATGTAACTGACTGGTACAACAAGCCAAGTGGCAGAAATGACCAAATCTTAAGGCTATAATTGCTGCAGCATTCTGAACTAGCTGAAGATGGTCTATGGACGCTGTATTAAGATCCATAAACAGAGAATTGCAATGACTGAAACATTTAAAACAACTTCTAGCCTAGAATGTGAGATCATAGTTATGAGCTTGGGAGTATGTAAGGTGAAAAAGTGAGAAAAAAAGCAAAAACAAAAGACTAACGGCATCTTCATTAACGTTTTAATATAGTCATGAAGTTGCATAGCTTGATCCAAAATGAAAATTAGTCATCTTTGAAGAAAGCTACAAAAGAAATGGAAATAATTTACATAATTGTATACCAACTCAGAACAACAAACGTTTGGTCTGATTTAGCTTCAAACGGTGAGAAAAAAATATGTATGTCTTTTCATGCGGCATATATGACAGTTGTCTAACAGAATATAACTGAATAGCAGAGCTAGCATTACTACAATTGTAGCCCATTTTCTCCGGAGAACGTAGATCTTTGCCTTAACTCTGACATTCCCAAAAGGTCCGTCATGCTAATGTGTTCAAAAACAGAAGCAGAAAGTTTAAAAGACAAAAAAAAATCCTATTAAATACACTTTCAATTCTGTTATCAACTGAAAGTCTTGTCCTCACCTGCTCCCTCAAAACCTTTCAAATCCTTTACAAATTTTACATCTGTGATTTTTCTGACTTCAGATAAATATGACCGATACTGAAAGTGGCCAATTTTGTGTAATTGTCATTCAGCAGCAGCAGCATCCGCTCAAATGAGTGTCGTCTTCTCCAGTCTGAATATGCAACATTCAGCGAAAGGCTAGCTGACTATCGGTGGCTAGCTAACAAGCTAGCCAAGGGTAAGACTATCCAGTTCTGGGCAACAAGGTGATTTCTCTGTGCATTTTCACCACATTGTTTTATTATTACAGAACAGAAAAACAACATAATGAAATCAAGTGAATGCAAAGGATTTTTTCTACCACACTCTAGATTTATTTTTTCTTATAAAAGCACACACAAGCTGCATACCAATGGCCAGGATATTTTCAAATTTTGATAATTTCTTCTCTCTTTATGTGGGGTAATATGAGCCTTTTGTGAATACATTTACCCATGCTGATAAGCCTTCCCTGGCATTTATGAAGCTGTGCTTTGGTGATCACAGGCTTCTTTTGTTGTGTGTGTGTGTCTGGCTGAAGAGCCCTGTAGAAAAGGGAGCAGGGGTTGAGAAGCAGAGCACTATAAATGCTTAATTTTATCACGCCTTTCATGATCTCGAGCCTCGTCGCAGGCTCGCGCCGCAACCCCTTGTTGCGCTGCGCTTGATGCTACTGTTCGTCAGTGGGGAGCCAGCGATTTATGCGTAGACGACATGGAAAAACATCAAAAATCGAAAGAGATGACGGCCGTACAAATGCCAATGAGACAAAGCATAAAGAGGAGAAAAAGTGATATGTATAAACCTCCCTTCTTCCTTGTGAAGTGAGAGCTCCAGTGATGTATAACCCTGGCAATGGAAAGTTAATTAGATAACTCTTGGAAAGATGAAGGCCTGAGAGGCTCAGATGGAGTGGATGAGAAAGAGAGGTTGACAAAATCATGCAGAAAGGAATGATTTCTATAGACTCCAAGAAGAGAAGAGAGAGAGAAAAATGAGTCGGGTTAGAGAATTTGGAAAGTTGGAAGGGGAAAAGATAATTCAGCAGGGAGAGAAATGTGCAGAGGTAAATAAGTTTTTAAACATGTTTTCTGCTTTAGAACCTGTGCAGTTGTTACGGTGCACATTTCAAAATGCTATAAAAGTTTCAAACACCTGGGACACCGTAGCCTATAAGGTAGTCTGAATCCGTCTTTATACAGGGTTTCTTTTAATAGCAGGGCTGAAGCAAAACTATAAATGTAGATAAATAATGCTTTAAAACCTTTTCCATGCTGAAATAAATTAGAGAAGACTAAATAAAACTCACCAGGGCAATTAAATATTGTCACATTTTAAGTGTTAGTGGTGGGTTTTCTAGCGCAGCTGCAGAAGAAACATGATGCAGAACCAGTAGCAGGTCAGGGTGATGGGCAACCATCCGGAGACAAGCAGGTGTGGATGGATATTAATGCAGTATATGATTTCTAGTCAGAAGTAACTTTGGACTCAAGTTTACGTTTGTCAATCTAAACCTTTTCAAGGTCATGCAAAGCAGCTGATGGTGAGAAAAGGGCTTGAATTAGATGTTGATGTTTTACACAGTTTGTAGAAATGACACAGGTGAGGTGGGAGTCAATAACGACAACAACAAAAACACTTTTTCCACATCTCACGGGTCATGTCACCAACAACTGGAACAGATGAAGATGACAGGAAGTGGTAGGAAGGAAGATGACGGTGCGGAATGTTTCTTTGTTAATGATTAATCGTGACCAAAATTATTCATGAGTGATTTTAATTGCGTTTTTTTATTTAATTGCGAAATTGTGCTTTTCTCACAAATTTACGGAACAGCAACACTATTTTGCACACATTTGAGATGGAAATAAAATTAGTGTAGCAGTAGGACAGTGAAACAAAAACACGTTGGCAAATGTCAGTCCAGTAGCTGAGAAACAGAAGAGTATGCATTTTTCTAAAAATATTTAAAGACAGTGTATGTACTCTATGAGTTCAGACACTCGACAAATGCCCAGCATATGAAGGAAGCCCTTTGTAAATTCTGCAGTAAAGGCAGGTTTCTTTGACATTTAACATGTGGAAGTCTTGAGTCTACTCAGATTATATCTGACGACTGGCTTTGAAACGCCTCACGGATGGATGGATGAAGACTTGAGTGTTTTCCGCTACTGCATTAGTGTGTGTATAAGAATTTGTGTGTGTGCTGGCTGTAAGGAAAAAAAAGAAAAGTTTGTGTGTGACTGACAATGACAGTGCGTGCAACTTGAGGGGGGGTCATTCTTCTGTTAATTACTAAGTTAATGACACACTATGCTCCAGTGGACAAGCAATATGGCAGGCTGACACACACGTACACTCACACACTTATGAAAACGCATAGGGATAATGGCAAAGTCTGCTTTGGCGCTCACAAAAAGTGGCAGGCTGCTATGCGACGAGCTTGACAGTGAGATAACAGGCTAACAATGACACACACACACACACAAACACACAAACACACACACAGCAGCAACAACTGACAGGGAACCTCATCAAACCAAATTTAATGAAGTCACTTCTCCCAAATTGAAGAGAGCAAGAAAGCAGTGATGAGAGGAGGAGGGGAGGGAAGGAGGACAAGGTCACTTGGATTGATAACGCTCATTAGCTTAATAAGGTACTTTAATGAAGCTGGTCCGCTACAATAGAGTGCAACACAATCTACTGCCCACACACACAGTAGCACAAACATTTTCATATTTTCCTACATTTTCAACTTACAACACTGCTGTTGTGAGCGTTTGAGCTGTGTAGTTTTATTGCAGAAGACCTCATCCGCCCTGCATGCATCCAAAACAAACAGACTGACCTCTCCGTCCGAGGACTGCAAGAGAAGGTCTTTCCTACAGGAAGCCGTGAAGTCTCCCACTCCAGCACTGACCTCCACCCCCCTGGGAGCTTCTAGCGTCAAGGTCCGAGTTGGGGACTCTAGTCTGTAAAAATCAACAAACAGATTTTAGTCACACTAGAAGCAGAATGAACCTTCGTTGTCGCCGCACATAATTGCAGAGACGAGGATAAATTACACAAGTTTGCACAAACACACACTTTTCTTCTTGGAAAGCAAAGATGCTTCTGAACTGGTGACTTATGAACGTAGCAGTTGTACACCGTGACTTTTAAAAACATAATCATAGTCACTTTTAACTTTTTTTTTAATCATTTTCTTACATGACTGAGTTAAACACAAACGTGCTAGACCAACAGAAATTAGTGTATGAGTGTCAAATTTAAGGAAGATGAATAACTGACAACATTGTTCCTTTAAAGAAAGCTCTAGATCAGCCAGACTGGACAAAAGAAAAAAGAAAAAATACCAACACACCAAATATACCGGTGGACCAGTACAGCTAAGAAAAGGATGAATAAAAGTGCAATATTCCCTGCCAGTCATTCAAGAAAGTGAAACAATTTATAGAAAGTATACAAAGTAAAAAAGTTCAAGCTTTTTATTGTTTGCAACTTAAAAATGATTAAGGTAAACCCAAAATTCAGTGTCTCAAAGTTAGAATATCACATTAAATCAATCAAAAACAGATGTACACACAAATGTCAAGCGCCTGAAAACTAGTTACATTTCTATAAACTCAATACTTGGTTGAGCCTCCCTTTGCATCAACTATTGCATCAATATGGTGAGATCAGCCTGCAAAGGTGTACTGAAAGTCCAGGTTGCTCTGATGGCCGTCTTCAGGTCATCTGGAGTCTCTTATCTTCCTCTTGACGACGGCCAATAGATTTTCTTTGGGGTTCAGGTCGGAGGAGTTTGCTGGCCAATCACAAACAGGAACACTGCAGCCATTGAAGCAGCTTTTGGAAAGCTGTGGGCAGATGACAGAAGTTCTGCTGGAAAATTAAACTCTCCGTATTACACTTGTAATTTCCACATCCTCCTCTTATGATTTTGTTTTCTTACAACAAAAAGCATCATGTGTGGCTGAACCATTCAGACAAATAAAATGAGATTGTGGTGTGGTGAGGCAAGATCAGGTAAAATGTCCATGTCCTTAATGGGCACTTGGATTTACACACTGTGGTCTCACAACATGCAAAACAGAACAGGTACAGCTAATATTTCACAAAGGATAATTTAGAAAAATGCACAAAAAAAAAAGTTAAATTCTGAAAAGAAAATTCAGTTTTTCTTTACATTTCAATAAGACAAAAAGTTGCATCAAAATGTATCTATACCTCAGTCAACAGCAGAAAAATATTTATTGGCATGACAGCAATCAAATCCTCCTTATAATGACTATGCAGCTTTTTGCCCGTTTCCAACAGGTTTTTTTTTTATAGTTTATCTTTGATGAGCTGCAAGTCTTTGAGGTTGGAACGCCTCCTTGCCGTCATCCTCACCTTTAGCTCCAACTAAAGTGCAGGCATCAGACGGGGACCAATCCACTACGTTAATTTGACCAACATTCTGATCAAAGCAAAAGATTGCTTTGATCCCAAATCCCGCAAAGGTATTAATCATTTTAGCCTGAAATGTATCTTTTATGTTTAGTACCTGACCAGACTACCGTCTGTAAATCAAATTACCCATTGGAGACGTTGAAGTCCTGCCTTAACTTTTAATTATTTTTGGATAGAGGGACACGTCCATTTTTGACTGGAGTCTCTGTTTTTTTTAGTTTTGTTCTCTCTTCTAGCAACCGAATCATTTGTCTTTTGAAAATTTGCATCCATAAATGAAAAGGATTGTTACAATTTACAGCTTTAAAGTGCTTCGGTCACGGCTGATATCATTGCCCTTGAAGCGAAAAGGGTCAGTCGCTCAGTCTGCGACTCAAAGTGGGAAAAACAAAATGAGTTGATTAAACAGCTTGGTGGAGTTAGATAAGCGCTTGTGCTTCACTCAAGGGCATGATAGGAAATGAAATTAAATAAAGAGCCCTTTTAGCAAAACTGAAAGAATTACGGTTTATGAAGTGGGAGTTATAACAAATTAAACCAAACACTCACAACAATGATCAAATAATACGATGCATAAGGGCACTTTTCCAGGCACGGCTTGATGAAGGGCACTTTAGCAAGTTGGTTTCTCAGTCCCTATTGAGAGGGGACAAATCATTTAATCCAGTGGATTTATCAGCTGAACTTATGCCTTGCATTTGGGATGTTGCCAAAAAACAAGAAAAAAAGAAAATTTAAAAATCGTACATAAATGAGCGCTGGTAGCTTGAACCAAAGGCAGCTTGGCTCAAAATGAGCAGACGGCTTCCCCTTCCAATGTCCTTCACTCCTGACCGGTGCTTTAAATGTAATTGCTCAGCTCAGGATTTCAGCTTGAATAACTTGTGAATTACAAGTAAAAAAAAAAAAATAGCACACATTCAACATTAATATCAAAGCTGTGTCTCATAACTGCTCCATCTGTTATCAGACACCACAGTGTCACTTTTCCACAAAGAAAAAAAAAAAATCGCCTTATTCGGGGAGGAAATTTATGTTTTTCTTGAAAAGTTTTAGCCGGGACGTCTTCTCTATTATCTTTAAATGCAACCTGGGCGGATATTAGGCATTTCCCTGATTGCATGTCAACATGCCGAAGTGGAGCAAACCGCTAACAGTGGCACTTAATTTAGAAAACTGCTTGAAGCAGAGCACTTCACAGGGAACCAAGACATCCCATCTCTGCTTTTGCTCGTCTTCCCAAAGAGAAAACAGGATCTTCTTCGGTGCAATATTTTCAGTTTATTATATTTCTAATACATCTTATTTTCTAATAAAAATACTTATCAACTCTTAGCTAAATAACACAATTAGGTTTGACGCGCTATTTTCCTTTATCTTGGTTTTGCTGCATTTTTTTTTTTAATTAAAGACTATTTATATAATAATTCCTAATTTCTCTATGCAAGAGTCCATGTTAGTGTCAGACTCAGACAGTGGAGTGGAGGAGCAGCGAGGCAGACATAATGTGATGGACGGTTTGCCACTGCGCAGTGCTGAGCATCCGAGTGGTATAATAAGTGTTTCGAAGCAGACGCTTCACACTGGCTCTGACTTATTGATCTGTAAAAACAACAACAACAAAAAACGGTACATGTTGTCAGAGGTTAAGAAATAAAACAAAAAGGAAGTAGAAAAACACATCAACAAAATGCAGTGCTGGTTTTGAATGAGAGACAAAACATGAGAAAGAGGTGGAGGGTGAATTAATGTCGTAGTTACCAGCGTTAATTAGAAAAACATCAATTTGACAACAGAGAACCACAGAGCGTTGGGAAAAAGGAGTTCATGCTTGTGAACGAGCATGCAAACAACTCTATGACTGATACTTTATATCCGTCACTCCCATCACTTTCTCAACCTTTCACTCAGTAACTTTACCCACAATGTTTCTTAATACCAAGTTAGGAATTAATTTAGATCATATAAATATTATCACTACATTTCTAAGTGTCCCACCTTCTTTTTCTTTTATTTGAAGCCTAAAGCCCATAGTGAAAGTAAATCACCAACACACCCAAAGGAGCATGTTCTCTCTCTCTCTTACACACACACACACACACGCACACACACACACCAAGTTTCTGGTCAGGCCCTCGCAAGGTTGTGTTTTTTCTTTCACGGTACAGATAGCAGGAGTCTGCAGCAAAGCTCTTATCTTTTCAATTCATTATTATAAGAAAAAAAAAGGTCTTACACCTCCCCCCCTCCCCACTCGCAGCCCCATCACCACCATGACAATAATCCCCAGTTCTCTCCTCTCGCTCATAGATCCATTTTGACCTTCAGTTGAGACAAGGCCATTTCATGCGCCGTCCATATTTGTCCACCCTGACAAGATAAGCAGGACAGGAATATATCAACACAAAATGGTTTTTATCTTAATACATTTCTGGTTAGAACAGATAGGAGAGCGAAACAGACGGGAGAGAAGTAGGTTTACACTTTGTGAAAAGAAAAGGAGAAAAGGAAACGTAATCCTAAACAGTGGCATTCATTGACTTCAAATGCCACTGTTCTTGTTTTTAGTAGGTTTTTGTCCAACTTACTACTCAAAATCTAAATGTATGTAATTTTTTTTTAGAGATTATTTAAATTGATACGCAAAGCTGTATCAACTTATTTAATCTGGGCTGCAAAGAATTATTTAACATAGAGCTTTGAAAAGTAGATAAAGTCCAAAGCATAAACGAGTATCTTTTAAAAAAGTTGATTCATGTAGTCATAATTTGGGTATTAACAGGGACAGAGAGGCACTGACCGCTTTTCAAAAGTTGAGCTGAAAGTTTGAAGGAAACATTTCCAGTTTCAGGGATTTCAGCATGACTTATTTTTCCCCACATGACTTGGTTGACATTCATCCTGCCCTTTTCTTCTTTAGAACCGTTGAAGGCCACCCCACCTTATCGCCAACCTGCCATTTCGGATGCGAACCTTTAACCTTTTCACGCTAAATGATCCATCATCTGCTTCAGTGCCCCTGTTGCCGACGTCCTCCATGAGAAACTTGAAATAAGTTTTTAAATATTAAAAAGTGCCGCTGACTTATACGCAGAGTGAGGTTTGAAGACAGGAAAAGTGTCATTTTTGACTTTTAAAGGTTTAAATTGAGTCAGAATGCAAAAATGTGGCATTTCTTAAAAAAAAAAAAAAAACCTTTCCAAGTTACTGAGTGAGTTTGCATGTGGGCAAGTGAGTGTGATGTGTATTTAAATGGATGCACGAATCCTGAGGTGTGGTAAGAAAAGAAACCCTTCATTCAACCTTATTCCTTTGTGGAAAGCAAGTGAAGAAGTGAAGCAAGAAAAAGAAGTTTGTGTGTTTATAAATGTAGATATGGGGCAGATAAAAGGTAAACACTTTCCGCTTTGAATTCTGATGTTTTACGTGAGTGAATTTATAGAGGAGAAACTGAACTAAAACTCCCTGCATGGCTTTAAAATCGTGAATACATGACGCAAAGTTTCTACTCAAAACAGGAGAATGAAAATGAGCCAAAGCACAGAATCTGAAGGGTTTGCTTCCAGAACACGGCAGCAAATGTTGGGTTTACAAAGACACATCTAAACACATCCCCAGGCTTCCAGAGCAATGTCTCTATGGAAATGTTCAGATCTGCATATGGCACAAACTAAACAAATCATGTCAGCACAAACACCTACTAACCTGATGTCAGCTTGGTTAATGGGTGAAGTTAAGTTTGTTGTTAAAAACAAGCAAACCAGAGAGTTGTGAGGCACCAGTCCTCAACTCAGTGTTTGTGAAAGACTTTGACCAAAATGGCTCCACTTCAGTTCACCTGCTTGTGCTCCATTTCCCACATGTTGTCGTTTTGATCTTTCCTTTTCTGGTCATCAACTCTAAACAACCACTGTTGTTTCAGTTTTTTTTATACCCCTGTTCTTCTTGTGGTAGTTCAACATCTTTGCTAAATAATAGAGATAAATATACACCTCAATATTTCTTACCAATCAAAATCCAGTCAAGACTTTGGGGGAGCTTCAAAAGGAGTGGAGCGATGGAGGAGGATTATACGCACGAGCTAAAGAGAAAAGGACTGCTGGTCCAAAGTCGTCATGTGAGATGAAAGGATTCTGCATTTCATTTGGAGATTAAGTCCCCAAAGTCTAGAGGAAGAGCAGAGAGGCAAAGAATCCACATCGCTTCAAGTCCGACGTCACATTTCCACAGTCAGCGATGCTTTGCGGTGCCGTGTCAAACCCAGCTGGTCCACTCTGTTTTTTTTAAAGTCCAGAATCAATGCAGTCATCTACCAGGAGACTTTAGAGCACTTTTTTGGCACCTGCCCACACTGCCAAGGGTAATAACATCTGGTTCAGTGACCATGGTGTTACTGTGTGCAAACCGGCCCGACAAGAACCCCAAAGACAATCTATGGAGTGTCAAGAGGAAGATGAGAGACACCAGACCCTGCAAGGCCAATGACCTACGTAGGGGTAAAGCAAACTGTTACCCCTACGTAGGACCACAGGACGACCGCCTCGATGCCACAGCGCATTGATGCAGTAACTTATGCAAAATGAGCCCTAATCAAGTCTTGGGTGCACAGAAATGAACATGCTATTGTGTAAGCTCCTGCTGGCGGTATTATTTATCAAAACTACATAATTCCACTTCTTTGTCATAACATGAGGTAAAAACTCATTTTCATGTGAAAAGATAAATGGAGTCGACAAGCAACCTACTAAAACAGAGCTGGGAAAAAAATGTATGTAGTAAATTACTAAATTGAGTAAAAACTGTGGGCCAATTTTCTAAAAGGTCAAAAAGAAGATGATGACTGTTTTACTTTTAACGATTACAACTTTAGCACACTGCAAGTGAATTTCATTTCATGAGAATAATATTTAAGATGCTTCTTCTTTGTTTTGGCATTCTGACGCTCACTACTCCTGCTCATCTTACTGTCTCCCAGCTCTGAACTCTCGGTGAAGCCCTCCAAATACTGAGGAAAGCTTTATTGTCTTTGCATCTGTGGCCTCTATTCCCTCTCTTGCTCTTCAGGTGGATATCCAGAGCTCCAGGTTTAGCTTGGCTGTCTCCAGTGCCTTAATTACGGCTAGTTTACTGTATTTCTGTGAAGTTCTTCTTCACTGAATCTTGCAGCTGCTCTGATTGAAGGCTAACTGTTGTCAGAATTGCCTTAATCTTGCCTTACAATCCTTTTCTTTCAGTGGGGAAACCACGATGTGGGATTTGTTTCCTTCATCATCTTGTAGCCAAGAGTCTTTGCAGGGACTGCTGTTGAGGATTACATCACTTTAATAACTTTGATAGCGCCCACAGATGAATTTTGAGGGAGTGGTTTCTGTTAGAATTTCAGAGAGTGCACACTGATGCTACGATTTTTGATTAGGCGTATAGTTGAACATGAATATCTCTATATTGTTTCGATGCAGAGTTCAGTGCAAACTTCTACTTCTACAACTTTGCAGCAGCACAAGTTAGCACATGTTGTCTGTTACACCAAAACAAAGAAAAAGAAAAGCAAAAAACACTTCATAATAAATAAATCTCGAGTAGTGGAGGTAGCAGGTCACACACCATGAAAAGATGAACAGAAGCAGAGCTGGCTGCTAACTGTAAACAACATGAGCCACTAGTCGGCCATTCGCTTATCAATAACATCTCTGGGTCATGTGGTTAGGCAGAAAACAGAAGAAGACCAAAGTTTAGGCAGGTCTGTTTCCAGTCAAAAACATTAGGAGTCATAATTGTTCTGCAACATCAACTTTTTTTTCCATACACATATGAAGCATTAAAGTAGAACACAACTGTGCCTTTTTCTTTTTGTCTAGGATTCCAATTTGCCTCATGTCCAGATTATCATCCTTCATGTTTAACAACATACATCAGACAACAGAAATCATTGAAATATAAAACAGATTCAGCCTACATATCAATAAAATTACAATTCATACAAAATGTTGACAAATATATTAATCATTTCAGTTGTATGTTGCTCCTAAAGAGCTTTTAAGCTTCTTTATAAAAAACTGACTTCCGATAAAAAATAAAAAGTCAGATTCTTTCACACAGAAAATGGCAGCATGAGGCTGCAGCAGGGAATCCATTTAGTGGTGCATTATGAAGGGATCCAGCGATCAGTCTTTTTTTCCCCACTGTTGTCCAATTTTTAGCTTTACTGTCATTACCAAACAAATTCTGTTAAATATATTAAAAAACATAAAATTAACAAAAACTTAAAATATTGACCTCCTAATTGAAAGTGTGTTTTTTGTAAGTTTTTCAGGCTGTACATCATGAAGGCTGATGTGTATATGTAAAAAAAAAAAAAAATTATATATATATATATATATATATATATAAAATGAGACAATTTAAAGATCCTTTGGAAATCTCCCAGATCATTCCACCAACCATGACTCCATCAGCTCCATCTCAGGACTTTGTGTTTACAAAACCACGTTGCTGATTTGATTTAAAATTCGCAGCGTTCATCTGTTTTAACACAATTTTTGACTGGAGAAATTCTAAGATTATGCTTCAGAATGTTTATTCCAAGTCTCTTGTGGTTCTTCCCGCTATGAAATGTAGTTGAGGAAATGCATAATGGCGGAGCGCACACAGAAGGGAAAAAAGTGAAGCAATTTCATGCCTTCGTGCCCCCAATGGAGTGCAAGACTGATCATTTAATCAGTAGCAAAAGACTAGCTTGACTACTCCACAACTTTAGCCATTTTACCCATTGTTCATTAAATTGTTGGGGTTTTTGAGAGAGAGAAAATTGACTAATAAATTGACTAATAAATTCTAAAAATTCAAATAGACAAAAAGCAGAGCACAAACTTTTTGATGAGTTTAATTACACCAACTACCCAATGATGAATGGCATTGGGTCCATATGAGCTGTTCATTTGGGTCATAATGACAAAGAAAACCAATGTTGTGCTGGACGAGTTTGAATTGAATCTCAGACTTTAACAATGACCCATTTTCTTGCTTGGACTCAAGTTTAATCTTCACAATTCTGGCGCAGACAATGATGTTATTGTGTGATGCCATACTCAGAGATTTTCGTCCAAAAAGAACTGCATATTATTAGTATGTTATTTGAATAAATAGAAGGAAGTCATTCACAGAATGTAATAAAAAATCTCAAGAACGAACACAGAATGTACAATACATTTGAGCAACTTTCTGATTTCTTATCTTCAGATAATCAAAAATACTGACCTAATCGATACACGATGATTAAGCATGTATATATATGCTTAATCATTTTACTGTCATTTTATACTTAAAATTCTTTAAGAACATTTTTTCTTTTTTCCCCTCCAATCCCCTTTCCTAAATTATGAAAAAAGTCAAATTAGCCCCAACTTATTTGTTGCACCTGTCAGTGGAGAGACAGACTTTGCTTTCACACCGTTTAAAAAAAAAAAAGATCTGCTTCCTGAAAGATTGCACATTTATGTAATTTTTTTTTTTTTAAGAAAAATAAGATAAAACAGTTTACATAGACAGTGGCTCATATTCTCCCTCTAGTGGACAGAAAGAAGATGCATAAGGGAAAAATGCTAGCAGACTGAGGCCATTCTGAACAACAAGAGTCTATTGAACAGGTATGACACACATTCTTCTGCAGAGCCAGCCGACGTACGATGAGCAACTTTGTTTCCTTCATTTCTCCGCCTCATTGCCTGCCCTCCTACAGCCATCCTATCAGTGTTTCTCTCATCCCTCCTGATCGAGCCCTACCTCCTGGGTGGATTCTCGCTGTGCTCACTCTGAGCAGGGAAAATAAAAACAGACACATAGTGGAGGGGAGGGAAAAATTCCCACAGCCTCCCACACTCTTTATTGACTTCATATGTGGCTGTTTTTCATGGTGTTCATAAAAGTCAGTGTAAATTCTGCACTCTTCCTGCATGAGCGGCTTCATTACATCTGAAAATTCAGAGTCCTAAGACATTATAACACGCTCCCATGTTAGAACTAGAAGTTCATTAATTCGATCTCCTTCCCGTTTTCCTTTTTTTTTTTAAACTTAATTCTTTTATTTTTCTACTACTCCTGCACCATGAAATTGTGTTATTAAATCAATAGCTAAAACTATTCTTTAAGAATAGTCTTTTATTTCAGTAGAAATAATGTCTTAAAATGGTGAAACCAACATTTGGAAAATTTAATTGAAAGCAAAATAAAAGTTTCTGTTCATAAATGTCTTGATTTGGACAGTTTAGGTGCTAAATGGCCCACATTATTATCCATGAAACTAATTCAAAATCTTAAGTTTCCTTAAGTAGAATTGTGATTCCTTTATTACTGGAGGGCATTGAACAGCACAATGTTACCAGTGAAACATTTTACAAATTGATTACGTGTCGATAACTATGGAGTCCCAAGATTAATTTATATGTAATTTAGGAGAATCAGTCATGTTCTTTTATTTATTGAAAGTACTGAAGGGTTTCCCCCAGAAAACATTCTAAGCCTGGTGCTCAGGGCATTAGGGCAGTCATTCATCCAGCTGGCCGCCATGTTTTTGAGTTAAAAAAATTTTTAAATTTGAAACTATCACCTGATCATTATGCGTTATTTCAAGACTGGAAGATTAATACCTGAACATCAACTTTAAAGTCTTAAAAAGGCAATAATAAAAAAAGAAACTAAAATAAACAATGCCAAGCCTGGTGGGGGCACAAGTAAAGCCTGGTGGCCCGCCAGGCTTACAATACACTGTGGGAAATCCTGGTGCTGCTTCTTTGCTTTGGTGAATCCATGCATGTTTATATTTAAGCGATATTGTGTCACACCCTTTCTAGGTGCGTGTGTGTTTTGTAATCTGCTGTGACTCTTTCTGCCTAGCAACCTCAAAGTATTTCTAATCGTCTTCATCCACACACAACAATTTGGTCCAGTCACAATCTGATATTAACAGCTGCTTTTTTCTTTTTCTTCTACTTCTTTTTTCTTTTTTTGTACAGTCAACACACATTCACTCATAACTCATGCTTATTTCCACAATAGTAACAGATGGGTGGCAATATGGCAAGCCTGTGGAATATTTACTTGTTGTTGTTTAGCCGAATTCCCTGCTCAAGATGTGTACAATGGCAAGTGATGATAAACAGCAGGTGATAAATAAAGATAAACAACAATCAGCAAAGAAAAAAACAATGCCTGAACCAGAGCACGCAGAGCTGCTGCAAGGCGAACAAAAAGCCACGTCTGCAACACCCTGTTGTAGAGCACTAATTATTTCTGGAAAGCATTAGGCACTCTGATAGAGCATTGATTACTGCTGGTGTGGGGCCTATTCACTGACACTGTGGCCCGGGTTATTTTGGTGAACCCAGAAAGTGCAGATGTCTTTGAAACACCTCATTAGGTGACCCTACAGGAAGGCACCGCGTTACACCTTGTTCAGTCAAGATTGTCATCATCCACAATGATACTAGTCCATATTTTTGGTTTTTGGGGGAAACTGCAAATATAATCAATTACAAGTCATTGATATTACAATGAACTACAAATGTCAAAGATGGAAGAAAAAAAAAGATTCTTCATAATGATTAACTATGATAATTGTCTATTTGTGGCCCTTTGTTACGAGACGAACATGTTTTTTGGTGTGAAAAGAACAAAAGCTAGTGGTGAAGGTAGTGCCTCGAGATGTCGCTGAACACTTTTAAAAAAAAGAAACATTATGTGGAAATATTGTGGCTCTTAAAGCTGCAGCATGTCATTTTTATATAAATAAAATTACTGTCATCATGTTGTGACAGTATAATATGAGACGGGAAATCTGTGGGAAGATCAAGTTTATCCACTTCCTCTGAGTTAGTACTCCCATCTGAAGATAAGGTCAAAAACAACCAATCAGAGCCAGGAGGAGGGCCTTAATGCTGCCACTCAACCTCATGTACTCGCTGCTAAATGTGCTAATGGCAGAGAAACAACTTATAGTTACTGGAAAACCATTTATCCACATGGGAGGCAATGCTAACTAGCCTTAGCATTCACAACAGGATCTGCTGACGGGGAGAAGCTACATCCTAGCAGAGAGCAGGGGGTGTCATGTTTGACAGTGCTGGGACCCGCCTACTGGCTCTGATTGGTTGCTTCTAGTTGGCACAGGAAGAAGGCAGAGGAGTTTTATTTTTTCACAGATTATCTGTCTTCAACTATACCATAATGGATAATGACACTTTTAAAAAAAATATGTCACACGTTGCAACTTTATGCCAGAAAGTTAAACTTGGTCACAATCAGGTTTTCCCAAATGATAACGACCCCAAGCTCACATTCGTGTGCCCGACTTAAAAACCTGTAGCAACTAACTGACTGACGCTGTTTGAAAATTACCTTTGGACAAAATGAGCAACAGAATTTTCAGCATCAGGGCCAGATGCCTTCAGCGTGACCAGAGCTGCAGTACCTGCTTTTCTGAAACCGTAAACATGCTGCATGCTGCTAATGTGATGGAATAGTGAATTTTGTAATGATACTCTACAACAACAGCCAACCTATTACGCATTTCACTGCATCTGAATTACATGTTATCGTGCGAGCTCAAAAGGTTTCTCGAATTTTATTATATATATATTTTGCCCCGTAAACAAAATAGGAAAGTACAGAAAATGTCAAACATAATTACATGGACACCCATCAGCTTAATCAAACAAAAAAAAAAAAGAAAAAAAAAAGGGGGGAACAGTTGAAAATCTTTTACATTACATAAACACCAATAACAGCAGCAACATTCGAGTTTCATGAATGCTTAGAAATTGTAAAGCGTTGGACTCTTTTTAAGATTTGTTTGTAATTAGTCTTGCATAGAACGAGGCTTATTTAGTTTTTTTATTTTTGCATTTAGAAGCGTAGCATAATGTGGCCTCATTGTACTAGCACAGCCTGAAATTCACTTTTTATACTGGCAGGATAGAGGGGCATTATTCATGAGCTTGATTATGGGCCTTATATTGTTTGACAAGCAGCTCTAATTTGTAGTCTTCTCTACCTTCCTAGTTGTTATTTTAGCTCTTTAAGAGACTCATTTTGTCTATTTACCTGTTGGGTTTGCTCTGCTTTATCTCTTCCACATAACACAGGCCTTAAAGGAAGAAAAAAAAGATTGTAAGCATGGAAATCTATTCAGGAAGAACTGGTACTAATTGTGAGATTAACTACAGATCTCATCACATTCTTACTTCACTTGATGACATTAATTACTGTTCCTTTTAATCTTCATTTGACATCACAGCTGCATCTCTGGCTATTTTTTTTTTGTCTTTTGGTTTTATGATCCACAACTTCTCCTGTTCTTGTTCTCAACAGCTGCATCCCTCTGCATTGAAAAAAAAACCTGAAATAGTAAAATTTAAATTGTATGATTCGCCATCATTTTTCTGCAAACCTTATGCTTTGTCTTTTTTCCACTCCTTTTTCCAAACCTTGTGCATCTTTTTGGTATAATGCATTTTATTTATCAGTTTGGTATATAAGCAGTGGCGCAAAAAGTGGCTATGCAGCACATGCAACGCATAGGGGCGCAGCACCAGAGGGGACGCCAAAACCCCGTCTGGAGGGGTTTTGGCGTCCCCTCTGGTTTTGGCGCCCCCTCCGATTATGTTTTCCCATACACTTCAGCGTGCCTTATGCTCCTTCACCTAACGCACATAATGAAGTAAATCTAGCGCGAGTTTCACACTTAACGTATCCTCGCCTCGGGGGGGTGGAGCGAGCGTATGTTTTCTACGCTGACGTTCCTTCCTTCGGAGGGGGAGGGTACGGGGGGGCGCCGATTTATGTTTTCGCATCCACCTGAATAATGTGCAGTTGCGCCACTGTATATAAGCATGTTTGTGGCGCTTTCTCTTCAACATTTTATGGCAAAATAACTTTTATGGAAATATTCAGAACATAAAGCAAACATCTGAGAAGTGTTCTCACAACCCAAAACTTTTATTTATTTTTTTTGTCTGTACGATTCAGGTTTAAAAATGAGGTACATCGCTCTGTCTTCAAGTGATTCTTCTTTAGCTTCTCCTTAGTTGCACTGGATCAGTGTGTTGGTCTCAGCGTTACATCCACTTTCCCCTGGATGTGATGAAGGAACACTATACCCTTAGTAGAAAAAGCCAACCACTCTGCATTGTTTTCATTAGGCTAGAGTGAACTTCAGTCAAAAGAAAAAGAAAAAAAAAAAGAAAAAAAGCTCTGCACATTTCCAAGATGTAAAAAGCAGCAAATGTGACTTTGAAAGGATGGAAATGTAATCATTTGCAGCTGTAAGTTTAAAGCTGGCTCCAGTTCCAGGAAAATGCCAGGAAATGCCTCTCCGTGTCCACTTTCGTAAAGTAACAAGAGTTTTTGATTGGTACATTTCCTCCAGCCTAATAAGTGTCACATCTGATTGACTCTCAGAACTTCGTAGCACTTATTTCCAGTGGTACGCCGTCGTTAAGAATGCTGCTTCCAAGCAACGCAGGGAAGTACAAACTTGAATTCAAATATGCTATGGATTGTTCCCATACCAAGGTTGCTTGTTAGTTGGCATGCTTTCCCTTTCTCTCCTCTTGTTCTCAATGATTCGCCTTTGTGTCCAATCAATAAGAGATGAAACGGGGCAGGGCTAATTGTCCTAGTTGTCCTTTTTGTGTTCCAGTGAAAAGAGAAGTGCATCGGAAATCCAAACACAAGACAGCAAACACTGAGATTATGTGCTTTTTGAACGGGTTTAATGGGGTTTTGCTCACACACTTTAGATTGGGGGGAAAACTGCTGTTTGAAAGTTGTCAATATATCTAAAATGAATCATGATAGGTTTCCAATATGTCGGCAAGGACGTAAAATAAAAGGATTTTGACCCACAATCAAACAAAGTTGCTATATATAAACACCAATGTAATGGTAGAATATTAGAGCACAAACAAGAGCGTAATGGAGACAAATCTGCTAGACGAGAGAAATTAAGAGAGAAACTTTAAAGTTGTGACCAACAAGTGAAAATGACCCTTGAAGCTCTGCAGGCTCTTCTACTGCCACACTTTAAAGATACTTTGACTCAAGCTGGGTTTTAATGACTTCCAAATATTTAGACAGTAGTGGACTTTGCTTTTTCTGTGTTCAAGGTAATCAGAGAAACATTACCTCCTTTCTACATACTTTGTCCCATTTAGTTTTGTTGTCTACAGTTTATCCTTTAAAGAATCGTTCTGTTGATGGCTGGTTACGTTGAAGATATTTTGAAAGCCATTTTAAGAAACTAGGTAGAAAATAGCTGTTCAATTTCATACATAAACAAATACAAATCCAAAATTACATTTTTGGAGATTAACATTATTCAATATAATCTACATTCTGAACCACAGTAATGTGTTGTTCATCCAGAGTTATAAATTCAGTCAACTGTAATCCTTTCTGTCCTTTTTGTTCCATCTTGGGAACTCTGCCTAGAGTTTCCTCCAAATTGACTTTTTTTATATATACTTTAGCTCAGTGAACTAATTGTATTCTGCCAAATATTTACATTTGTTTTAACTGTTCAGTAAATTGGTGGCACTGACTATAACTCCTTTTACTACAACAGTGTGAAATACCCTATTTGCAAAGTTGTAAGTGGCAAGAAAGTGAGATTTATTATCCGTACTTCCACAGTTCAAAACTGCAAACATCTTGGCAACAACAGTTGCCAAGTTACATCACCACATGTTGCAGCAACTGCATTAGCTGAAGCTGAATTCAGTCACAGCAATGTAACAACAGAGATCTGTAGTTGAGTGGAGTCATTTAATGCAATGCAAATCATTTAAAGATCTTTTCATCAGGATTTAATACTTTGGATTGGGCCTAAAATGTACAATAACATGTCTTGACTGACTGTGACTACTTGGTCAGCAGCGTCTCTCCACCGGTTTCATCCAGAGTCTCCATTGCAGTCAGCCGTTGCTCTGAGTGAAAGGCAGCAGCTGTCTTTACCAAACTACTGTTTCAGGTTTTAGCTCAGCTGCTTGTTGACCTTTGAAGAAATTCTAGAAAATCCAAAATCAGTTCCAGAGATGGTATGACAAACAGAGTGAGTAGAAGTAATCTTGCAACAAAATGTAAAAAACAAGAAAAAACAAAACAAAAACAAATGTCCACTAAGTGTTGGGAAAGCATTAGCAAAGGAATGTCAGTCAGAAAAACACACTTTGATTTGTAACTATTTCACAGTCAACTAATGAAAGTAAAAGAGTGAGGCAACTTCTCTCACTCTTACTTTCTTCTACAATATGACATGAATCACTCAGTGAATTGCATATTGTCACATACTGTGGCCTAGTTCAAGCATTGTCCTAGACAATTTTGAACTGTTAACGTCATTAGACACCTGACCTCTAACAGAAAGAGTAAAATATTTAAAATGAAAGAAGTAGCTATGAGAAACAATTACTAAGAGAATAATAGTAATTATTCTTTTTTTTCCAAGCCTGAAATTTTTTCAAGCCTGAAAAATGTGTCATTTTAACTAAATTATTCTACAAATAAACCTTCCCACCACCCCATCTAATTTTTTAGCGTACACTTTAGCTTTCTAACATACGAGCATAGCTAGCTCTATTAAAGCAGTGTGACGGAGAGTGGAAAGGGGCAAAGAGTACGAATTCTCCTCTGCTGCCCTGGCTGAACGCTAACTCTCTCTGAGGAGGCCTGACCTCCAGGTATTGATGGAGAGAGGGCGGCACACAGGGAGGGATGAGAAGATGAAAGAGGAGGTGATATCGATTGAAGAAGATAGTTCATCTCTGCTGTATGGCTTGTTCAGGAGGTGCTGAAGACCTCTAAACCAAACCAGAGTTATTGCATCGCCACAGCAGTTTGGTTGATTGGAACTTCTCTCACTCTTTTGCTTATTTCTCTGCCCTCTTAGTCCAATTGGTGCTCTGATGTTCGTACGTTTAACTACATAAAACTTGAATCTCACTAATAAAAACAAAAACATGTAATACAAGATGACAATACTGCTTAAAGGGACTGTATTATGCATTTTCCAGGTACACAGTGCTAATTTATATCACAATTAAGCAACTATGTCATAAAAATGCTTCATAAATCAAATATGACTTAAAAGAATAAGTCACAATTTAACACCTTGAATTTGAGCCTCTGTCTCTTTAAAAACTCCTGCTCTTTCTGAAACTCCGCCTTCAGGAAGTCGTCACATCACTTCTCTATAAACCCTTCAACGTTTTTACCAGCGTTGTACTGAGAAGTAGCTTATATGACGAGCAGAGATTTGCAGTTCCAGAAGGTGTTTGCTAATTGTTGTTTGCTAGTCTGAAGGAGCTGACTGGGGTTAGTCGTGGGAGAAGATTGCTTTGTGAGGTGGAAGCTGGGAATCTTGGAAACTGCAGCTCGAGGAGGAGCTTCGCCTCAAAGGCGGCTCTCAGTTCGCCCAGGCGTTTTGCACAGCTGACTGGTTGCCGTGGGAGATTAAAGGATTTCTTAAACATGCATGAAATAATCGGGGTATGTTTTCAATGAGGGAATAATATTCCAACATGATGTAAAGCTCAAAAACGTTTATTTTACATGGATGGATGAGAGATTGCTTTAAAATGCAGTAACAGAATCAAACAAGGTACTAAATTTGCCAAATTTTATAATCAGAAACAGATTTAAAGACTTTTTGTCTAACCTTGGACCCCCTTTGCTTTGGGCTTATTTTTTAAAACTACTAGCAGATTTGAAAAAATGAAAGTTGGACATTTTTATTCAGATTAAAGGCTGTTTTTCTAAAATGGCAGCACATCAATAAGAATAAATAAATGAATAAAGACTTAGAACAGCGGTAGCTATCAAAAATAAAATTGCGAAAAGAAAATGAGGAGTGATTCATATAAAGACAAATTTGTGTTAATATTTCTTCTCTTTAACAGTGAGTGACTCCGAAAGAAGAATAAAAATCAGGAATTTTCATCCACACATCATTCCTTGGTGTCTCAATAAAGAATAGCAATAAATTGTAATGTTTTTGTCTTTAATTTCATTTGTTAAACTGTGTTTAGTCTTGATTTGGATTTGATTAAGTTCTTGTTCGGGTTGACAAAAGCCCCGTGGGAACATGCAGGCTCTATTCATGTTTGTCAAGAGGATTTTTTATAAATATCTTGCCTGAAATTAGAAGAAACAAAATTGAACAATGAACTGCTTTAAACTTTAGTATCTGTTTTGTTCCTTTATTGCATCCCACAAACCTGACATTGGTTTGCTTCATGTTGATGAAGTTTGACTTCTTATTCAAGAATAATAATAAATAATAAAAATAAAAATACTGAAGATTTTTGCATGTGATGCGCCATATCCAAAAACTGCCCTGGATTTACAAATCACATTATATTTCTAAGAGCAGACGCAGAAAGAAAACACTGAAAGAAAAGAAGCACCGCAATTTTGAAAGGTGATTTCTGTAAAGCAATTTAGTTTGAGTGCCATTACACATCCGTAATTATTTATCTTCAAAGGCAGAATTCATTTGATGTTTTTTTTGTTCTTAATCTGTTTCTGCAGTGAAGTGCTTTCCGCTTCAACAAACCAGGTTTGTTTTCATGACTCTCTATTAGAAACCAGCAGAAGTTTGGAAGATCTTGCATATTTGAAACAACAAAAGCCAAAACACTCGAGGCTGATGCAACATTTCCATCCATGTAATTCTCCGTTTTCATTGCGTTTGTTCTTCTCGACAGAAAGACGCAACTAGTCAACATTATCCTCTCTCTTCAGTGTTATTTAGTCAGTCATTTGCTAAAGGGAGATGTCTGAAAGAAATGCAAAGCACAGCACTTTTTCTAAAGCAATTACACTCTGCTAAAATGCTTCAAGAGTTAAGAAAACAAAACATATGAGCCTTAACATGGATTCTGGATGGTTTCATTAGCTTTTGTTAGGTCATTGCTGCTCTGTTCTCCCTTGTCTACTGATACGTGAACCTAATTCCTGGTCTCTGTGTTGTTGTCTTATTTACTAGCTTCAGTCCCATCAAAAAATAAAATAAAATAATCCCTCATTGGTCATTCTGACCTACATACTTTTTCTTTGCTTTAAAAACAAAAAACAAAAAAGAAAAAAAAAAGAGTTGAACTGTATTTTGTTCTTAGTTTCCAAATTCCCTAGAATATATTTTCCCCAAGCATTGTTGAACTACAAATTTATTTTTAGCTCGTTTCATACAGTGTTTCTGCATCGAGACGAAGGGTGCAAAAGTCAGGAGTGAGTACGGTCCTTTAGCTGCGTGCTTTGTTCGTTTCAATTTCTTTTTCTACGCTGTGCATTTTTCCAGCTCAGTGTTCTCCGTTTGGTCTCCCGTCCTGCAGGAGCCACGTCCGACATCCAGCAGGCTGGAGTGAGTCGCGGCTCGTCACCGCCGTGCAGAGAGGCTACATATCGTGGCATGAAATTGAAGTTGTTGCCAGTGTTGTGCAATTTCACAAGCGCTGGTTTGAAATTTAGTCGACCCATGTTAAAATGAATTCATGCTCATACACCGCCGCCTAAACGCCGCTTAGACATTCCCAAGGCCGCGGCCGTCTACTGCCAGGTTGTGTATGTGGGCGATTGTGTGCTTTCCTCTTTACGTGAAAACTGAAGTGTTGAGTGAAACTTGCTCCATGAGCACATATTCACCTTCAAAACACCACAAGATTGATGTAAAGGTCATCGTTTTGATTAATCACCTCAGCTGACAAACCAGTCAGGAAGGCAAATGAAAGACATCTGTGTTATGCCAGCAACATATCTGTACAGTGACCTGAGAGAAAGCCTAGGCTTCATGCATAACCTCTACTCATTTAGACGGAGAATAACAAAGGTCTTAGATAATAGAAGTTCAATTTAATAATAAGGAGGAGTGAACTCTTCGGTCAGTTGCCTGCTATGCTCCTGGTCTCCTCAGAGCGAGTCAGAGAAACGCTGGTTCAGAAGCCGAACGCGACAGATGCAGTTTGGGACTTTGAACTCAAACCGAATGACCAGAGATACAACCAGTGAGCCGTTTCCATTTTACTGACAGCCTACAGTCACTGCGGTGTTTAATCAACAAAATCCAAAAAGGCCAGTCAGATGCAAAATGGAGCACAGTGAAGCAGTCTGCTTGAGAGCTGAAGAGATGCTGCCCCTACATTGAAAAGCCAGTATTTTGAAAAGTGCTGCACAAATTTGATTCCCAGTACACAGTAATAAGTTTTATATCCTGTTTCCCCCTCAATCAAACTTCTTACTCACAACATCGCCTGTTTTCCCTGTCTGAGTCTAATGATTAATATATTTTAAAGGGCATGTTTGTTTCCAGAGACTTCATAATCCATTTGATTTGTTTTTGGTTTTATGTGTTTTGGATATTTAAAACGTCTCTCAGTTCCAGTGTAAAATGTACTTTAGAGATTAGTTTATTGGTCTTAGAGAGTGTGTGCTGGCATTGTTATGCCATTTTTATGCAATTAGTTTACAATGGTCTGAAAACGACAATATTATCGATTATCGTAATAATTTCTGGGGCAATTAACCGGCCAGCCAAATTTGTTATGACAGGCCTATCTATCTATCTATCTATCTATCTATCTATCTATCTATCTATCTATCTATCTATCTATCTATCTATCTATCTATCTGATTAAATAGTAACTTGACAAGCATTTAGCACAAGGCTGGGAGGAAAGCCTTGTGCAGACCCTGGATAGAGATCAAATGTAGCTCGAAACATTTTATCAGGCCACATTTCTGTTCATCTTCCTTTCTTAGGAGAGACAAACAGAAAACAAACACTGACAAGATGAGGTCCAAGATAGGAATTTAACTCGAACAGCTCAGTCTAGACTCCACTCTCCAGGAGGCTCTTCACCTTCAATCATGTAAGTAAAACGTCCATTATGCAGCTAAAAAAAACCTCACCGGTTTATAGGAACCAAATAAAAGTGAAGGTGGGTCAGTGATAAAAGTAGTTTGAACAAGTCGAAAGTGAATGAACCTTCGATGATACAAGATATTTAAACTCCACCATCTTTACTTCATCCTGTGATTCACGTGTGCACCTCTTCTTTCAATGCTTCCAGCTCCCCCCTGTCCGTACGCCACTGATAACCTGTTGGACAGCTCATTAGTTTTAAATGGGTTTCAGTCCACTCATTACATGTCCCATTTGGCTTCACTGCATAACACTCAACTTTTCTTAATAAGAGGGATAAAGCAGAGCAGTGGGAGCCGTTTGCAGCGCTGGGAGGGACGTCAAGCAGGTGTAGACAGAACGGCAGTGACAACATGCAGCGCCGACACGAACAGGCGGAACAGAAAGTCATCCGTGTGTGAATGGGTGAATGACAACACACGTCGAAAGGTGACCGGGAACGTGTTCGATAAATTTAAAACTATTTATTTTCATATCGACTAAAAACTCTGAAAAGACACTTGTATTTTAGTAGAATACACAAAACAAAGCAATTACGGGAACTCTTTGGGAATCTGACAAATACTTCCGTGGCGCTGAAAGAGAAGATAACTTTTATGCAGATTTCTTTACTTTTTGATGATGTTTTTAACCTCATTATGGTGTTTTTGCCTCATTGTATTGTTTTTAGATGAGGACTCAGCAGATGAGTCCTCAGGCGCTTTCTGAGCTCACAGAATAGGAGTGGAAGCAGAGCTGGCCCAAGGTTGATCGGGGCCTTGAGCCAGAATATTATTCAGGAGGCGACTTCCTGTTAAAATCATCACCACCGTCAGCAGCGTTTCAGCACAGATTCGATGGAGAAAGAGCCGAGTTTAACTGGCCGACCTTTGCAGCAATCACTGAAAATTGGTTATAATTTGCTGAGGTGCATTTGAGGACAAACTCAAACACAAAGATTAAACTCATAGCATCAGACTGATTTTTGTGTTCCCATAGCTACAAACCGTATTAGATTATTCTTTGCACTTTGCATCAAACTTACCAAGTTCTTTAAATCTTAAACTCAAAATTTAAAACCTCATGCTGAAAACTTTTTTTTTTTGACAGTTTTGTTAATATTCTCATTCTCAATGAAGAAATGGTGAAATTACAGCTCTATTGTCTGTGTTAAAATTTAAACACTTATGAGGGGCCCCCCTCTGAGTCGGTTCATTTATGTAAAATAAAGAGTTTCAGATAATAGGGGCCATGATTGTATTACCTTTATTTTTAGCATTGATTTAGGAAATCAGAAGAGATCAACTATGTGAAGGTGTGATGTGTGAACACTTGAGTTTATTCAGAAGCTTAGCACTTCAGAGAAGTTTTATTAAACTACCAATGCAAGAGGAATCAAATTTGGAAATTATTTATGTCCAGTTACACAAGTCGGTTTATCGAAAATGATTTTACTAATAAAAATGGGTAAAACTTTAGAGCTTTGGTTTAAATAGTGCATTGCCATTAAAATCCAGTTGCAAATTTTATTTGTAATACTTTTGCTATCTTGAAATAAGACCCTTTTCTCTCTCTCCAGAGTTTCTCAGTGAAATTTCAAAGGCCTTAGAGAAAGCATCAGCAGGCCTCAGTAACCTTCCTTCCTGTTTCTTAAGAACCGCAGCAGGAACATTTGGACTTTGTTTTATTCTTCAGTCAATCTGGTTTCAGGTGAACACACCACTTTCACTGCTTCTACAGAAGTTTGAAATTACTCTGTGGACGCTTTGAATGCCAAGGTCTGATCTGATGATCGTTTTGAAAGACTTGTCAAAACCAATTTACTCTGAGGATCACGCCCTGTTACGCCACAGGCTTTCTCATGTCGGCCTCACAGACAGAGCCACCCGGCGGCTTTTCAAATCATCTTTCTTGTTGTAAAACTGCCTCGCTGCTCCTGTTTTCTTAGCAATTTGAGGCAGAATGGCCTGATGCGTTTCTCCAGCTCCACACTGATGTTGTTGGTTGTCTGGAAACGACTAACAGCTGCTCTGGTTTCTGATCATCTGCAGCTGGACTCTTTAATCCCAATAACTGAGGACCAGATGTCCTGCAATGTTTAAATGTTTCCCTGGTCCGACTCACCTGAGTCAGATGACTGAATTAACAGAACCTGCAGCTATAACAGAATTTAATTGTTATTGAGATAATTCAGCTGTGGAAACAGTCAAGAGCCCACTGCACTGAACCTCATTGAAAACCTCCTGGTTATTCCACCAATTATTGATTTCTGATCTCTTCCAGTGTTATTGTTTTATTTGCATCTTTTCAGTTATTTTGACCATTTCTCAATTTCTGCAAATAAATACTACATTTTTGCTTGGATTTTCAGAGACATGAAGCCAGTAGTTCATAGAATAAAACAAAAAACAATGTTGATTTTACTCAAACATAGCCCAACAAAGAATAAAATCAGAGAAATTGATTGAGTGGTTTCTACATTTTTTCCAGAGCTGCATGTTACAGACACTGACTGAACGGTTCTTCCTGTTCTAAGGTTTTATTGCTGCTGCTGTTTGTTTAAACTTTCACTTTTCTTCTGACTCTTGAGTACATATGTGGTTCTGCATTCACTGTGTTTTCATTAAAACTTATTCATGAGAAATAAAATTGTAATCACTGGAAATAAAAGCTGGAACCATAAGTTTAATTTCCGAAAGACCAAGTGTAGGGTAACTGAACCAACAAAAGATCTCTGATAGGATTACATTTAACTGCATCGATCCAAGTCTTTTAAAAACAGAGAAAAACAAAATTGTACAAAAACATTTCGACCAAAAAAAAAGAAAAGTATGATACGTTTGTTGGGTTCGGGAAATCCACTTTCTACGCATTTGATAATTTGGAAGAGTGCAAAACTTAAAGTTGTTTTTTTTTTTAACAACAGTCTGATACATTTGGTTTGCTGACATACGATGTGATTATATGTAAAAGCAGAATACTTCACACATAATAATACGCCATGCACAGCTTTCACTTGGCAAACACACACATCACACACTTTATTTATGCCAACAGCTGGTCCCAAACTTCACTTTAATATTCATTATCAGAAAACTGTCCTGGTCGTCTTGTTTCCTGCTTCAGCAGCACATCGGTTTCGCTGAAGCAACTGACTTCACTTCTCTCTCTCTCTCCCTCTCTCTCTCGTCTTCTCACTTCCTTCTCTTTTGACAGTCCTTATCACCTCCTGCCCCAGTCCTGCTTCTGCCGCTATCACTCTTGTTGAGTGTCAGATTTCAGTGTCACTCCTTTCTGTCTCCACTCTCCAGCCTTTTTTTTTACCCACTACCCACCAGAGAACATTTAAAGTACCTCGGTTTCTCTCCCACATTTTAACTCTTGCAGAGCCTCTGCAGTGTTTCTTTATATTCCTTCTGTAAAATGATTTTTTTCACTCCATTGTGGGAGAATCTCTTAACAACATGTTCTCTCAACCAAGATTAGTCACGTCATAAATTCAGGGAGGCTTTGGTTGAGTCACATCTACATCCTACAGGGATTTCCATGGGGACTGTAAATGTGGCCTGACTGACCACAATTATGAAAATGTTTTAATAACATGTAATAAAAGTAAAACGATTGGTCCCCATCATTACCATGATATTATTAGATAATTTTTCTTCTTTAAAAGTCCTTAACTCTCACCACTAATGTTTTTTTTTTTTTTTTACACATTTATTAAAACTGTCTATATGTTGTGGCAGTACAGTATGAGACAGATAGCCTGTGAAAAACAATGAGCTCCTCTGCCTCCTCCCTGCTTAGTCAGAAAACAACCAATCGGAGCCAACACACACATGACGAGTGTCAATCACACCCGTGTACGTGCTGCAGCTGCGTTAACGGCAGAGAAGCAACTTAACGTTACAGAAAAACTGTTTATCCGTGTCATCGTCGAGGGCCGTGGTAGCTAGCTAACTAGCCACAGGCTCTGCTGACGGGGGAGGAAATTTAGTGCAGTAGAGTACACAGGGGAGGGTGTGAGCAGCGCATACATGAGGATGAGTGACAGCGCTAATAAGCAAGTCATTAGTACCTCAAGATTTCAAAGTCTCAGTTTTTTTCACCCATGACTTAAACGTTGAAATTGAAATCTAAACTTGTCACGATGTAAAGTTGATGCACAACATTAACACCTTAACAGCAGATGGGTCAATTCCACTTAGTGCACATACCTGCCAGAACATTACATTTCTGTATTCAATTTTATTTTTAATGAGTGCAATGCAATATTCAAGTTTTCTGAGAAACTGTATTTGGAGTTTCATTAGGTGATAATCAGTTAAATAAACACTTTAAAAAATGTCCAATTGTGTGTGAGTTTCACAGTTTTATTTGTCGAATTACTGAACTACATTAACATTTCCATGACACAAATACAGATAGTTGAAGTACTTACTTCAGGTCCTGAAATGGCTCTGCCCTGACATGTGAAGTCTCGACAGAATGGCTGAAAACCACTCCTTCATCCCCTGGAGAGAGGAGACAAGGGTCACAACCAAAAACACCTTATTTTGACATCAAATGACACCAACTTCATCATAAAGTCTTTGCTCTGTGGAGGTCACGCTTTTCGGAAATGTCGTCTCATTTCGCATCTCCAGTAAAACCTGGCCCTGTGGTAATTTCAGGAGCAGTGTGAAGAAATGGAGATCAAATCCTGGAAAGTTTATTTCAGTTAAACATTTTTCCAAATCGGTGCTGATGCAGACAGGATATTTAATGAGATGCTAAAAGTAAGGGGGTAAACACGCCCCAGCTAATTTTGCTGAGATTTCATTATCCTCCTCCCAACATGAGCCTCCTCCTATTGGAAGAAAAAAAAACAAAAAAAAACAAAACAGGTTGTCTCTGATAAAATGACGTGCTTAGCCCCCTGTGTCCTGCAGCCACCTCTGCAGCTGTGAACAGATGTTTGGCAGTAGCTCTTGCTGAGACGATAGATGGTATATTGAAAGCTCAGCACCGCAGCAAATTTAATACTGCATGAGGCAAAGTCAGCGGCGGGCCCGCGGATAACGAGACGACCGAGTCGCTGTTCAAAACCAAAGCGGGCGACGTTCCTTTGTGGGAAATTCTGAGAATCAGAACTCGGGTTTTCTGCAAACTATGAATATTAGTGTGGGCTTTTTATCGTTTGAGCTCCGCACAATGCAGCTTATCTTGCCAACAGGAATCTGGCATTTGTTTCCAAGCTCGCTTTGGGGATTTTGTCGCCTCTCTCTTGTTTACATAAAATGTTTATGAGCTGCTCGTCACCGTCGGCTTGGCGGCACCTTTCCTCGTCCAGAATACCCAGGGTGCGTTTTCAAAGCGCAGCCGGTGACCCGAAACTGGCAAGCCAGCTGGTTTCGCTCCGACAGAACCGTGTAGTAATGTCACTCTTTTTTAAACTTTAAAAACACCAGCACACTCAAACAGCGACACGGTGAGCCTGCGCTTTGAGGTTTACGAGGCTCTTTTGGACGGTGTGTCATTCTCTTCCCTCCGCCACCCAGGAAAGGACGAAAGCAATCACCTCCAGCCCTAAACCTCTTTGCCCTCATTCTTTCAGAGTGACTCTAATGGACAAATCTCCCAAATTGCCTTCAGCACTATGTGAGTCTGTGGGAGTGGATTTAGCACAAGTTCACCTTCAGACTTCCATTGATGGGCTTCGTGTGAAGACATATTTTGAATACCCATCACTGAGATCATAACCAAAATGAGTTCAGAGTGATTATTGAAGGTTTCTCTACTTGTTATTCACTGTCCAACACCAGCGTTTACTTTATGACAAATGTAAACCTGGGAGATTAGCGTATTTTTTCCAAACACTTGTTGAGTTTAGTCACGACTTTGTGTGACTCGCAGTGTGCCAGAGTTATTTTTTCAGAAAACATTCAAAAACAAACTCTTGGAAAGTTGGGAAAAAAGTGAGAAAAAAAAATCTACAAGGTGTATAAACAGGAAACGTCTACAATTTAAGTGTTCAAGTGTTTGACTGGAAACAGTTTCAATCGTTGAAAATCAAACGAAAATGAGCGGCTGGAGGATTTCATAATTCGGTGCAGAGAAGAAGAGTTTTGTGATTGAACATAAATACTTTCTGAGAAACTTCAGTTGTCTGATTTAAGTCTCCAAAAACAAAACAAGAACAAATGACAGTCAGTGCTGCCTTGAGTACGTGAGCGCTCCTTTCAGAAAGACAATAAATTGGTGCAGAAACCCAGAAAACAATCATGTTTGTGGTAAAATAATGAAACAGAAAAAAAAAAAATCTGATGGGATGCTGGAGAAGATAAGCGTGTGCAAGTTACATGAATAATTAGGAGTTCCTGGTTTGCACCAGTACTTTGCACCATTTCTTATATAACAGATTAAAAACAATCTGTATGTTTATTGTTGGGCTTGCATATCTATATATTTAATGTTTTTGCAGCAAAAGAGGCGTTTTCAATTGAGAATGTTGCTTATTTTTGTCAACATATTGTTTTTGATCGAAATTTGCAATCAACTCGATCAAAAACGTTAACGGAGTCCCACCGCCAACATTATCCTGTTAGTAACATGGCTACGCTCCACAAGAAGAAAACAATGCGAACGTGTAAACAACTGTGTCACAATCTACACTTTACCTGTGACTTTAAGTTTCTCTGTTCCGATGCTGATCTCTTCCTCGTCTGCAGAAAACAGAACTCTCTCGCCGTCGGCGCTCTTCACTTCGAACCTCTGACACTGGGCCTCAACCATTTCCGAACCTGAAGTAAAAGAAGAAAAATAAACTGTGTTCAATTTAAAACATACCGCAAGAGCAGAAGGGGAAACTCGTGAAATAAAAAAACAACAACTAACAAATGAGTGGATGATTTCGTTACCCAGCTCCCTTCGCAGCATCGTTAAGTCTTGAGTGTTTCAAATTGAAGAACTACAAGATGCTCCAAACCAGAGCAATTCTGACTTTGTTCATGCTTTTTTTTTTCCTCAAGAATGTAGCTGAGCAGCTTTTGCAATGCAAGCTGCCATGAGATGAAGTCAGAAACAAATCTTTAAAAACAAAATGTCCCAGTTAAGGAGAAAACATTCGGTGCTTGTCTCACAACTTTTTACCAAAGGACACAAAAAAAGCTTTTATGAAAAAGTCCCTTAAATACAGTGAAAAATATCACGACTTACTCAGACTGTAAAGTTTAACGGCGCTGCCTGTACCGACCTCATCCAAGGACATACAGCTGAGTACATATTACACAAAGGAGGCGCTTTTAAAATTATTTTTAAGGTTGAAAATCGTCTGGAATTAAGATTTTTAAGTTTTATTACAACCTGAAAAAAAAAAGGATTGTTCTAATTCACCATTAGACTAACTCAAAATATGAAAATGTTTAATAAGCATTCACAATAACGACCTAAAGTAACTGATTAATTTAGGATTTATGAGTACAAACATTAGATTAATAAACTGTTCTTTCAAAAAAAAAAAATAAGTGAAGGTTTTTAATTATTGCCTTTTTTCCTCCTTCGTTTATAGGACTCTGTCTGCTTACCAATCAGAATCCTTCACTGTGTAACAGCAGTGTTTAATTTTGTTTAACCTCATCCGGACCGTAAATTTCAGTCAACATCAGCAAACACGGCTGAGCATCTGGTGATGCATGTTAATGTGCATTTGGCAGGTTTGGGTCGGCGTGTTGGGATGAATGACTGATTGGACCCGACTGCACCGCACAAATGAAGGTTTTCACATTAGCTTTTATTTAATCATTCCTGTTGTAAAAGACAAAACATTGATACCATAAAACAGAGTTTCTCCAGCACTTCTTTGTGTTTTAAAAGTCTCCCTGCTCCAGCACAGCTGATTCAAATGATTTCATTACCTTCTCTCTGTGCCAAATTGTGCTGCAAAAGTTAATCACCCTTTCATTTAGGTCGTTGTGTGACAGCAGGGAAACGCCTGAAAACGTGTGTTACTTACACAGAAGCACCAGTCAAAAAAAATGTCCAATTAATTGTCTGTTTGAGAGACAACATAGAAAAGGCTTGAATAGCACTGCTAGTATATAGCCTCTTGCTAACTGTTAGCTTAAGTAGCTACAAGCTACCACAAGTGGCTGTTATTCACAGTTATTACTTAAAATAAGCAGAAACAGAAGTTGGGGTACAACATGGAGGAAAGGTCCTGAGGTCGTTAGGTCAAACTTCAGAAAGCTGTGACAAAGACATCATATGTAGCGTCTCCTCTACAAGCTAGCCTAAAGTTAGCATCTGTTTTAGAGCTCCATACCAGGCTAAGCTCAAGGGGTTTAGCTTATTTTAAGTCCAAGTTTTAAGCCCGGACAATTCCAATGCAAAATATAAAGTACTTAATCTGATACTGGATTACTATACACACAACGTAGATGCTGAAAACAGTTTGAAATTGGTGTCAACACAAAACTGCAGCTGTACGAGCGCCTTTGATTAAACGATCCTGTAAAACCTAGACCTGGATAGACTCTTCTGCAGCCACGCTTCTCAAACTGTGTCACCAGCACCACCGGTTGAACCGCCTTCTGTGTGTCAAAAACCTCCAAAGCAAATAAAAACAAATAACATGTGATGAGGAGGATAACAGCTCATCTATAACAGGATGAGATGTTAGAGAATAATAAACTTTGCTTCATGAATAACTTGTTATATGAACAGTTGAATAGAGTAGTTAACCAACCTAAAATGCATATTTTCAGACTGTCAGAGAAAGTTATGGTAGCCAGAGAGAATCCATCCATGCAGAAAGACTCCAGGTTGGGATTTGAACGCAGGACCTTCCTACACGGCGAAGGGTTCTTAGTTTTAGGGAAAAATAAATTTATTTACCCAAAAATGTGTTTCATGTTGCAGGTTTTGTGTCATTAAAACTCTGACTTGCAAGCTGGTGTGAAACGTTGCCAACCAAATTCCAAATTGGCAAATTATGTATAGACCATGCTTTTAATTTAATTTATCTGTATTTTATATTTTTATGAATTAGACAAGAGCGTTTTATTACTGCATTACAGATGGATCTATAAAAAACCCCGTCTCTTTGGCTGTCGCATTAATTCCCCTTTACCATCTGGGTTTTCAAGCTATAACTCAAACGTCTTCCTTAAAAGGCTGGAACATCTTTTGAGTCACAATCAAACTTTATTGGCTGATATCTGGAATTAAGCTTTTTTCCTCCCTCATCTTTCTCCATCACTGTCTCTTTTATGTCCCTCTACATTGTTTAGACTCTCACTACACAAAATGTCATTGTGCCTTGCTTAACCAAAAGACTATCGTGTGTTTATGTGTGAGTCTGAGTGAGCGACAGAATTTGGAGTTGCATGGAAGAAATCAGTAAAGGAGAGAAAAAGGATTCAGGATGAAGAGGGACAAAAAGAGAAGCATGTTTAAAAGAGGGATTCTGTTTCAGGTATCTAGCACAGTTTTGCTGGTTAGTTTTTGTCCTGAAATCCAGCTCGTAGAGCAGATTCTTTTTTTTCTTTGGATGGATGCAGGTCAGCATATTTAAAAATACTTGTCTGATTCAGGAAATGGTGTCTTTTGCTTCCTCCATGGCTGTGGGGTGTTTGAAAAGATACTTAGATGAGGAAGATACTGAAACACCAAGAGGGAAAAAAAGAGAGAGAAGCTGCTACACCTGCACATTTACTGTGGATCTCAAAAGAGTGTATGAGCACCTGTTAAAATTTCAGGTTGATTAAAAAGCTTAACCAGAGTAAGCAAATGTATGAAGTAAGATAAGAAATTTTTGGAAATTTTCTGGGAATTTCATTTATGCCCATAAACATGATAACGGTATTTAATGAACTAAAAAATAAAATAAAAAAACAACTTAATTGTCACCTAATTTATCAAAGTTTTCAATTCTGAGATTGTGAAAACATGAAAAGGGAGCAAGTGTCAAATCTGGACAGGAATATTTCATGCACAGAACAAACTCTTTAAAACAGTCTGTGGTTTTTAATTTGATCTATTACAACACTGGGCATTCGTCGTTTCAAAAACGTCTGATTAAGCTTTATTAAACTCAATATAATGTTTTGTCCTGTTCCATTAGCTGTATGCTGTTAAATGCCTACTGTTCATGTTTTGCTAAACCAACAGCTGGCCGGCCTTTCACATCAAACAATCAGGCATGCAGAGTGCTGGTGAGACATCAGACCACTGAAAGAGCATCTCCAGTCTTTTAGTCTATGGTGCATCTTTTCAAAAAGAGATGCATTAAACTAGTCCAATCAGACATTATTATTAATGTTATTATTAATGTGACTGAGAAACATAATGGCTCCAGATGCAGTAGGATTTGTTTGTGCAGTGATGATGACACTGATGTGTGTGTGGACGATTCTGGTTTTGATCTGACATTTTAAAAATATCTCAGCAATAACTCCGTCCATTCTGTATGTACCAAAAATTATGCAAAAAACTTTTAAAACAAAGTTGTACTTAACCTCAAGACGTCAGTCCACCATTTCTTGCCTTGAAATAAACAAAACGTGGAAAAAAAACAACAACAACAACCTACAACTATCTGAACTGTTAATAATTTAATGTTTACTGGAAGTAGAAAAAGGCCGGGATGTACAGGCCGGTGGCAGACACACTGTCAGACGTCAAGGTGTGTGTGAGGAGTCATCATATTCAGGGCGGTGTAGCGGCGTGAGCGTGAATGAGGGCACAGCCAGTCGTTCTCGTGCTGGTGATCGACTGAGGAGCGGCGCTTTAAAAAGCCACAGATGAGACGTGACGCATAACTTATGTGACTTCTGACTGGAGCGACGTGACATGCAGTGAAACGATAGCCAAGAGCCGGAGAGGAGGGAGCTGCTTCTTCTTCTTCTTTTTTTTTCTTTATTTTGACAACTGCACAAACTTTAAGCTTACAGTTATCTGACTGGTTTGAGTGAAAGCCAAGGCTAAATGTGTAAACAGGCAGAGCTTGAGGCAGGAAAAGGAGGAAATACACTGAGGCAAACCAAAAGGGGGAAAAAAAACAAGCATGGAGGATAAAATTGACTCACAATTAATATTAAATATTGTTTATGATTTTCAATGCTTAAAATGTATAGCTTATGACTACATGCCTTTCTTTCAATTTATTTTCCCCTGACTTCATTTGGCACTGTACTGGGAGATTACGCAAGAGCCGTGTCTATGAATTTAATTCTTAAATAAGGTAACCTGAGGAAAGGAAAGGACGGGTAGTAAACACAAAGCCATTTAAAACTCTTCGTAATGTGCCAGCAGCCACAGCATTTGGAGAAAGTGGCTGCGGGTTATTTGTTTTAAATGATTGTTTGGAGAACTGGCAGAGAGCCGTGTGACACCTAGCTGGAAAAAAAATAACTTCTGAGTATTTATTTCTATATTCAAAAGAAAGAAAAACTGGTACTTTATTTGAAGGGGTGTGCATAAGATTGACATGACACCATCATAAATATGTCATAATAACACATGTTATGAATGTGAAGGAGTCTTTATTAATGTTTATGACTGTTGTCATGGAGTGTCATTTGGTAAATAATGACACTTTTAATGCAAAGTTGGCACTTTTAGTTGAGTTTTAGAGCAACTTTTAAAGCAACTTTGCATTAAAAGTGTCATTATTTACCAAATGACACTTCATACCAGTCATAAACATTCATAAAGACTCCTTCCTGTTCATAACATCTATGTTACATCATTTATGACGTTGTTGTGTCAGTCTTATCAAATAAAGTGCAACCAAAAAACTAAATAGAAACTGATTCAGCATTGGAGATAAATTATTATTTTTTTTTATCCATAAGAAATAACGTGCGCTTACATTTTATTATATTTGTTCTACGGAGGAAGATTAAAAGGGTTCGAGTGTCTGCCGTTGTTTTAACTCTGTGGTTAAAACAACATCAGGTTTCACTCAGCAAAACGCATCAAATGACAGAAAACCTAATGGCCATGCCACCGTTTTCCGTTTCCTTTTCCTCGCTGACCTGTGGGTGGCAAATGTTAATTATGTGTAATTGAGCTGTTTTTTTTGGGGGGGGGCAACTAATTGCCTTCTGCAAACGTCTCTCTTCCTGATCAGACCAAAGTAATTTTGTGACCACCAAAAACAGCAGGAGTTCTTGTTAGGTACCCTTAATAATTAATGCGCTCATTTAAATTTACCGATTTAATCACTTCCTGACAGGATTTCCGCTTTAGTTACAAGTGCCGTCCTCAGCAGGACCCTGCAGCAATAATAAATGCTTTCAGAGTACCTCGCTGATGGGACGAAGTGCAGAGGGTGAAACAAGAAAACAGTTCAGTAGAGAGCATGTGAGAGAGGCAACAGCTCAATACAAGATGCAGGTATAACAGATATATCTGAATGTTATCTACATATTATGTTACTTTCTATGCAAAAGCACATGCTTTTTGTGCTGCCTTAACATGCAGATATTAAACCTGCTTTTGGATATTATGAAAAATCCATTCGTGGCGTATTTTACACTGATCTGATTCATGGGATATTTTGTGACCGTCAGGTTTGATAAATATCCCCCATCAGTCTTTTTCACGAACCCTCTCAGAGAATGCATATAAGAAATAAACGCATCAATGTGCCGTAACTTTCTTTATCCGGATAAAAACAAAATACAAGTAACTGTTTTTGGACCAAAGGAGGAGCGTCAACACACGGCTGCAGTTATTACGGCTAGAAGTGACTGATCACGTCCAAAATCCAGGCAAAGTGATCCACTCAGACCTGAACTTTCAGAGACGCATAAAGGCAGTTAAAAAGTTGGTCTTCTATCACCTGAAGAACATTTCCAGGATTAAAGAACTAATGTCGCAGAGAGATCTAGAAGAACTCATTCATGCGTTAATCTTTAGTCGCCCTGATTGCTACAATATATTCACAGATCTGCTTTAAAAAAAAAGAAAAAGACAGTTAAAGTTGATCCAGAAAGCTGCTGCTCACATTTCTACTAAGGCTAGCAGCCTGGAGCACATCACCTCAGTTCTGAAGTCCTTCCACTGGCCCATTTGTTTAGAGTTTCCTTTGAACAAGATGAACTAGAACATTATCATGTGCCTGAACTTGTCATTGCTTTTCTTTATTGCGCCACTGCAATGCAATGTTTTGCTTGTTTTATGTTTCCATCATGTAAAGCACTTTGAACTGTCTTGTTGCTGGAATGTGCTGCGCAAACAGAAATTACTTAGTTTGCAATTTCATAAACATGCCAACAGAGAAACAATGACAAAACTCTGGAAAAGCTGCTGATTTACCTCCTCAGTATAAGTGCCTGTAAAATTCTTTACATCATTCTTGAGCCCATAAATCTGTGGAAATGCATTTCATGCCCACTTTGAGCCATGGTGTGGAATCCATGAGGCTTTGAGGCATCGTCTGTCCAACGACGCTACGATTTCTCAGCTTCAGATTATGCTAACATGGTACGAAGTAAGAAACTGTTTTTTAATGCCCATTAGCATATCTTTACTAGTGGTGTCAACACATGACTCTTCAATGACATTCACTATGTTTGCAAGGAATTTTTTCACTTTGTTTTTTATAAATTAAAAAAAAGAGGGAAAAAAAATTCTAAATGTAGTAAAAACTTGCTAGAAGAACAATGTCTGTTTTGTATATTTCTAAAAAATAAATAAGTGACAAATTTCCCCCCCAAAATTCAATAAATTCTTATCATCTTAATTTGCATTCAGAGTTAATGGACGGAGCACATTAAAGTAGTGCCAGTCTAACTGTTTTACTAGCGTCCATTAAAGTGTTGAGGCCATAATAAAAGTTATATGGGTTTGCTCTCCTGGAGTTTAATTCAAGGTTTTAAATTAGGTCTTCCAGCAATGAAGGGATATGACGCAAGACGACACCATAAAAGGACCGAGGGGTCGCGACAAAGAGCAGCGTAGGTAAGCCAAGTAAACACTTTATGCAGGGCAGCTTTTCTCAAACAAGTCTCGTTCTCCCCATCGCTCCCATCACGTTCCTGTAGATGGGGAATCAGAGGAGCTGCTTAAGCAGTGTGCAACGTTCATGTAAAAAAACTTTCCTCTCTTAATGTGTGTGTGCAGCTCTAGCACGCATGCACAGACAGGCAAATTTGCATCTGTGAATGCTAATGTGTTTTTGCTCTAAGAAACGCATCCAAAATTAGGTTGGTCTTGTCCTTTGGCCGTGGAGAGAAACTTAACCTTATTTTGTTCCTTTTTAATCACTTTTTAGGTTTCCTCTGGGTAAAATTCTGGCAGTAGGCTAAATGTTGCATTAAGCTTTCGACTAAAACGTAAGGTTGTAGAAATGTGACTGTTGTCTCCTTATACATTTTTAATGTGGATTTTAGAAACACATTAATATGTGACAAATTTTAATACTTAGCTGCGTTGAGTCATTGCCTAAATTACAATATTCTCTCTATGATTTGGGACACATGTGTTTATGTCAAGGTTAGTAGCTAAATGTTAGCTACTAAGATTTAGAGAAGCCAACTACTACTAGTAGTTACTACTACTAACAATTAGCCTTTTCATTAGGCTAACCTGAAAAACTATGAGAAAGATCTGAAATCAACCAGACCTTAAAAGACATATCTTGACGCTTTTATTTACGCTGTCATTCATAGCAGTTTGACCTCAGGTGTTTTTCGAAAAGGTTTTACAAAATGTTGCCATACAGCCACTCAAGAAAAAAAAGAAACAAAAAAAAAAGACGTAATCCTCGACTCCTCTGGCCGAGAAAAGGTTGACTAAAAGCCGGCCTAAAATTAAACAAAGTACTGGAAAGAATGTCTGCATCCAACTTTACTTCATCCTCCATGACCAGGCAATCCTGTAAGAGCTCCCAGTTAGGGTTTAACACAGCAGAATGCAATCAGTACTGTGGCAGGTCTTTAAGAACATCAATTTAGCATATATGTGGACTATTTATGCTGTTAGATTTGAAAAAGAAAAAAAAAATCATCAAAAGATGCCGTCGAGTCAACCGTGAGATTGTCATCATCTTTAGGATGGAGAAGGAGGGTCATCAAAGTTTTAGCTCTGGAGTCGTTTAAGTTGCAGCTATTACACAGAAAATTATGATTTTAAGGATTGTAACTCAATTTCTGCTAGACTATCACGGGGATACATAAAGGATCCATCCTTTTTCTCTGCTTTTCGTCCACTCATCTGCAGCTGTTTTGTTATTTTCAAGAAACAACCCTTTGTTATTCTTATGCAAATCACTGTCAGGTTTAGCATCTACTGAAGAACACTGACGTTACACTAAATCTTCTGACTTTACGTAGGACCAATATTGAACTCGTGTTATGAAGACAGACTTGGACAAGCCCTAACATGTTGATTTTTAATCCACGGCCACATCCAAAAGAGAACACCACAGATTTGGTGCGACTCAAGTCTTAACCCTGACAGTTAAAAGTAATACTTACTTTTCCTAAATGGTATTTTGATTATCATAATATAATTCCTCTTGGAAGTAACGAGGCAGAGTGATCACTTCATACGACTCTTTAGTCAGGCTGTACATTGTTCTCTAAATACGTGTAATTTGGTCTGAAATGGTATCTCAGTCTGGTATCATATGATATGGTACATATGGTTTGGTATGGGGTGTATGACATGGCATAGTTCAACATGTAGAGAAAAGAAATTCAACCTATGTCACCAATCCTGTGCAAAACAAGACAAAATCGTGTCCAAAAAATAACCTACGTGAGACAATAAATTGTGCATTCATGAGCCATGGAGAGTGCTGTTACAGTAGCTACTGTAGCCAAATTAAGATCTTCCCACCACTGGAGTGCGCCGTTTCCCCTAGTGATCACAGAAGACTTTAGAAACTTAAAGAAAGCTGGAACAGCGCTAATTTGCTCAGTTGAAGGGCGTTTCAGTATGTAAATATGTAACCAGCGTCATCTTTATTAAAAAAGAAACAGATTATCTGCTGAGTTTGAGATGGATGTTTGATTACTGTAGATCTGTTAGCAACTGCAGTAACTTTGTTAGGAAGAATGGTTGCAGGTGTGTGACATTCTGGATTGTAAATATCCATCCATACATTTTCTGTACACCCTTGTCCCTTAGTGGGGTCGGGAGGGTTCCTGGTGCTGGGTTGCTCCAGCGGACATTTCAGGCGAGAGGCGGGGTCACCCTGGACAGGTCGCCAGAGACAGGACACACACACATACACACACCCCTAGGGAGGATTTAGAGAGACCAATTAACCTGACAGTCATGTTTTTGGGCTGTGGGAGGAAGCTGGAGTACCCGGAGAGAACCCACCATGCACAGGGAGAACATGCAAACTCTGTGCAGACCCTGGGCCGGGAATCGAACCCAGAACTTTCTTGCTGCAAGGCAACAGCTCTACCAACTGCGCCACTGTGCAGCCTGGATTGTAAATATGTTTTTTAAAATTATTTTAATAAACACTGTTTATGTTTTGAAACATGGTTAATAGTCTTGTGATTATCAGCCTGCACTTAACTGTAAAATTTGTTTTTGCCAAATTAGCAGTTTTTCAAAGTGTCCCCATGTTTGGTTCTTATTAATGCATGTCGAAAACAATTTTTGACACTTTTATAACTTTTATTAAACATAGCTTTCCAGTTCAGATACAAATGACTGTTTGTGAAATGCAGAGCTTGAATGCACCAGTTTTCTTTCTGTGATGGTCAAACCAAACAATAATACACATTAAATACACTAAAAACACACTTGTTGAAAAATCGTTCGCAATAAATGTTGAGTCACGCCTCCCTCCAGGACTCATTTCATGCGCCATCGATCACTTGATGAACCATCCAGCAGCTCCTTCTTTGGTGGCATTTTCTGTAACTTAGGTCCTCTGATTGAATGTTGCTGCTCTTAAGCTGACAAGTGGATCAGCATCTCTCTTTTACTTTAAGACGCTTTAAAAAAAATATGATGGAACACATCTGCTTTCCTGCTCCATTAATAACAGAATGGATTTTGGCCTTGTTTCCATCTGACACGATCTCTCTCAATACATTTCTTGAAACTCGCCATTTTGGTTGCGTCACTTGTACAGAACAAGCTTGTCTAAGTATTCAACTACAAAACTTTCAAGCAGGTGTTAAGTTTCAAAATAACGAGAGATCAGGTGTCTATCAGTGCCTCGTAGATGTTGCAATGTTTGTCTTTTTGAGATTGTCTTAAAATGACTGATTTTTTTGGCATCTTTTAAAAAGTTGCAAAGTTGACGTTTTTGAGGTTTATTTTTGCCATGACATTGTCTTACAAAAATTTTGAAATTGCTGCACATAACCTTCCCAAAAAAGACAGGATTTCAATATAACTAATATTTAAAGTGTGATTACATTTTTAATAATACAAGTAAAATCATGTCTTGAGGAGTTGTCAAAGAGTAAAAGAGGAATTCCATGTTGCTCATTCAAGTTGACATGAACTGTGTGCAGTTGGAGCAAATCCTACAAAAACATCACAAAATGGTTTTGCAAAAAAAAAAAAAAAAAAAAAAAAAAAGAAAAAAGAGGCTAAATTAGAAGGGGGTTGAGTGGACGAGTTGCAGTGATTGGTCAGAAAAAAAGTATAGAAAACATTAATGTGATTGGTCAAACTTGCAGAAACGTTGCAGTGACTGGTGAAAATTACAAGTTTATGAATGACGAGTGAATTTGCATTCAGTTGCACCATCGCAACTTCCTGGAGGGACGACTTTACGTCGGGAACTTTAAATATTGATCATAATCAACAGTAATGATGCAACTACATTCAAAGTTCAATCCTCTTAATTTAAATGTTTCCTGATATTCTCCAGTCCAGAACACTTTTCTTTAAAAGCTGAGTGGTGTCAAATAAATACAAGAAGCAGACATTTTAGTTACAGTTTTAGCCCATTCTTTAATTCTTTGGTCCGTTGTAGAGCTTGTAGCTGCAGACAGTTGAATGTGGGCACTGGGCATGATAGACCCTTAATGCATAATGGTCAATGTGAAACATTTGATTCTGTTAGACAAGATGGCTTAAAAAAAAAAAAGTCCCCATTTTCAGCTTATTTGTCAACAGCTGAATTAATTAAAAATATATATTTTCTGTCATTGATTATTTATGATTAGAGTTAATGCTACACAAAGTGAGCCTGAGTGATGTAGAAAAGTTACACCAAGCAACTGGGAAAGTGTTAAATGTTTTAGTAAAACAAAATCAAGGAAACGTGACTGTAATGTTTATCATTGTATTCACAACCTACAATGTTTATTAGCAATTAGAGCCAAAGGCAAAAGTAGGATCTGCTTTGTGTTTTCTAGATTGTACATACCTTGTGTCAAAGTCTTTCAAGCAGCATCAAAATTGGTTAGATCCTGTAGACGCCATAGAAGCTCACCACTAAAAGCTTTAAGGAAAACGATGAATCAATGTCCTGCTGCCCTATTAAGACTTCCTGTTCATTGAAGGTCCTCGTCATTTCTCTGTAAAATCTCCACATTTACTGCAGTGACACCAGTCACATTTACTGCTACAAAAGTTTGCAGTAAACAGATGAACAGATTCTACCTCTCAACACAAACACACCCACAGAACGCCACGCTGAGCACCAGCTCCTGCTCTGCAGCAGACGGATTCCCCGTTGGGTAAATTCTGAAGCGAAACCCATCTGTATGTTTAAAATGCATTTGATTTAGGGAATCTAATATGCAAACGCTACCCTCATTAGGAGCAGACGGAAATTTATGCACAAACAAATCTGTCTTGCACAAAACTCAGGTCTTAGAGGAAAAGTGTAAATCATTTGTACAAATGAAACTAAGGCATTAAATGTCACTCAAATGTTCATTTCTCGGCGAGCTCACAAACGCACATGAAATCCTAAATATTTGCACAATCGCATTTACTAAATGGGCTTCATGGTGGTGCGGTTGGTTCTGAAGGTTCTGCAGTCGAATGCCAGCCTGGGGTCTTTCTGTGTGCAGTTTGCATGTTCTCCCTGTGCATCTCTAGATACTCTGGCTTCCTCCCACATCCAAAAACATGACTGCCCAGTCAGGTCATTACTCCAAATCGCCCCTAGGCATGAGTGTGTGCATGGCTGTCTTTCCTGTGGGCCTCTGTGTTGCCATGTAACCGGTCCAGCATGTAACCTCGCTTCTTGATCCCTGGAGACTGACGCCAGTCCCCTTGTGATCCTGCTACAGCAAACAAGTATAGACAATTGATGGAAGGGTGGATATTTATACATTTGAATTTGTGTTTTGATGAGGTTTGAATGTCAGGTTAAAACATTTTGAGAAAAATCTTGTGTGAAGTCCATAAACACGCTTTCATTATTAAACTAAAGTAAATTATATATTAAGTAACAGGAGTACCGCTATTGCGGTTTTCTCACTGATCGCTGATTGATTACCGATCTTTGAAAAGCCTATCAAGCCGATTCCGATTTTTCCTGATAACAATTTTGTTGTCTGAAATGTCGCTAAATATAGCAAGAAAGTTGGCAAGAATTGGGTGACTATTGATAACTACAAATGTGCAGACATGACCCGGTGGGCCGGTCTGTCCGTCAAACGTCTCTCACATGAGAGCAGAAGGACAGTTGGTGGTTGATTTTTAGACCTTTGCTGAGGTAGATAAGACAATAATAATAATCAATTTTACTTAAAAAAACCCTTAATATCTTCAATTGAAATCTCAAGGGGCTCAGAGATCGGCTTCACATCTAAGTATCGGCTGATCACAGATTCCCCAAAATTAAGAAAATCAGCGCCGGTATATCGGTTGGCCGATAATATCGGCGTACTCCTAATAAATATTATAATTTCTTCAATAAGACTAAACAGATTGTAGTCCAGATAAAAAAAAACTCAAAGTGCAACTGAAACATCACATGGAACAGGACAAAGTGTTAACTCTGGCTGACCAAACTGTTCACCGAGACGATAATTTGACGTCCTAATTTCACCCGTGAATTTTACTGATATGAGTGAGGCAGCAGAGTCTCCGCCATTACTCTGCTCCCTCCTGGGGGCTCATCTTCCAGAGAGAAGGTCTAAGAGCATGGATTGGCCTTGGGCTTCTCATCTCAGTTTTATTGCTCTCCTCCTTTCATCCCTCTGTTCGCTCTCTTCCTCTCTGTTGCTGTCAGCTCGTTAAAGTGAGTGAGAACCTGTCATCTTTGTCTTCTGAATGGCCGACCATAAAGATGATGAGTGAACTTGGGAGTTTTGAAGCCGTACCCTTTCACCCGCCTTGGTGATGATGTCCCGGGATTAGAGGCAGTGAATTGGCATCTGGATGACGCTGGTTATCTAAAACTGTGCCATATAAATGGAGGAGTAATTTTGTAACATTACTCCCCCCCCTCCCCCAATTTCTCCAACAGTAATGTGCAACATACGAGGTTCTGCGATATTTTTAAGAAGCGAAAACGGAGAAAACAGAAGAACACTGAGCTTTTGATGATAATGGGACAAAGTAGGATTTGAAAAAAAAAAGAGTCATTAGTATTACATTTGTGTGTTTGTTTTGATTATTTATTGTAAAAATAGACTTTCGTAGAGACTTTCATCTTGAAAATTCTCACTTTCCATCTTCTCATCTAGCATGTTCACACACTCTTTCTTGCTTAGTCATTCTCTTTCTTCAATGATCCTTTTAAAAAAATATATATTACCTTTTACTCTCCCTTTACAACTCATGAACCTTATGCCATTTGAAATTAATGAATCACCCAATGACATTTCATCTTCTTTTGAGTTCAGGTTTACCTTCGTCGCTTCATTATCTTTGTCGTCTCACTCCAATTATGCTGCCTTTTATCTTGGTCAAATCTCACACGTCATTTCAAAGGTATGTTACTGATGTAGCTCAGCAGCGTCTAATCAGACTGAAGTTGAGGGAAGTAGCATTTATTTACAGATCCTGAATTTGTAGTTGCGGTCAGAAGTTTGCATACGCTAATCCTAGTCCTGGATGTTGCAATAAGGTCAGGCTCTTAAAAGGTGCATTTGAGTCACTTCAAAACATAAAACGTGGTTTGAAAAACGTGGAAGCCGGACTCATCCTTTCAACTAATGTTATTTAAATGCATAAGCCAAAAAAGCTAATGCACTGCAAGAACACAAAATCTTACCAAATATATATATATATATTTTTTGTCTAGTTTCTAGAGCAAATATCTTAGCACACTTAAAGTAAGCAAGCAATATTAAAAACCTCTCATGAAATACTCTGCCAGTGGAACTAGTACGTTTTCAAACCTAACTATTGTTGCGCAACAACGTTTTACGTCATTTGGGTTTAATACTCATATAGAACTCCACTCGTTCTCAAGAACTTTGATTAAGCAAGATAGACTAAATTGTTCTTAGAGTTTTCACTTTTCCTGGCTTTTATATTCTTTGGCCAACTTTTGCTGTTCTTAAATGTGCAGCATAAATAAAAGTATAAATCTGACACTGACATCCATCGATTTTCTATATTCTTACAGGCAGATTGTTGCCCGTGTTCAGTCATTTGGAGAGAGGGAAGCTTCACACCACGGCTCCCGGTCAACCACAAGACAGAGAAACAACCATGAAACAAACAAACATTACTCCGAAAGGCAATTTAGATGCCAATATGCAAACTTATACACGGAAGCCTCTGCTTGGATTACAGAAAAACCACGATAACCAATTCTTGTTTTAAAACGTCATTCAAATGGTTTTGTATTCAAAATCCCAAAATGTGTACGACATTCACCCCGCTGATTAGCTCACAGTACGCAAACTTCTGACTGGCACTGTAAAGTCAAAATCCATCTTCCGCTGCTCTTAAAACGCTTACGGTTGCTGCAAGGCTTCAACTAGAGGATACGTTTAATTAAATACTGCTTTAATTGAATTTAGCTTCCATTCGTCCTCACTAACCACTAACATGGCATCGCTGTAGCAGCTGAACAGTTGAATGTCAGCTAAAATTGTTTTCTGATTATAGTGCGCGTAGTGAGAACTTGCAAAGTCAGATTTCATTTATTTCTCTATTACGCTCGGTGTAATTGTAAATTCGCATCAATGCAAGCCCCCCACTCCCCTCTCTCCAGAGGAACAAATGATGTACATAACGGTCGTAGTTAGCGGTGATCATAATTTCAGCCGATTTCAGCCTGTTGTCGTTTTGCTGTCTGAGACCCACAGAAACACAAAGTGGTTTTATTCTGGCTCATCTAAGCAACAAAGATAAAACTTGTCTTCCAGCTTTAAAACTTTACGACGACAAATAAGTTTACATAGACATCCGGAAGTTACTCGTACACTCATGAACTTACTGTACTTTTTTGTGACCCTCAAATTGCACATGGCCTGTTATTTGACCTTAATAAAGCATATGTAAATGATGTTTTCACCACTTGTTCACATGTGCAGATCAGACGATTCAATTCATTCTCCACCAGTGATCTGTTGGTGTTTGATGCTGGTTGGAAATGAATAAAATCAGCCTGAACTAAAGATCACATACCTTGGCCCCACTTTATACTGACAATCCATAAAACATGTCGTCTGTTTGCTGTCAGGTTGCGTCGTGGTAATGTTGGGTCATGGTCTGTTGTTGGTAAAACCGCTTAGTAATTAAGTAAACACTTATGTGTTTGTCACATGTAATACCACAGAGATAATCCCGATCTCTTTGTTAAATGTCCTTCCTCTGTTTAAAGATGTTCACAGACTGATAATCCTCAATGGAATATTTAATAAGCAGCAGAAAACACTTCAGGAAGCTTCTGTTGCTACTTCAGACTGCGTGGCTCTGTTTCAATATTTACAAAAAAGTGTCTCTGTTACAGTTTATGGCGTTACTTTATTAAAAGGGATACTGTCTGGTGGTCATTTCCGATGGTCTGCAGCTGCATGATATTAAGTGTATTAGAGCGCGTTTCGTCAGAAAACATATTTTTAAAAGCAAATTAGGAATAAAACCGCAACAGACGAATTGTTACTCATAAGATCAACCGAGCTACATTTGCAGGCATACTGTTGCCATAGAGATATAGCTATAAACCATTTTTGTTAGGCTTGTTAATTTTTATGCATTTACCAACAGACTGCATCATAAAATGTTGCTTGGTGACAGATTTAAATGGGGATAATTTTGAACTTGTGGATTTAATGGAATAATAAGCTTGAAATGCACCAAGTTGTCCAGCTGTGTAATGAATCATTATATTGATTATTACTTAGAAGGAGAAAAAAAAAACTTCTCAGAAAGGAAAAATGCTTGAAAATGTAAACAGTTTTAATTTATGCATCACTAAAACTACACCTGGATTTTCAAATTAGTACATTATTGGAGGTTTTTTTTTTTTTTTCAGACGTCTGAAAACATTAATGTGCTTCAAGAATTTGTTTTCCATCAAAATCAAAAATGTCCAGTTGATGGTCGCACTGTTGAGGGTGAGCCACAAAACAAGGTGGATGTCCACACGATGTTGTTCCGAAGGATATTGGTGTAAAATTAAGTGGAAGGAAAACGATAGCAGAAAAAGTTGCAGAGACAACAAGGACAACAGCAGCCAAGGCCAAGCAAGTTAGAGAGAAGAGTTTAAGAAAAATCCTCAATGTGTGGACCTAAGTCAGAGTACTGAACTAAACCACAGTTAAAGTCAGATGAAAACAAATTCACCATTTCATTTGGAAGTATGAAGCTACAGAATCCAACATGCGAGGAGGATTAGTGAAGGTTTGTCACCTGCGTTCGATCACATTTAAAGTCGGAAGAGCCATCTGGGATGATATTTTAGAGCTTTCATGCTGATAACCTCCAAGACGGTAACACCATTTTCCTCTGGAAGTTGGCACTTCCTAGGCAGCATTCAGCTTCTATGCGCCACAATTCTGGAACAAACTTCCAGAAAACTGCAAAACTGCTGAAACATCAAGCCTTAAAACCCACCTGCTTAGAGTTGCCCCTGATTAGCAGTCAGTGGAACATTGATCAGCACATTTGATGTGTGTTTGCTTGATCACTTTAATGGTGGCATTTGACAAAATGTAATGTTTACTGCTGGTTTCATAATTGATGACCGTACGATGTTTTTACGGTGTAAAGCACTTTGAACTGCTTTGTCGCTGGAATCTGCTACACAAATAAACCCGACTCACACTGCCAAATTGCGGTTTGTAATTACCGCAATTAAGGAAAGAAGGAACTTGACAAAGTACTGAGCGCATACTGTACAGTCGGTACTGTTCAAGGGTCTGACATTTGTAAATAAAACTCCCCTCTTCATGGTGCAACAGTATAAATGATTGAAATACACCTCTGTCTTATTGGGTTTTACTTTTGGACTCGAGTTACCAACATTGTTTATTTTTAGGTTATGTTCAAATTTATTGAGATGCTCCTGTATTTGTTTCAGCACAGGAATAAAGGAACGATCCCAGCCGTCCTGTTAGCTGACTTACAATTGATCGTCCAATTAAATAATTCTAAGCAACGACATAAACGGAGAAAAGTTATTTTTCGTGAAGGAGACAGTAATATTAAATAATATTTTTTCTTTTCTGCTCCGTCTGAGGTCCTGAATAATACACTCTCCAACATGACTAAATAATATCCCCCAAGGTCAGAACAACAGTTCACCATTTTCCCCTGCAAACCTAGAAACATTTAAAACTGTGTGGATTTTACATAAAAATGCAGAAGGTCCAAGCTCGCCTCAAACCATGTGGTGAGTTTTAAACACAACCAGGGCTGACAGTTTGCAGTGGGCTGCGAAAGCGCTGGAATACGTTGGCAGCAATGATTGAGTGTCAGAAACATTCGTGCCTTCTGCTGAAGCAGACATCTGAGATAGGAAAAAAAAAATGAATCTGAAAACTGTGCAGACCAAAAAGCCTGGGGTTGGAAAATGTAATTTTTTTTTTCAAATGGGAAAGATGAAGCAGCTCTGATTTTGTACGAACCTTTTTCTTATTTATTACTCTCCATCTTTAACCTCTGAGCATTTTTGTCCATTACAATGCTTTTTGGGTTTTGTATAGTTTACCAATGCAATATTAATATTAAAGCTCCGCGGAGCCTCAAGCGGCCCTCGCAGCCAAGCGCCGCTCAAGCCTATAGCCACCGCGGATGTTCCAGCACCGCCTCCCGCCGGCCACCGCCGACGTTCGCGCTCCATCCTCCACGCGATCCGCTTCGATGCCTTCGGCAGCGTTCCCTGGCGATGCACCCAAAATCTGGAGCAGATCGGGCCATGTGGGAAGGAGATACAGCTGTTTGATTAACCTAGGGGGCGCAGTTGAGTCAAATTGCAATTAAACTGTATTGGGCTCTTTAGAGGTTCACAAGTGTCACTCATAAAAAGTCTGGTGCAAATCGGATGATGCGTATGTGAATAAGAGACGATCGTATTCATATGGCGAGGGACAGCCATTTTTGCCACACCCACACGGGTCAGTAGGTATTGACAGAGTTCATCATCATCTCATTTTATGTCAGTCTGCACAGGGTTGGAATCCATGACACACCAACATGTTTTAGAGTGTAAAAGTCAGACATACAGTAGAAAAAACAGGTGACTTCCTGTCGGAAGTGGGTGGGGCTAAGGTGATGTTATCAATTGACCACCTAACTGTGATGAGGACTGGTCTATAATTAGATATAGAAAGTCTGATGCAGCTGTTACCTGGCATTTGGAAGTTATTTCACATTCATGTTTCATGGCGAATAGTCAAAGTTTGGGAGTTAGCCACGCCCACATGGTTTGACATACAAAAATTCCTGAGATAACTTCTTACCTTTAATGTCTCAACTCTCTGCTGACTGAGTTTGAAGTCTGTATGTCGAAAGCTGTAGGAGGAGCTAGATCAGATGCGACGTCTATGAAAAAGAGGATATTACGGCTTTTATCCAAAATGGCCGACTTCCTGTTGGGTTTGGACAATGGCTCTAAGAGACTTTTTTGTACATCCTGATGAGTTACACATGTGTACCAAGTTTCATAACTCTAGGTTAAAGCATTGCTTGGGGCTGATAATGTTTTTGGTGAGAAGTGTCATTTCACAAAGCCAAAGTTTAACGCTTAGCCACGCCCACATGCTTTGATCTACGAGAATTCTGTTGATAACTTTTCAACTTTAATGTCTCAAGTCTCTGCTGAGTGAGTTTGAAGTCTGTATCTCAAAAGGTGTGGGACTAGTTAAATCAGATGTGACATCTATGAAATATAGGAAATTGCGGCTTTCATCCAAAATGGCCGACTTCCTGTTGGGTTTGGACCATGGCTCCAAGAGACTTTTTTGTACATCCTGACAAGATACAGATGTGTACCAAGTTTCATAATTCTGAGATAAAGCATGGCTTGGGGCTGATGATTTAAAACACGCTAGAGGTCGCTGTTGCGACATTAGGCCACGCCCACCAAATATTGCACTGGATTCCTGTCCGGGGTTGGACCAAGATCCATCCTAGTGAGTTTGGTGCAGCTGCACCCAAAATTGTGGAATTCACAGCCATAAGTATGGGCATGTTCTTAAAGGTCACTTTGCCACGCTGCCACGCCCACCTGCTACATCCCAGCCAGATGGGGTTGGAATCCAATACACACCAACATGTCTTCTGTCTGTGGACACAGTTTCATGTTGATTAGGTCAAAGGGGTCAGATAAGGACCGTTCACAGTAAAACATGACACTTCCTGTTCTCAGGGGGCGTGGCCTAAGTGACGTCATCATTTGACCATTGGGTATTGTAGGGGACCCGATGATGATCAATCACTGAAAGTTTGGTGCTGCTGTGAGTTTTTTTGTAAAAGTTATAACCGTTTTATTTTTCATGGCGACTAGGTGAACTTTGACCCCAGGTAACCCCCCTTCAGCATGCACGAAAACTCACCGTTTTGATAACTTTGGATCGGCCATGCCTTATGAACGATCTGACCGAGTTTGAAGCCGATTGATCGAAATCCCTAGGACAAGTTCGATCAAATCCGAACCCTGCAAACGCCCAAAATCGGGTCAAAATCGGAACTTCAATCCAAAATGGCCGACAATCTGTGATACTTGCACTATGACATTAATTGTAAATTCAGGGTGTTTTGGGGAGCTCTACAAGTGTACCAAATTTCAAGTCTCTACGATAAAGTAAGTGAATAGGAAAGGGTCTTTTGAAAGTTGCTAGGTGGCGCCCTTGAGCCGTTTCTTTTGCGATTTTTCCGGGGACCTTAAAATACATAAATTTTACACGGGCTCTATGCCCCCGCCAAGTTTGGTGAGTTTTTGAATATGATAAAGCCCCCAAAAAGCCAATTCATTTGGGTAAATAAAAAAAATAATAAACAGTACAGTTTCAATAGGCTCTCGCAGCGCTTAGCTGCTCGGGCCTAATGATCCCTTTTCTAATATTCATTAAAAGAAAGGACAAAGCTCGTCTTGGGTGTGCTGCTCATGCCAGAGTGATTAATGCATGCACACTGGCTACTATTGAAGTGCAGGATGCCGTCCCACATCAGTGCATGACCAAGCAAATAAGCACCACGAGGTGGTGGTGTGGTTGTGTTTGTTGTGAAAATGCACAAAACCCAAGAATAAGTAAGAGATGAAGTAAAATGTGACTGAACCACATCAAAGAACACAGAGAAATGAACTGCAGTAGATAATAACAGAATGAACACAAAATTAAACCAAAACCCAATCACCCATTGATCAGGACAAATAACAGAACTCACTACAAGCTGGATTGATCAACATCGTTGCTGCGATGTCAAAACTTTCACCGACGAGAAAACAGTCAAAACAAAAAGATCGTTTTATTCATGTAGGGAAATGTATGAGTAACTCTGAACAGAAATATTGCAGTAATGTTTACATAGAGGAACATTTGAAGTGGCTCTTCATCTGAACAGCTGAAATTAATAAAAACGAGGGAATTTGGTTCTTTAAGTGAGCCTTTCTAAATTGTATTGTAATATTTTGAATATCTCCATAGCTGTTTGAGTGTTAGTTGCTTAAGACGTGTGGATATACAGACCATATAACAGAAACTACATGTCTTATCAGCATTTGCAGCATTTCATCTTTCGAAGCCTCGCAGAGCCCCGAGATCACAGGCATGTTGCTGATTAATGTGGAAAGAAAATGATGCTCATTCATCTTTCGCCCCGTCTTATTCTCCCCTCCCTTACTTTATTAATGGCTGTAATCAACCCCAAATAAATAATTTCTGTGCTAAGCACATGAATCTTGCTTTCCTACCTGTGGCAAAGTCATAAGTTGAACTGGAACATGCTTGGTGGTGCAGTTTCCACCATTGTCTCAGGTGTTTCTCTTCTCTACCATTTCAAACCTCTGTCCTCGTTTGTTTTTTTGTTTTTTTTTAGTAGTCTAAAAAACACCTTAAGGTGACATGAAGGGTTGGTGTGGAGCAGCAGAGGGCCTGCTCTGCTCTTTGGCAGGTAAAAACACGTCAAATCAGGCAGTGACCCTCTTGTTTCCTGCTGTTGCATCATTGACATGCAGGCTGTTGTTCACTTTGAAAAGGCCAAAACGACTTTTCTTTTGCCTTCTTTTTTTTTTCTCAAGGTGTGAAGGCCCTGTGTGTTTATGAGTCGTGTGTTTTTTATTTTTTATTTTTTGTCTTTCACTGGGATGTTTTCATGCATCAGTCTTTGTTTTATTTGGTTGTGTTGATTTGTTTTTTTAAGTTTTGGTTTCTGCGAGAAGCGCCTGCTGCGCTCTTTTGTAGGGCTGCCTCGTTATGTTTGCCTCTTTGCTTTCGAGAGTCTAATTTCCAGAGCTGCGTTCATTTCATCACCAGCCACCTTAGTAAAGATGGTGGTACGCAAATGTTGCTTGTTGTTTTGTCCGGTCCCTATTAGTTGGATCAAGCTCTGTTTTTGTGTTTCGCTCAGATTTCTTTAACAACAATCTAACTTAACTTTTGGAGAAAAGTTTTTGGACTTCAGAGGAAATTGGCTTGGACATTAAATGTTATGGTATATTTTTCATCCCTAGAAGAAAATATAACCAGTGTTATATTAAATTTTGCATAACATTATGCAAGTTAAGTAGGGGCGATGATGGCTCTTGAGGTAGGAGTTTGTCCTGTAAATCATGGGTTGCTGGTTTGAACCTCCGTTTTCATTTTGTAGCATGTGAATTACGATAGACTGAACAAAATTATTTTAGCTCGACACTCTTTTGGGATCATTTGTATTTTTTAATCTGACCTTGTGTGTGCTTTTAAAATTATTTTTTTGTGTGTGTGGTTTCGGGAACTGATGGTCTAACGGGACAACTCCCCTATTTCCCCGCTGTCTGATCGTGACATTTTCACTAAGAAAAACTGTCACCATGGCAGGACAGTATAAAATGAGCCATATGACCTGGAATAAAGACCAAAACAAGCTATTTTTTCTCCTTCACCAATCATCACCAGGAGGAAGATCTGTCAATCGTGCTTGTGTATGCGCTCCTCAATGTGCTAAAGGCAAAGAAACAACTTAACTTTACAGAAAAACTATTTGTCCGCCGTCATCGGTGGCCGAAGTGTCATTTATGTCAGAAGTGGTAAACTAGCCTAGCAGAGAGCAGGGGAAGGGTCTGAGCAACATGTACACAGGCATGACTGAGAGCGCCAAGACCATCCTCATGGCTCCAATTGGTTGTTTCTGTTTCAAATTATGCTGTCAGAACATACGGACAAATCTTTAAAAAATCTGTTAAAAAAATAAACAACTAATAATTATTAAATTAAAAGGTTACATACTGTACCTTTAAGAGTAGTAAAAGACTCAGATTGGTATCTGGGAGCAAAATCCTAATCTGGACATTCTTAGATTGTAGATTATAATTTATATATGGAATATGATTGAATGAGGACAGAAACTGTATTAGTGAAATTAGAGATAACACAGTCGGTATTCTAATAAATTATTGCTATGTAAGCTGTATGTCCATGTTTGGCCATTTTCTTTTTTTTCTTTAAAGAAAAACACAGACTGCTGAGGGAATTGGGCAGCAGTCACATTGTGCCTCCTCTCCTTTGGTATTCACCGCCAATGTACAAAAGCAAGCACTTGCGGGCATTTCATCTATCCGTGCTACTAATTGAAATGGTCCAGTATCTCTTGTACAAGCTAAAGAAAGTTGGTCCTCTGGTGGGTTTCAAGTCATGAATGCTAATAAGGTGGAACTTCTCTCTCCTCCGAGCGCGTGAGGTTTTCTGGGGAGGAGAAATCGCCGTCTTTCTTTGAGGATTTTTTTGAACCTCCCTTTGAGAGCGTCGATGGCGAATGGAGAACATGTGCGGTTCCTCCTGTCTTTCAGTGCGTTTGTGTTAATTCTGGTGCTGAGTCAGCACAAGAGCAACAGGGGAAAGGGGGGGAAAGCAGCGGGATGAGATCAAGAAGCCAAGGGGATTTCTGGTGCCTGAAAGATGAAACTCCACAAGAGGATTCATCTTGTCCTATTTTATACAGTCAGCCAGTTACTAAAATTTTCCACAGCGCTTAGGTTTGACGATGTTTGCACATTGCAGCTCGCTATTGATGAAACAGTTTCTTGCGTGCCCGGTTTTGACTGAAATGTAGGCTGAAGTGCGGCTATGCGAGTGCATAAGTTTTGCTTCCTTGCAAATATGAATTCAAATCTATTCTGTTAAAGTTAAAACAGAATCTCAATAAGCCACAACTAGTGAAACACGGTCGACTGAAGCCGACTGCCAGGCCCAATACTTTTAAAAAACAGACTAGCTCTAGTGTCTGCAGAGAAAGCACATAATGCTTAAGGCACACACACAAGAGCTGGAATACTTTTCTTGCAGAGAGAAGAGGCTTTAGCGAGTAGTGAGCTATAAGGGATTTCAAAACTTGCGTAAGAGAAAAACTATATACAGCGTCTGGCCTGCCGATGGTAATAGAGCGGCTATTCATGGTTTGTCATGTTTACATCAAAATGAAAATTTCGGTTCCGGAAACAGAAAACACCATTCATGTCACCTGGCTGTCAGACTGTTATTGTAGCTCTCCTTTTCTGCGAGATTTGATGTTTATGTGTGGCCAACAGCTACAGTCTGGTTTGAGCAAAGATATGTTTTACTACAAAACAACAACAACAAACAAAACAACCATCTGTTCGAGGGCATTTTTGACATGATTATTTTGTTTATAATGATTTCTCCAACGTGTTCAGTGAGTCAAGTTTTGAAAATGTACAGCAAGTCACATCAGAACCTTAAATCTAAAAGTGTTTCGGTGAAGCAGAGAACTTTATGTCCAAGAGAGCGAAATATACACGTGTTGTTTCTAGAAATGGCCATCCGTACTACAGGTTCACTGATGCTTTGCAAAACAGTCATTGATCAGGGTTTACCATTTTTATCTTTATTTGCACAATTCACATTAGCCCTCTTGTCACATCTAAAGCTCAAAAATATTTGGATCTACTTTTTTTTTGTTCAGAAAATGTTAAGACTTAAACTTGGGAAGGAGATTTCCCTGCACTGGTCAGAAGTCAAAGCAAAAATGAAAATGCAGACGAGGAAAATTCCCCAAAGTTAAAGATACTTGCATCAACACAAGTTTGCATTTTTGATGCGAAAATGTGCAACAACTACACATTTTTGCATAACGTAACAAATGTGAAAATACATGATGCATTAAAAAGATGTAGTAAGGTCACTAAAATAAGTGTAATACACCATAGAAGCTTGCCTTGAAAGCATGATTTTATAAAAAGAAAAAAAAGTGAGCTGGATAGCTAATGACAATAGATAGCTTCACTGTCAAAATGGAGGGGGAAGCATTTAACTTTCAACTAGAAGAATACTTTAAATTTTAATGTTTTAACAAAAAAACACACAAAAAAAAACAACAGGTGAGCTGAACCTCATTTAGAGGGAAAACAGCATGTGAGGAGTGTGTGTGTGTGTGACAAGTGTGTCTTACCCACGGTGAGCTGACCAGTCAGTTGTCCCTGATCATTTCTAGCGTTGACCGTCACGTTTCTGTCTGACTGGAGAATCAGTGGACTGTCCTGTAGAGGGCAGGAGACAGAGGAAAGAGGAACATCTAAATATTTACTGCCTTTACTGAAACGAGGCAGTACAGCTTCCATTAAAACGTAGGTGAAAAGTTAATTAAGCACAATGAAACATGATGTCTGCCTGGCACACATAAATAGTTGCTAAAAAGCTTCTCCTTGGACACGTTTCACAGTTTAACATGTAGTAAAATCCCCATTCTAACTATACACCATTATAAGGAGATTTTAAAAAAAAAAACGTGTATATTTTGTCCTGAGGCCTAAATTACCACAAGAACATTTAATAACTGTGTTTAAACCCATTCATTAATTTGCATGTACAGCAATGTTTGAATTATTAAACACTTGATTCCACATGTAGAGAGAGAAATTGCCAAAGGCATCATTTTTTTGGGAAACAAAACCCCCGTCAATATCTTCCAGAAGGAAGTACAACACTCTATGAGTGATCAGCACCCCATAAACGTGACGAGCTAATAATCAAGCACATTTTTTCTGCTCAGGTTCCTTTCACTCTTCATTACATGAGATATAAACTATTACAAACAGTCAACTAGAAGTCAAAGTTTTAAGTCTTTTGTCATTTTGTTTCAAACTCCAGTCACCATCTTTACTCGAAGGTCCCACTGCAGGATTTGAGGATCACTAAAAGGAAATGATATTTCAATTGTTGCTCTGTAAAAAATCCATCTAAACTTTGCCTATTTAATATGGATATGGATAAGACATCCACATATTCAGTGGGAATCTGGATTGGTGTCCTTTTATTTCAACTTTGTGATCAAGTAATTCCTTAAATTACTTGAGGAATCATTTACCAGTGATTGATGACCGTTGGTAAATGGTGCTAAGTGGTACCTGGAAATCTTTATCAAACTATTACATTTTTATTTCACCAGATTCTAAGAGAGAAACTTTGACAAAGTTCATCTGTACTGAGAATTTCTGGGCTACTCGTACAAAAATCAGGCTGAATCGTGTTTGTGTTGCAGATTGGAAGAGCAAACGACTGACCGAACTTTACCAAGGCAAAGGATTCAATGTTCTGTAAGGTCTTTATTTGTGTATCAAATAAATTACCTTGAAATTTCTCTTTAAAAAAGACTAGTACTGCTGCTGCTGCCTGAAAGTTGAAAAGAGTCGCCTTTTTCCAAGCTTTATGTAACCTTGGCTCGCGTATGAATCCATTTCTAACCCAAATCCCCTAACAAATAATGCAAAAACTCTCAACTTTTTAAGAAAGGCCAGAAAAAAAATCAAAAATATTTGCCCATATTGGGGCAAAAATAACTTGAAATTCAGAAAATTAGGCTTATGTTTAAAATATACTGTATAAAAACATTTTACCTCTTTACCATTTGATGGTGAAGCTCGACATTAATTTTAGCCAGGGCGGAGCAAACTTTCTCCTTAAGTATTTTCTCCGTTTCTTCTTTTCTTTGGATACTGCAGTCACTTCAGTCGATATCCAATTACTTTGTAAAACAAACGGCGTTTGAAATTGCAGCCACTGCCGCCCATTCACACCTGATTCCCTCTGTTCTGCAAACCCAACAAACTTGGGAACCAGTCTGCATTATTTTCTTTTTTTAAAGTGTGTCCACAAAAAAGCCATTCGCTTTAAACCTAAATGATATAACAGCAGCCAAGACTTTAACCTCCACTCTTCTCCACACTGATTGAGCCCGTTTTAGTTTCATGAACTACGGTCCAAAAGCTGTGCGGGTTCGCTGACCCTACTTGGTGCATCCGTCTACTTGAAGGGTTTTGTTTCGTCTTCTCCTGTTTCGTTGTGTCTGACATATGTTTTTTTTCTTTTTCATTATAATTCTCTTCTCTCTCCCCTCCTCGTTTTCCTTTTTTAAATTACTTATTTGTTTTGACTGCATAAAATGAGCAGCTCACAGGTGACCCAATTTCCCTCTTGATTTCCCCGTACTAATATCTCGCCGGATTCCCGTCTGAATTTTAAACGAGAATAGTGTTCAATTTGAAAACTCGTTGATCCGTTGAAATTGAGAAATCCTTACTTTCCCTCGCCTTTTCCATCCTCTTCACTTTCCCTTTTCTCATACTTAGTGATGTTGTTTTGCTATGGATGAATATTTATTATTTTGCAGCCTGCTTATGCTTTTTTGTTTTAAATGTCAAACCTGTCTGGACTCTATTTTGGAGCGTCGTGGGGCGGGGGGAGGGACTTCTGCGACAAGGGTCAAAAATGCAAAAAAATGAACTGCTTGGCAAGTATATTGTGCACATGTGAGTTTGAAAAGCAAAAACAAAACCAAAAAACACAAGATGCAAATAAGCATTGACCACTAAAAGTCCAAAGGTGTGAAAGAAGTCCTGCCTGTGCGTTTATACACACACATTTGACAAAAATGAAACTATAGTGTAAAACCGCCATTGTCTTTTTAAAACTGCATGTTTCCAGTAGTGGTGTGTTGTCCTTCCAGTTTGTTAAAATTGACTCCACAATGCAACGGATAACATCTTGATTCCTGCTCTGTGTGCATGAACAGACCTGAAGCCACATTTGTCCATTTGTTACACATTTGACATGCGCCAAATGTGTAACATGTGGATGACAAATCATACTTTATTGAGTAATAACTAGCTTATGGGTTGGAGTTACCAACTAAAAAAACAGAGTTACATCGATTGTACAGTTTGTAGGAGATAAAAAAAAAAAAAAATCTACCGAATACAAATCATTTCCATTGAACGATAAAACTGTATAAACGTTTTACCCTGCAAAAACAAAAATACAAAATATTTGCACTAGTTTCTCGTGAAAATATCTTAGTACACTTCAATAAGACAAAACCGACTCACAAGTAACTTTTCAGCACCATATAGGAGCTTGTTAAGTGAATAATCCCTTAATGTTGATGACAATGAACTTGCTCCACTGACAGATTATTTCACTTAGTTGGGAAAAATGTCTTGCTGTACTAATCGTGTTGTGACTGGGTGGAAAAAAAAGAACCGCAGTAGGAGCCTCCTGCAGTCTGCACCACCTCGTTTTCCCTTGTACAGGAACGTAGCCAAAATAACAGCACTGACGCCTTTGATTTGCAAAACTGAAGATTTTGTTGGCTGATGTGCTGAAACAATCGTGGTTTAATTAAACAGAAACACCAAAGTTATAGAGCTTCAAAAGTGATTGAGCATACAGTTAGAATATGCTGCCCAATGAGGCCTGTTTGTCAGATTAAAAGCATCTTTTGAAAATGACAATCCTTAAGTCGATATCCAACATACTTTAATAAAGCCCCCATGTAGATGTAATCTTTTTCTTTCCTCCATTAGCTGTAAGCTAAATTTCTACCACGTTGTCAGAGATAAAGGCGTGAGAACATCAGTCCGTGTGTAATTAATGTGCATAAAGTGTTCCACATGGACCACTTTTCAGTCAGAACTTCCCTCGTGCCTTTCTGGTAAAATCATTAAAGCTTGTGAGTGACAGCAGCTGCGCTGGGAATTCGGCCACAATAAAACGATGTTTGTGAGCAAAGACATCAAGAAGGAATTAACAAGGGAGAAATTCATTTAGAACAATTTCTTGTTGAGCGTAAACTGGCAGGACACTGGCTGCGCCACGGCAGCTCGAGAGCGATGGCGGCGGAACGACTGCTTTGCTGCTCCGGTCCTTATCTGAACGAACAAAGAAACGGAGCGGTTTGAAGTGCTTTGCAAATGGAGCCGGGGTCCGAAAACGAGCAATTGATGTAGCTTAATGTGGCTTAAGTTTGTCAAAAACCCAATTAATTTTAAGGTATTCAACGTTCAACAAATCCTTTGATATTCGATTCTTGGGCAGCTGTTATGAAATACCGACTGTTACTAATTTAGTCATGTCAGCACAATGTTTCCACCGTGGGAATCTGATTAGAATATCCTGGGAATTATTGTAAAATTGTTTTGATAGAGAATTATTACAGTGCTGTTGCACATCTGTCCCTTAGATCGGATAGTTACTATTGTACCAGTGCAACTGTCTGCATTCAGAGTTTTTGCCTCGTTTTTGTGTTGCACAACTTCACAATAATAGAAATTTAAACATTTTGCAAATACAGAAATAAACTAGAAACATAATTGTTCCTATTGGTTTAATTTTCTATTTCTATCCATAGATAAACCAATTTGATTCAATATATGAACTAATAAAAGAACAAAAAATGCAAACTATGCAGAGGATGTCTTTTTATCGTCACAATAAATTTACATAGACTTTCATTCATTTCTAATGCTTTAACCTGACTCTAAACCTAACCATTACTAGTTCATGCCTAACCCTAAATCTAACCCAAACGCAATTAAAAACCTAGTCCTAAGCTTTACCCATATCCCCAAAAGCAGCACGTCCTCTTATGGGCCCCATAAGGGGCCGTCGGTCCCCACTACGTAGCACGTGTTACAAAAATGGCCCTTACACTGTATCAGATGCAAGACCACACACACACACACACACACACATCATGCTGACACAACATGCACCAGTGCACCATTAATTCAGTTAATAGTTTAATTTCACTTTGATTATCAATACAGGCACAGGGCTGCCAGCCTGAGGTAGCCACTGTAATTAGTCAGGTAATAATGAGCTGGACTGATGGCTCATCATCATCAGAGCCTCCAGACAGACGTTCTGATGGGCCCTAAAAACAGAGTTCAGCTCAACCTTGTCGTTTGGTGCCATTACGTGACACCTGCCACACCAACAGTTTTCAATTTTTTTCTTTTTTTTTTTTTTGTCTAGACTTGACGCTCACACATAATGTCAGTATTTTCTGTTTTCAGGTTGTTGTTGTGTTTTTGTTAGCCAGAGCAAGAGGGTTCGATCACTTTTATCTGTCACTTTAATATATTGTATTTTCTTTACCTTCTACTTTATGGTATCAAACAAGGATCAACTTTTAGTTTTATGCTTCACTAATCTTACCAAACATGGAGAAACATCTAGTTTTATCAGATCAAGAATCCAGGAAAACCCCGACTAGTTAATAATTTCTTATTCTTCCTAAACATGGGGAACTGATATAAATATACTTTTACCTTTTAGCAAGCTTTTTACACTTTTATTTCTCTCTTGCTTTGCTTTTGTTATTTTATTCAGCAACTTTCAATTGCATTGTTGCTGAAAATGTGCTATATAAATAAAATTACCTTACCTTTACCTGACCCTAATTAATATGATATTATGATTTGCTATTTGTTTTAAAGCCCTAAGTTTAATTCGGTAAACATTTAAATGTAGGACGAGCATAAAAAGAAAAGTTGTGTCAAAACAAAATTAAATCTAGGTTTACAAATAGGTGAGCAGTAAATACCTCCATGCACATCTGAACGTCTGGTCCCTCTCTTATGGTTCTTTATTTAGTTTAAATTGGGTCAAGTGGATGAGAAATGAATGATTCATTTAGTGAAGGAGTTGAAAAAGACTGGGGAAGTTGTTTCAGTTTATTGGTCCTGTCAAATACTGTGCAAGTTCGAACAGAATACCAATCAAACAGTGTGTGATAAACTACCTCGGGGGCTCCTCTATTCCACATTCGACTTTAATTCAGCTAATTAGCAAGGACTGTTAAATAAGTGATGTGTTTGTTAGTGTATGGGGCTAATTTGTTGTTTTCGGTCCCTACAGCCATATAACAACAGAAAATAAACCGCCGTGCCCAGGAGTGCCGTCTCTGGGTAGTTGGATTTAATATGTTTAAGCGTCTTAATGTGCAGTCGGAGCCTTGATCATCGATTTAACAAGACATTAGCGTGCTTTATCTTTTTTTTTTTTTGTTGTTGTTGTGAACAATTTTGAGATTGACTGATGGCGTTAAAACCTAAAGGTGGCAGCCAGGATAGGAGTTCGGGAAGTTATGTGTAATGTCATAGTCTGTCTGCAATAAATGCACAATAAAATACGGCAACTTGGGAAGGAACGTGACTTATGTTCTCATTTGCTAAAATTTTAGATGCCATTGTCAGAAATAGATGCAGAACCAACTGAAATGCTAAAGGCCAAGTGGCCAAGCAGACACCGTGTGGATTTGTTGGCTTGTGGATATTTAGAACATTTTTGGAAAGGAGTTGTAAAATTTAATTTCATACTTAAAGTGAATCAGTTCATTCCAGTAATTTAATAATATGCTATAAATAATAATAATAAAATAATAATAATAATAAAAGTGCTCTTAATTGCAGTAATAATCATGTAGAGAAAATTGTCAGAATAGCCATTTGATCTAAAAAGGAAAAAAACAGAGATTACCATTATATTTGATAAATTCTATATTTATAGATTTTAATCAAATAGGTGGGCTCAGAAATATTGTTCAAGGGAAGTCTTAAGTACCATTGTTTCTTCACAATGCCCATCAAATTATTATTGGCAGTCTAGAGTTGTGCTTTCAGTTTAAAGACCCTTGCTTCCACGACAAATTATATATATATATATATATATATATATATATATATATATATATATATATATATATATATATATATCCCAGGAACAACATCAGACATCTCAGTCCAGAAATGTGCAGTTCTAGGCACAGCCAAGATACTGCGCAGAACCCTCAAGCTCCCAGGCCTCTGGTAGAGGACCCGAGCTCAGAGGATGAAAGAGACCACCCACGGAGGGTGAGAGGGGAATTTTTTTTTTTTTTATATATACATAGCTCAAAAAAATAAAGGGAACACTCAAATAACACATCCTAGATCTGAATGAATGAAATATTCTCATTGAATACTTTGTTCTGTACAAAGTTGAATGTGCTGACAACAAAATCACACAAAAATCATCAATGGAAATCAAATTTATTAACCAATGGAGGCCTGAATTTGGAGCCACACACAAAATTAAAGTGAAATGTTCCCTTTATTTTTTGAGCAGTATATATATATATATATTTCTTTGAAACCTTCTGATATTTTTCAACAGTCCAAAAGAGCAACTTCACTGAGCTCAAGCACGACGCAGAGCAAGCAAGGCGCTACATCAGAAATACACAGCAGAAGACAGGATGGGGACAAAACTTATGCTTTTAAAACTAATAAACAAATCAAGTACAAACTAAATGTTCCATTTTACTGGGGGAAATGAGTGACCAGTGCACAGAAATAAACAGCACTTGGTAGAGACTCCAGGTGGAAGCGGGTGGTGGAGGTCAGCAGGGGCCTCCCAGCTCCACGGCTGTGGGGGATAAATCTTCAGGAGGGAAAAGGGAAATGGAGGCGAGGCCAAAGATTTGCTTTGCAGAAAGACTCACACCAAAGACATACAAGAAATATATGTAAAGAAGCTGCCACACCGGCCCTCCGCATTTCAGTTTTGTTATAATGAACGATGCGTCAGGAACGCAATTTTTTATTTTTATGGTCAGCAAGTTGCCTATTTATTTATTTATTTACTTATTTAACATCTTGATGTATGAATTTTGCTTTAGCCCCAGTTAATATTACATTGTCATTTGAAAGAAAGCTCATTCCTATTCATTTCAGTTATAACAAACTGCTTTTCTCTAAAAATAGTTTTCCTAAAGGGCTTTTAATGTTGTTTTTTTTCTGTTTAATTTTGCATTTATCTTAGTGTCTTTATCATTAGTGTATTTTTAATGTGAAATAAAATGTAAGCACTTAACTGTCAACAATCATTCACAGGGAAGGCAATAAATCACAATTCAGACATATTTTACCACAGATTTAATCATGTGTATTAGTGTACTTGAACACGCCTTATCCATGCCACCCCTACACACGTTAATAAATCACACATTTCTGTTTAGAATATTTTTAGAATCCATAACAAATCGCAGTCACACCAGGGAAAAGATAAACATGCCCTCTGGGATATATATTTTTAAGTTTTCTGTGTCCAAGCTGCTGATGGATGTTGGAAGATGGTGTGCCGCTCTGATGTCTTCGATTCTGATGACAAATCTCAGTTTTATGTTTGATTTTTACAGGATTCAAAATGTTTTGGGCATTTTTTATTTTATTTTATTTGCAAAGCTCAAAATGTTTCCATTTACAGCTGAATTGACATCCCATCATGTGGCTGCTGTACAGCTTTATTCTTCATTTTCTATACAGACCTTTTCATTAACTTGTCTCCTCTACAAGCGGAGGGCAGTCCGTTTCATCCAAGGAAGACAAATCAGATTAAAGTAAAAGGTAGAAATAAGTGGCATCACGAAGCTGAAGGTTTCAATCTCCACCACTCACCATGTCAAGGGACAACAAAAATGTTTCCAAGTTTATTGATCGACTAAAAGTTATTCTTTAAACTCCTAACTTTAGAGAAAATGTGAAGTTGTTAAAGCTACACCATGTAACTTTTACAAAAATGTTTTTTTTGAACATATTTGTTAAAAAATGAAAGTTTAATATGGAAAATAATCTGAAAAAAAAAATAGAGCTCCTCTGCCTTTGCCCTGTTACACCCTTTCTTTAGAAACTACCAATCTGAGCCAAGGGAAGGGTCTTAGCACCGTCAATCAACCTTAGCGTTGCTAATATCCTCCTGCTTGCTCTCTGCTATGCTAAAGCTGGTTCATCACAACAGATACCTGAAGCATGACCACCAATCACGATGTAATGGTAGGTTGTTTCTCCGCCATTAGCACATTTACCAACATGCACATGAGGATGATTGACGGCGCTGAGACCCTCCTCCCAGCTGAGATTGTGTTTTGTTTTTTTGTTTGTTTTTGTTTTAAAGACAGCAATAGTAACTCAGGGAGGAAGTGGAAGAGCTCAGTCTTTTCACAGATTATCTGTCTCATGCCATCCTGTCACAACATGGTGACACTTCATTATGCAAAGAAAAGAAAAAAGAAAAAAAAATTTGAAAATTACCCACTGCGGCTTTAAGGCATTTGAATTTTCATTTAGCAGCAGTTTTGACCCAAAGGAAATATCGTCTTACATATTGTTTGTATGTAACAGAGACAATGAATATTTAGAAAGGCTCAATATGTTTCAGTTTTTAAATCTCGTCTTATTTATCCAGTTTCCCCCCACTTATTTATCTAGTGGAGAAAAAAAATTACAGTAGGGTTAGGTTATAAAACAATATACAAAACTAAACATTTCATGGAGGACATGTTCCATGGACTAAAATACACCAGCATATTTTTAGATGCGTCTCTTCCAGGACAACCGATTCAAACGACTGCATAACCTCCTCTGCACGCCGTCAAGTTCTGCAGAAGCCTGTCAGTCACCCACTTCAAGTCAGGTGTGTGTCACAGAAGGGAAACGCATAACACACACAGGGCAGTGGTCCCCGAGGACCAGAACTGAGAAACACTGGGTTAGTCCAGCATCTGAAAAATGAAAGTGTATGACAACAGCCAATATCCCAAAACAAACCCAGAGCTACCTGAGCTGATAAACCCGGAAAGGAGAGAATTATTCAGAGAAGCAGCAAAGCGTCTCACAGTAACTCTAGATGAGCTGTAGAGACCCTCGGCTCAGGTGAGCGAACGCTTCAACACAACCGCTATAACTTGTGCTCCCAGTAAATACGGCCCTTATGGTGGAGTTTATTACTATATCTGTGGTGATGAGACCTAAACGTTTGAGGTTGGAAGGCCTCTTTACCATCACCCTCATCTCTAGCTGCCTTCACATACTGTAAACTGAAACCTGCCATGTTTGTATTTTTGGGGTGAACTGTGTGGAAGTATGAGATGTTTATCCAGAACCAGTACCGGCTCGCTCAGAGTGCCGCTCATGCAAGGACCACCACTGGTAACATGACTGATCTAGTTGAATCTAGACGTTTTAATTACATTTTATGTATGATTAAACAAGCATAATTGAGGAATTAAAACATTTTTATTTCTTTTAGCCTAATCTGCAGCAGCGGGGAAACTTTAGCGTCTGAATGCGAAACCCGAACCGAGGCCTTAATCAAAGCTCCTCCAGGCTTCTTTGTGTCATTTTCTGGCAGTTCCGCATATCTTTTTGGGTTGTTAGTGTCTCATTACCGTGACAGGGATTTCCCTATTTTGGGTCCTTTCTTGAATGTTTAACCATGTAATGAAATCCCCAGTTGAGTAACTGCCATCGTAATTACCGAGAGTGATTCACATGGCCTGGGCAGGAGAGGTAGGTGGCGGATTCTTCTGATAGCAACACGTAGCGCAAAAATGACACGCGAGACTTGCTCACAAAGATAATGGCCAAGAGTGGATGAAACAAGAGGGAATTGGTGTAAAGTTTGGTAGATAAGGATAAAAAATGATCCATCTGTGGAAAATGGTAGTGTAAAAAGCTAGCCAACAGATATGAGAGGAGAAAGAAATACAGTGTTTAATGTCAAGTCGATAGGAGGCTAAAAAGGCTAAAAACAAAAATTAAAGAGTCGAACAGAAAAGACAAAGATGGCAACTTCTGTGATTTACACGACAATGAGAAAAGAGATGGTGTGAATGTAACCTGTGACAGGAGTAAGATAAGAATAGGCTCGACAAATTGAACATTGGCACAGTTTAAAAAAAAATACAGCAAAGAAAAGAACAAGTTAATCTTACTAATGATGGGGATAAGCCTGGTAGAGCTCACCCAGAAATACGCAACCAGAGTCACAAGGAAGGTAAAAGCTATCCTGACCCAAAGCACCATCTTCATCACCATTACACGCCGCTGCCTTCTGCTCACGGATACATGGCAATTAAATGCAACACAAAACAGTAAAAATGTTCATTAATCATTTGAGATGAGCCCAATCAAACTGTGGTTGCATATGATTGGACCGTGTGTTACATGGATGTTGTGTTGTACCACAACTACTGTAAATTTTTAAATATGTTCATCTGCAATCATTCTTGCCGTCTGAAATGCAAATTGTTCCTTAGGGACAATAAAGTTGAATCTAATCTATTTTGAAAACTGAAAAATGCACAAAAGGAAGCAAAGGTTTCTTCTCCGTTAATCTGAGTGATGATGACGAAGCCCCAACCCGTCTGTCCCTGAGCCGTTCTGTCACTCAGGAACGAAACTACAAGATACTGAAACTCAACTGGATTTGGAAAAGACTTTTGGAAGCGTATTATGAAACCACCTGTTAGAGCAGAATATTGGAAGTATTATTATTGCTAAGTTGATGCCCTTTCAAACACAAAGCCACACTTTGATTTTCAGTAGTAAGTTACCTTTGTAGGATTTTCACAGGGACTAACCCGAGTCTTTTCAGATGCTTTCTAAAGCTGGAAGTTATGATCATAATTTAAGGGGAGAAAACTGAAATATGTAGTGACCTTACAAAATATATGTATGTTTTACAAGTAAAGACACATCAAGAATGTGGTTTCCCTCGGAGTGATGTGCAAATGTAAACCTCCATGATTCATCATTTCCACTTCTGATCTTTCAGTTAGTTAGTATATAACTGTATAAATGTAACATAAAAATATGCAGAATTTTATTCAGCCATAGCGTAAAGTTCTCCTGTAACCCTACCGTGTCTCTGCCTTTCACTTCAAAAGGCATAGAAAAACATCGTGCTAAAGCAAAACAACCCTCTGGAAGTTCCTGACTCCAGATTTGACCTTGTAGTACAAACAGGTTGCTAAGATTTTTAGTTGATCCTTAAACAAATAAAAGGAGAGGGTGACATCCCAACATACGTAGCACACTCAGCCGATACCACAGAGTGCTTTGGATTAAACACGCATTTCAGACATGACAGCAGATGATGTTCCACAAAACGCCTTTCATTTCCTCATGTTGATACCTAAGTGAGTATTCAATATGGAAGCCTTCATGGGAAGACAGCAAAAAGTGACAGTGACAGTGGTTGTGTGTATTGTGTTGTTATCTGGCTTGTGCGTCTCGGTGTCGCCGCCGTGACGGACTAGCGACTTTTCTGGGAAAGATCTCATATGTAGACGTCTGGGCAGGATCCTGCCTCCCGACCAGACCTCCTAAATCACATTGAGCAGGTAAAGAAATGAGTCTCTGAGCTGCCGTGGCAATCAAACTCTGATCTTAGAGCAGCGGTAAATCTGGCCCCACAGGAATCTCGCAGATTAGAATTTCTACTTTTCAGAAAGTTCGATATTAAAGCTATATTTTTAAGACTTCAGTTGAGAAGCTCCTCAGGATTTGGCCTACAAGTGCGTCTTAAATCATTGCCATCTCATAACGTGTTGGGACGAAAGTGGGCAACAGTCACATTTTGACAATTTTCAGTTTAATCCGTTTTCTGTTTAATTTTGGTTAATAATACATTTATTTTGCATTTACTGTGAATGCTGTGGTCTATTTAAAGAGGAAAATTAACACATGGCCAGCACTTGATTGGATTTAATTGTGAAACGAGCCAAAATGGCAGCTACTGCACCAGTGAAATGGTTACTTGTGATTTAGTGAACCAAGAATTTTGATGTGAAAGAAATAAAATCTAACTTATCCAGATTCATATGGTTGTTCTTACTTATAAAAAGTCATTTATCTGCATTAGAGTTCACCCAAGATATGACACTTCCAAAGACACAGCAGGGGACAAATGCTAAAAGTGAAGGAACACTAAAACAACTAATAAATCAGGGCGAGTTGCTGAGCAAAGAGATGAATGGAATCACTTTGCGATGATGGCACGAGGATAAAAGGCTGTAAAAAAAAAAGATGAATGATTAAAGCAGAGAAAAGGACAAACAGAAAACTATTTAAAGATTCCTAAAGTTTAAACTGTAGCCGAGTTAGAAAATTTCTTCAAGAGAACATTGTCCACAGATGCAATGAAGATAGCTCAGAAAGATGGTCTGTGCAGGAGGAGTTAATGCATTCTCTGAATATAAAGTACAAAGTCACATTCCTTTCATCTTTCTGTAGATTTTTTCCCCATCCTTGCTGTTCCTTGATCTCTATTTTAAGTGTCCTTTAAAAGAAAAGAGAAAAAAAAAAGAAACACTGACGAGTCCATGCTTATTTACACACTTGCTGTATCTTGCTTTGATCTTCATCCAGTGCTCAGATCTTAATCTGACTTTCTTCTGCTCCATTACTTGTTTCAAACATTTACACTCCGTTCTACATCTGCAAGATCTGAGTGAGGACATTTACAGTGCAACACAGGGCAAATAAGCCAAGCAGGTGAAAGTGGCTCTTTAAAGAATATAGCAGTTTAATCTAATCAATGATGAGTACATGAGTATGGATCATGTTCACTCTCTGAACTTATTTTGCCATAATGTATTTCTGCATCTGTGTGTGCATATTCTGCTATTGTCTAGGGATGCTAAGCCCTTTCTTCTGTCTTCTAACTATAAAGCAGTGGTATATCAATGAGTTTCAGACCCTGTCTCCACTGTACAGGCTTCAATTGCATAAAGAGAGCTTTGTAGCCAAGTTTTTATAGTTTTCTCTTTTACCCCAAGATTTCAGACAATGTTTGAGGTTTCACATTAATCAGAACAACACAGACATGTCGAAAATAGTCCTTACAAATGTAGAAATCTGATATTGAACTGGTTTACAGGGGATTTAGGCAAATTAGTTAAATTATTTAAACCTGAATGTTTCAATTAATTTATAATAAAAATAAAAATGAAACTCGCAGAGCGAACAGCATCCACAAATGATACATTTCTACTACAGATGTGGGAAAAGTCAAACACATATCTTCTGTCTTATCAAAAAAGTTAATGTTTAGGAATGTTTTCTCTCTCTTACCGTTCCACTCTCTGTGCACGACGTCAATATGAAATTGAGTTTTCATCGAGCTTTGTCCGATACTGATTTTTTTTATTTTTTATTATTGTATTGACTGTGGCTATGGGGACATTTCCACAAACGTTTTATTGTTGTACTTTCCTAACTTATGAAGATCAACACACATCTGTCTTACCCAGATACAATGTTGTTCTGTCATACCCACTGTGAAGCATGGATAAGAGATTGCTGATTAAAAGCTCCTCGCCTACCTGGCTGACCAGAAAAAAAGTAGTAATTTAAAGGAGTTGTGGTGTTTTTGGAAAATAACAATTCTTTCTTAAAGATAAAGGCAGTCAAGGTAAAAACCTAATTCTCAGCTTTCACACATTTGCAGGTTTCACTAATGTCTCCCATTTCTTCTTCTTAATTAGCTGAACTGCGTTGTATGTTGTGTTTTTGTTCCAATAGATGGTTATTTTTCTAGAAAGTGGTGATCATCAGACACACAACATATGTTATGTGTTTCTATCTTCACAGGGACTTTGCATCTATTTCCGTTTATTTTTCATTAAGTTCTACAGCTTAACCTAAACTCAACTCATATGTTAGTCCTAAGCCCAAAAACAGCACTTCTTCTTCTTATGGGGGCGGGGTCCTTATACTGCATCAAAAACAAGACCACAAGACCACACACACACACACGCACACGCACACACACACACACACACACGAGTAGTTTTCCTAGAGAATATTCCCAGACCGATCAAAGATGTCAAATTTTTTGGCCTGTCAGACTTTGAGAACTTGATTTATGTGAGGGCTTCAACTTCTTGAATTCTGATGTTCAAGGTAACCAAACAGTCTCAAATTCTTTTCCCACCCCTTATTAAGAACTTTTTTAGCTCATTTTGAGGAACATTTTGAGAAGTAGAGGCTTGCTCATCAATTTTATGATGCATGGATATTGACAGAAATAAAAGCGGTAGAAATTTTTGTAAGTCAAGCAATTTCTGTTATACATAAACTGTTTTGGTGCCTTATTTTGTGAATTTGAAAAATAAGAGTTTTGCATATTTTAGAAGACGTCTCCTGCAAAACAATAACAAAAGTAGGTTTGAGTCTGAATACCGGAATCAGAACGAAGCTCAAATTAAGGCCACAAGCAAAAACTATTTTGTCCAACATTTCCCAGGCATGCTGTCCAACCCCTATTCATCTTGTTGACGTCTGCTGTGGGGAAATTATCAGTTTCATTATAAAAAGCAACAATGAAGACGCCACATCATTCCAGCTGAGCCAGCATTTTCGTTAAGTTGTTCTCACCATTTGCACATAAACTCGCACACATAATGCACCCATTGGAGCTGTGAAATATGTAATTAAGCTTGATCCACATTGTCCCAATGATCTGCACATTGGTAATTAAGTCTAATCTGTGCGTGTGTGTGTGGGTGTGTGCATCTCGTTGGTGTAAGCATGTATCCCCCCGGAGTTCACGAGGATGTGGATGTGTGAGGGGTTTCTTAATGTCATAAGGCCGGAGCAGTATAATGCCACTCTCCTGCCCAGTTAATTAATTCAAATGTCCACCTTTAATTAATTTCACAGGCTGGATTGTGACGTTTCCCGGGTAACAACCTGTGAGTGGTAAAATACCAGAACAGGTGTAATGTGTACTTTAAAAATGAGTGAACAACGGCCGTCGAGTGATTTGTTAAATCTATAAAATGTGTTCAAGTTGCTGCCAAACTGTTTCTCAGCTTGTTGGTGTGTCTTAAAGAGCGTCGCTTGCATATTAACATGAAGAAATTTAGTGCCTTTTGTGGTTCTGTCGCATTTATTAAGTACATATTTCATGAATGTTACATTTGAGACGTGCGTGTAGAGCAGTTGTCTAATGATGAGAAGGTTGTCGGTCCGATTCCAGCTTCATCCTGTTGCATGTCGATGTTCTCCTGGGCAAAGCACTTAACCCGAAGTCCAAGATGTGATGCTAGTGTAGCGTTACATGAGTTCAGTCCATTTACAATTTGGTGGATATGAACAGCGCATCTGGAAAGTATTCACAGCACTTCACTTTTTTTTTTTTTCACAATTTATGTTACCGTTTTATGTTTAAGGCCTAAAGTCATTGGATTAAAGTCATTGGATAAATGACTAATACAGTTAAAGTCATTAATCGTATTAAATTAATGACTTTTTCTCATAATTCTACACAGAATTAGGCTATTATGACAATGTGGGAACATTTTCTAAGTGTTTATCAAATTTATTAAAAATAGAAAAACCAAGAAATCACTTGTGAATACTTGCGTAAATTTGATTTTTTTTAAAAAAGTTTTTATATATATATATATATAAAAAAAAAATTGTAATAAACTATAAGTAGGATTTAAAATGTAGCGTCACTAGCATAGAGTAAATTACTCCTCCCAGCACATACTTGGATCCTTATACTTAAACACACGTTTGACCATTTTGGGCTGAGCCTTTAGTGCTTTGAATTCAGTCCATGACTTCCCCCAAGTGGTCGAGGAATTGTTAGCTAAAATAATCCAAAAGTAGAACAGACTGCCATTGGAGCCACTTAAAACATTCAGCATTCAGAAGTGATTTCACCAGTTCACATAATTGGTCACTGAGTTGACATATTAATGCTTACGAACATAAAAAAATTTTGAAGATGAAAAAAAAAGCACAATATAAAACAACTACTAATTTTACTTTTAAAAACCAGATGAAGTCTTAAATTATTTGCTGCATATCTTGTCCTAGTAGATGCATAGTCGAGCGTGGATAAGTAAACCACCTCCAGCCGACAGTACCTATTTATAGAAACGGTCTGCGTAGACACTGCTGCCAGTTTTCATCAGGCCATATTAACTTGTCTCTACTCTCCTGTCAAAATGCTGTGACTCATGCTATGTGTGGTTAACATGTCTTATTCTCATGCTAAATTAAACTTTGCCTGACAAGGTGATTACACCGAGCAAACGCAAGAAAAGCTTTCAGAAAATACAGAAATCCGACTGCAATGTGAAACATCACTGTCCTGATTGTCCATTTACGTAATATTTGCCCTCATTTCTCCGCTGATGGTATCGGCGATTTTTTTTTGCTGTAGGCTAGAAAACAAATTTGTCTGTACAAAACTATCAGCTCATCTGTCCAGTACGCCAATTACCACGCACAATCCATGACTGCAGGGGTAATGAGCTTCAAATATAGACGTCCTTATAAGCGCTTGTTTTGCGTGGGCTTCAGGGGACAGATTATGCATAAGGGTTTTAAAGTTTCTCAGAGGGATGAGACAATTACAGTGCAATAGGGAGCTAACTTTTTAAGTCTAAGAACTCAGTTTTGTACCAAAAACCCCTCCTGTAAAGTAGTTTATAATAAGTCTGCCAGCTATGGATGACTCTCTGCGTGTGTCCACTAAATCAGAAGTTAAATAGAGTGCTGGCAGACAGCTGATGGCCTTGCACTCAATGGTTACAACTATCTTTATGCCAGCAGTGCAGCATTTATGGATGTGGAGGAGCAGCCTGGAGCCAGAAGTAGTTATGGCGAAGGAAGAGAGCATGTGTTCCTCTTCAAAAATTAGTTTATTAAAGTCAGCATATATTCCTGGATGTCCCCGTGGGCAGATGTAGGCTGGTGTGGAGGAGAAAAGTCTTTAAAAATCCTAATAAATTTCATAAGTTCTAGGGCAACTGAGGCCCAGAAGGTAGCGTGGTCGTCTTCCAACTGGAAGTTTGTGAGTTTGACTCCAGCCAGGTGGCGATGTGCTCCTGTCTACTGTAAAGTCACTAAAATAGAGAAAAGTAATCAAGACTTTAAGTAGGGGTGGATATTTATACACTTTATTAATGAGGGACAAGAAAAAGATTGTTCAATCCTGAAATGGATTTTTAGTGCAGATGTTTCGCTTCATATTTTTGTAGAGCATTATTACTCTGATTACTTACTACTAATAGTTTGTCCCCTCTCTTGGTTAATGCTGACCTTTTTACTATTATCCACATTAAATTGTAATTGCTTTACAACTAAACTGTGAATTAATGGAGGGGGTCATTTCCTTACTCCATTATTTACGAGCCTGGAGAATTGCAGTATTGTCCTGTTGAATCAAAGATACTTGTACGTCTCCTGATCATAAGATTTTTATCGTAAGTGTAAAAAAGCATGGTTACAAAGCAAGTTATGTTGCGGTATTTATGTAGTTGTCTCATTTTTTACATTTTTTGTCTCTTTCAAAGTGCCAAAGTATCCGTATTTAATAACACATCCGTTTTCATACAATGGAGGCTAACAAAGAGCAGTTCTAGCTGAAGCTGTGCTTCCCCCAGTTTATCTGACGACTGAAACTCTCAGGAAGTAGAGGCACAGCCTGGTCTAATTCAGAGGCAGCAAGAGCATTGTGTTGGAGTTTGGGTCAAGCGATATCCCTTGTAATGACAGTCTTATGAAAAAATCTTGGACTTGACACGATGTGGCATTAGGTGGCCTTTTCCCCCAGTCAAGCTTTGTGATGAGCGGATTTGTTGTGGCTTTTACATGATGTGACCTACGAGACAGCAGCTGGACAGAGGGATGGCATAATCTTTGAGAACAAGGTATTAATATTCCTATTCGTTTCCTCTGTTCCCGTGTCTCTTTTGAAGGGCCAAAGTGACTTTGAGTCTCCTGACATTCTAACAAATGCTGTTAAATGTTAATGGAGACTATTTTTATGTGGGTCGTGGCCCCATCTGGAGCATGTGTAGAAACCAGACAAGAATTTAGAAATATGGTGGTAAATATGGAAATAAGCAAAAAATAATGCAAATATTTTAACATGTTATTGCAATAGATTGGATGGCAAAAGAACAGAATAAAAACCCAAGTATAAATACTTAAAGTATATTTTTTCTTTAAAAAAATTAAGTCAAAAATATTTATTTTAGCCAAGAAACAATGTTAACTTCAGTTGTTATAAAAATACCATAAAAGGAATTTGACTTAGAAATTTAACACATTGAAATTGGGCCTATGTCTTTAAAAACTTTCTGAAACTCTGCCTTTAGGAAGTTATTACAATGTCGCTCCTTTATGAACTCTAACAACGTTTTCACCAGTGTTTCCCTGAGAAGAAGCTCATATGATGAGCTCAGCAGATGTGCAGTTCCTCCAAGTGTTAGCTAATTACTGCTGGCTAGTCTGAAGGAGCTGAGAAAGAGAGTTGCAGGATCCCGAGGAGGAGCTGAGTCTCGAAGGCGGGGCTAGGTCCACTCGGGCGTTTTTCCACAGCTGAAAGGTTGCCACGGGAGATTAAAGGATTTCTCAAACATGCATCCGAGAATCAAGGCAACACTCCAGGAATGTATTTGATGAAGGAATGACATCATAACATGATGTAAACCTGTAAAGGTCAATTTTACATAATACTGCCCCGTTTAAGTCTGTTAGGCTGCTGAAAGTTAAACTTTCTATTCCTCTGTTTTTATTTAATGTCACTTTACTTCATTTCCAGTGGCTGCTTTGACTTTTCATTTCATCTGACATGCTCTCTGCAAGCATCTGCACAGAGTATTTTTATTTTTTTAATCATCTATCCATTTCCACAGCCTGATGGTTGGGAGATTTCCATGCCCAGCGCATCACCTGCTAAAGGCAGCCTGCTGTCATAATCAAATATGCCGTGCATTTGTTGAACTTCTTTAAGGTAGACTGGGTCATTATACTGAACGAACAGTAGGAGACGGATATGATGAAAGGTAACAACAGACAGAGGCAGAAAAGTTTCTACTGAAACAGTTGAAGCTTGTGAATTTACACAGCAGAGTGGATGAGAATATAACACCACCAATGATTTTTTACCCCCCCATCCCCACATAAACAGAAAATAAAGTCTCAGTTTAAGCTAATTCATTGCAGCAATGTGGGAAATCTTATTGTTGCTGAACAAATGTTGAGGTAAACAACCCAACAACATCCAATGAACACTGGGTTCATGGGTCACACATTGCTGTCAAGTGATTTTGCACCACAGTGATAAACTGAGGGGCTCAAATGAGAGTAAATTTGCAAATGAATCATTCTCAATCAAAATTTACTTCAATTGTATTTCCGCCCCACAACAGTTGGCATTTCATTCACATTAAATGTTTGTCTTTTGATGTCTAATTCACATTATTGCTGGATTTTATTTTACGTCTTGTTTCTGAAAGCCGTCACCTTGACAGGACAGCTTTACACCCACACAATGAGTGCGCCGAGCATAAATAAAACACGCTGCTCTCTTTACTTGATGCAATAACAAATAAAAGAAGCTGGCATAAATAAAGAGGCTCTTGTTTGACAGGAAAGCAGACAGCATTAGCTTTGTGACATGCAATTAAATTAGGTTTACCTGACAGTTTGACTTGAAAACAGTTTTTTCACCCATAGAGGAAAAAGAAATAGTACGTCAACGAAACCTGGTCTTCATTCGTTTTCCAGAGCTGGAAATGGAAATAATCTGAAATAATATACTAATGTGGTCAATAAAAAACACTTGAAATACTACTCGTAGGTTTACAGACCTTTGAAGCAGTCAAAGTTATGATGCTAAATGGGAAATCGGCAGACTTGGGGTCTCTAGTGCAAAAGCAAAGACTCCAGGCTTGATTTAGACTTTTCATCTAAAAACTCAAGATCTGGGATTAAAATATCTTAAACTATCTCATATAATCCAAGTTGAAAATAACCCCCTCAGTGCATCTCATTTGAGTAAATAATGAATGTTGTCTTCTTTAAGTATTGTTCATGGAAATGACTGTTGGTCATGTGATGCAGAATAAGTACTGGGTTCTTTGTCATGCTTCTCAACACGGAGTCTCGCTCTGCATTCGATCATTTATCACGTTTTAGAGCAAGTGCACTGATTGGTTTTTAAGAGAAGATTGATTAACATTGAACGTTGCAAATCCTACAACTTAAAAACAAAAAAAAAAAACTTCTAAAATAAAAGCCCTATATTTCAGACTTTCAACATTAACTGATATTTACTTGATTCTAAAAAAATGTTTTACGGGATAAACAGACCTTACTACTTTCTGAAATAACACCCAAAATGTAATAACTGCTTTTTATGTACTAAATTTAACAAATGAACACAAATTAGGCTTAAGAATAAAAATCTAAACTCATACGCTACAGATGTTCTGTGATACAAGCAGAGGAGATGCTGTTTATTTGTTGTGTGAATGTTAATTTCATCGCAGGCGTCAAACTCGACTTTGACTTTGAAAAATGACTCGTCATCTTTAATTGAACTGCTTTTACCCAGAGGTAAATATTGACTGGTTCTGCAGGTTGTTTTGAAGTCACTTTACGTCTTTATCTCTGTGTTGAAGATTGCAAACTGAAGTCAGGAAAGGAAAGGAGGTTGATCCGGGTTTCAGGATTAAACAGTCACTCATTTCAACAAAAAGTTGTGTTTGAGGCTCATTGGTGTTGTTTTGCGTACTGCTGTTTGGCGTTTATCCGGCTGCAAGCTTGTGCCTAATCAATAGCCAACATGAGACGGACCTTTAGCTGCTATGTTGACCGACTTCTGCTCGAAACATAACATTGTTCGTTTCAAAGTCTCGGAAAGCTTCAAGTCGCTTTATACAAACGTGGTGGATACTGTAACTTATGCTACGACTGAACATTTACAAGGACGTTCTTGAGCAGCAGCAGTGGAATGATAACCTGTAAAAAAAAAAAAAAAGAAAGAAAGTGTGCATCTGTTCCATCTAGATTGTTTACACTCCTGCAAAGTCAAAATCAATACGGTTTGCCAAGGCGGCGACGGCCTAATGTTCCGTTAGAGCTGTCTGCTATTCAATTACAGCAACAGAGTCGGAGAAGTTTCAGCTAGCTCAGATCCCCAGAGGAGACGCGATGAGAACGAATGAGGGAGAGTGAGGGGCCTATCAATCTGAAACTGACAAACGGCACAGATAATGTTCATGCAGCTCTCTTCTTCATCCAGCCTCATAACGAGAAAACTCTTTGGCAGAGTAGAGAAAAAAATAAAAGAAATTCTCTTATTTTGTCATCAGGCACCAAAACATCCTTGTAAATTCTCCATATCTTGTGTCTATGCATATGGTGTTCTTTACTAGAGTCGTGTGCAGCACAAAGTCGGCCCGACTTCAGGGAACCGGCATCGCCACCAGACACAGAAGTAGAGAAATACAGGGGATGGAGGTAAAAAAGGTCTAATGACAGAGGAAAAAAAAGGGACATTAAAAAAAAAAGTCAAATCAAAAAGACAGAGAGACAGCAAGAGACCAGAATAATTGAAGTTGTCTTTGTGCCTCCTGTGGTGGCAACAGGTTGTCACAGGGTCCCTGTGGGGACAATTATGAGGCTCAGTGGCAAGAGCCAGTGTTTGCGTGTGTATGTGTGCAATTATGCGTATCACTGAAGAAAGACCTTGGTGGGCGTGAAACCAGAGGATAAGATAGAGAGGAGCCAAGAAAAAAGTAAAATAAAATAAAATGAAATGGTCTGACTTGCATCTCAGCCAACCTTCAAACACTATTCCACACAGATCTTAGCATGTGCTTTCAAAAGGAAGAAGGCAGAATGATAAAAATGCTGAATGAAACACTTATTTTAGATCTAAATAAATGCCCACTGGGGGGGGTGTGTGTGTGGGGGGATTATCCTCCTCCTAAAATTACCCACCATGATTAGGAACCATCTGTCTGGACTGTTATCTTGCTCATTTGAAGTTGGCGTTTTCCTGATGGTTGCTTTTGAGATAATTTTCTTTCTTCAAAGTAAAACACGATAATGTGACTATGATAAATATTCTCAAAAAGACTTCTTTCCTTTTCATAAATATTTGTGGATAATATATTTTGTCGTCATAGACTTCTCTTAAATGGCATTATTCATTTGTTGGATCTTATTTCTGCTTTGTGCAAATGTTATCTGTTTTACCTCCGTTCAGTTTTGTGTGTTCAAATTTGATGACTGTACAAGGTTTTGTACCACAGCTATCAATACATTTCTAAGAAAAAAAAAAAAAGAGAAAGAATCAATAAAAAAAATATTTGAAAACAAAACATCATCTGATCATGTCAAAGTGAAGCTATTTTTTCTATGACATCAAATGACAGAAATCAGGCTGATGCGTCCTTCACTCCACAGTTATCCTCTCCACGTTCTGTGAAAAGTTTAGGTTGACATATTCTTTTTTTTTAAGCTGGATTTCTAAACACTAAGTTGCGATATTCCCGATACGCTTCACACGTAAGCAGGTAGATTATATAAGCTTTCTTCAAACAATAAAAAAAAAAAATCTCTGAGGGTTCTGCCTCAGGTTCTCGTTGTCCTTCTCTGACAGAGAATCTACCGAGATGATAAAAACAAAACGGCACCTTCACTCAAATCCAGGATAATAATTATCTGGTGTGTGGTTTTCTTTTTATGTTCTACAATTTATTAAATTTCCCTGCAAGGGTTTTAAAGCAGCAATATAATCCACCACCAAACATGCATAAATGAAAAAACTATTATGAATCATTGCAAACATAATTTCTAAGTGTTTTTTTTTTTATGTTTAGTCTTTTTCACATTTTTAAGAGCCTTTTCTTCAGCCTAGATTTTCCTACACCGATGATTCCTTGCATTACATAGTTACAGTCAAGTTCAACCTGTTAGAAAGATGGTTCCACCTTTTGCCATTAAGTCAAATTACATGGTTGAGACTAGGGTTTACACACATGGCCACGTATGTTGGTAAAAATAAAACTTCATGCATTTTGGTCTATCAACATTAAAACTCTAATATAACTAAAAAAATATTATTGATGAAAAAGATAAAAAAAAACAACAACAACTCTGTACCAGTATTGCAGTCTGCGACACAATTTGTCCCAATATAGCCACATTTTAACCTTCACACAGGAAGTTATGGCTGTTTTTGAATGAATCTGATTGGCTGACAGATTTTACCTCACACTGCCCCCTATGGGTAGGGCATGTTTAAAACAAATGCTCAGAAGTGGACTTGTGTGAATTCATTTGGATGAAAACTTCACACATGTACGATTTGTTTTCTTTTCTTAACGTGACAGAGATATCGAAGGCCAGAGGCTCTAAATGAGGTGTGTGTGGTAACGTACTGCGTTTGGTTTTCACCAAATAGAAAAATGCATTACGGTCAAACATCTTACCTTTGACCCCATCACTCCAAATGACTTTGTTCTAGAATTTTGTGGTGCATGTAGGTAACATCCGGTAAGATACAACACAGTGTGAAATAAACAACTTTTCAGAGCTGAAGGAAATTTTGGACTCATTACCCTCCTTTTAAAAAGTATTCTGAAACAGAAAACCCTTTTTTTCCCTCCTTTCACTTTCATGTTTTCCTAACACTTTTACTTTCTTTTGACCCCCTTTCCTCTACTATTTTACCCACTCCTCTCTTCCTCACAATTATCTCTCTCTTCCTTACACCTCATCTCTTTCAACCCACCTAGCCAATCTAATTTCGCACTGTGTCGCTGTTGTTGTTAGTGCGTGTGTGTGTGTGTGTGTGTGTTTCTTTTACTCAGTGTTCTGAATTCATCTCTCCCTGGGAGTCACAATGTTCCATTTCCTTCCACATCGCTTTCCTTCAGGATGGCCTCGATTACATAAAATCTACATCTGCATCTAATATGTGTGAGTGAGACATACCTAAGATGTCTCATTGCATTTTCACCCACTCTTCTAGAACTTATTTTCTCAAAAATTAGAAACCTTTTCATTTTGGTGAGTGCTGCTGCTGTTTTAGCAGCACTCGCATACTAAAAACCTTTTTCACAAAAAGTGGTTCCTATTGTTTTCTTTCGAATAATAAATCAAGCTAACGTTGGCTTACGCTTCATCATCTTAATATAAATGTCCCACTAGGTACTAAGGGTCACGTTTGAATTCTGTGAGATGTCTAAAGTTTCCGTGAGGCTGGTGGGATTTGGAAGAATTGGTTTAAAAAGTCTTAGAAATCTTTACAAAAATCTAGCAATTACTGTTAGAGCTGAAAGAGTTCAGTGGGCACATCCACAAGTAAATTGCTTTTTTTGTTGTTGCCTCGTAAGGCAATAAAGATCAGATTTATGCTATGCTTTATAAGCAGAATGCCACGGTTTTAAATCCTTAATCTTGGTTAGAATCACAGGATCCAGAACAAAAAAAAAAAGAAGAGGAAAAGCAACATGGGGTAAACCTTAGACTGGTCACCAGTCTCTGCTTTTATAACATTTCTCGTTTGTTCACGAGTTTGATAGTTTTTTTTTAAGCTCTCCGTGTAATTTACTCGCAAGAGTAAGACTGTGAATCCAGTTGCAAATCATTTTAACATGTCTCCAGGGTGTGTTCTTTTCAGATAACTAAAGACTCTTCAGTTGTTCATTGCTACTTTACTCACAACTGTTTTGCCAAAACACAGACTGATATATAGTGTTTTAACAAGATGTCTTTCTCTGAAACAGCCACAGACTTGAGGCGTTTCCTGCCTACTTCTGCCTCTTTACTCTTCATTTCATCCTCATCTGAAAACTCCACTAAGACCCATTCGGTTTGAAGCACATTTCTCTCTACAGCCTCTCTCTCAGATTATTTTTCATCAACTGTGTGCAAGTTATTCTCAAATCTTTAAATGGCAGACCAGGAAGCTGTAGTTTGTGGCACTTTTCCACAGAGAGATGATCTTTTCTGCGAGACATCTCTAAAGTGTGTTACAGTATTATGTTTAAATCAAAACAGAGCAGGAGGGCTGGGTTGTAAATTGGTCTATCAGCTACTGTCTGCTGACAGACGGAGCAGATGAAACCAGAAAATATTTACTGTAAATTGGGAAACGCAGAAAAATGCAGGCACACAATTATGACTGGTAAAATGAATAACACAGATTACCTCTTTGTCATGGCACCTGTTAGAAAGTGAGCAGAGTTGAGCTGAAAGTGAACGTTTTCTCTTCAATGTTGACGTGTTAGGAGCAGATAAAGAGTCCAACCAGGAAGAGACTGGGTCTGCTGCACAACTGGGTCAGAACATCTCCGTAACTGAAGTTCTTGTGGGATGTTTGAGCCTTTGGCGGTCAGTATCCATAACAAATGGGCTAAGGAAAGACGCACGGCTGGTGAAGGCTCATTGATGCATGTGAGGAGCAAAGGCTGACCCATTTGGTCTGATTCAACAGAGAAGCTGCTTTAACTCAAACTGATTATTGCTGTTCCTGATGTAACGGGTATCAGATTACTTGGGGCATGGCAGCCTGTTGCATAATTGCAGACCAGACATCAACAACAGAGCCAGTAATGAGGACGTGACCAATTGAACCAGAGCACTGAGCAATGGAAGAAGGTGCCATGTAAGAAAACAGCAAGACATCAGAGGCGGTGTGATGTTTTAGCTAATCGTCAGCTGGACAATGATTGGCCAATGATTGGTGCACGTTACTTTGACCTAATCATTGTTGCAACCCTTGTACACCTTTCGTGGCTTTGGCCTGTTTCAGCAGGAGAAATGCACCACCAAGCAAAAATGGTTCAAAAGTGGTTTAAGAAGCATAACACATTCAAGATGTTGATTTTCCCTCCAGGTTCTCAATCCAGTCCTACATCTGTAGTATGAGCCTGATCGATGAAGGTCCCATCTCCCAACTTACAGGACTTCAAAGATTTTCTGCTACTCGCTGCTACAGCACACATTTACAGGTGTGGTGGAGTCTCATCTTTGGGTGGGTTAAGGCTGCTTTGACAACAAGGGAGGGGGGCAGACACACCGTTAAGAGTCAACAAAAGTGATTCATTCAAAACTAATATTTGGCAAACATAGTGAATGATCGGATGGATTAATTGGACCAGTGAAGTTATTGCCTAGCTCAAAAACATGGCATAAAAACACAGACAATACAAACATACAGCAAACGACTTGTGAACATGAACACACTGTTGCAGAAGTCATCTGAAATAAAGAGTCGTTTGCTGTGGATGTCGTCTTTTCTTCCTAGACCAACGACAATTCTCATTGTGTGTTATAACAATGCATAGTAATGAAAAGTATTGTGACAAACATCAGCTTTATGCCTTTTGAAGCAGCTTTAACAAAAGAGTATGAACATGAGAACACACTCCTTCAGTGATCAGACCAAGGACACATTCAGACAACAACTGATGCGTCTGACTGGGAAACATGCCGCTGCATTCACACCGAGAAACTCATTAGACAGGCAGCGATTCAGACTGCAGAGCAGAGGCACACCGACATGCACTCTCACCCTTCGAGACTGGATCTCTTTGACGTATAAGGGCAACAAAAATTCGGACACCCCCTCCAGTCGGATCCCTTCTTTGGTAACTCGCAGGTTCCCCATGCCATCCTGAAAAACACAGAGAGAGATTGGCGAGGTTAAGATAAAAACAATTGTTACATATGTACACTTTTTGCATTTCTACATGGTAATAATAATTTTAAAAAAATCTTGGTTTTCTTTACCAGTCTATGTTTAGGCTTCGAAGTTACGTGCAGAAATGGTAGCAGAGGAGCATTTAAATAAAAACGCTTAAACAAAAAACTAAAGTGCCTCAATAAATAAACTTATTTCTTCTCATCGATTTGGAGTTCGTCATGTTGTAGTTTAGATAAAATAAAGTTTCATATTATCAGGTAAAGGCATGACCACACTGATGGAAAAACCCCCCCATTAAACTAGTAAAGGAAGCATAGACTACACAACTTGCTTTCAGTCATTGAACTCTAAAGTTATTGAAGCACAGATGGAAGTTATGTGCTTTACAGCAGCATTTGCAATACATTGGTTTGCTCAGTGGGATAAAAGCGGCTTTGTGCCGGTTCGTGACCAGTTCTGCGGCGTTTTACAGATTCCACACGAGTGAATGCTCAAGAGATTGTTGGATCAGGCTTACACGGTGAGATGAAATTCCTTTAAAACAGTTATGTAGGGCATTATGAAAGCCGGGGCGTTTACACGGTGGCAGCTACTGTACCATATCCGATCTGCGCTTCTCAAAGTCACAGAGGAGGCGGCGCAGTGAGAGTGGATGTGCAATGGCTGCTCTAATGCCAAGTTAGCCTAAATGGCCGAGGGGAAAAAAAGCATTTTGAAATAAAAATGTGATTCTGAACAGTTCTGATGCCTCTGACATTTGTTTTTGTATTAATATAAAATGAAAGTGAAGGTAGTTGATAATGAATGCATTTGCCTTCAAATGGAGTCTGCATTCGAATTAGTGATGCTTTCTTTGTTCCCGTCTCTTTTCTATGATCACAAATATCAATAAGACCTTCTTCAGTTGTGCAATGTGCCAGGAAATTATCAGGGTTTTATTAGAGTCAATGAAAAACAACAAAAATATACATATTATCATTATACGATTTCTTCATATTATAACTGTGGCATTTTACAAATACAAACTTTTGTCTTAAATAGTGTAGAGCAGTGGTTCCCAAACTTTTTCTCCTGGGCACCCCCCATGTATTACAAATAGCTGTCTGGTTGAACGATGTGTGTGTGTGTGTGTGTGTGTGTGGGAGGGGCGTAAGAGGAATCTTAGAGACTCCCTGTCTCAACTAGTTGAAGCTCCACAACAGCAAAAAAACAAACAAACAAATATATGCAACTGTAACATTTAAAAATCATTATAAACGCCCAATGATAATTAAAACCGCTGAAACAGGAATTAGAAATTAAATGAATTTAAAATGAGAATTGAAAAGTTAAAAGCAAAGAAATTCTACTACAATTTAGAGACCATGTATAAAACCCAAAAGGCTAAAAACAAACAAACAAAAAAAACAAAAACACAACAAAACATCAGACCTGGATTAAAACAGTGATGTGCGGTTGGGGAATCATCATGGAAAAATAAAAAAATCATTTATAAAGATATTTTCACCGTGTGGTTTTTACTATAAAATATCTATTTTGTCATTTAATTTAACCAAATCTGATTATTTTTTTCTTCAAAATCGCAGAATTTTTCGCATTTTTCCATTCAAATGCTCAGAAGCGAAGCCGGTGAGGCAGCAGTGAGCTGAGCCTCACCTGGGATTGCGCAACCTCTCGCTAACTGCACCGGTTGCCATTCTATGAGAGCATGCTCCTCCTGTCTGTACGTCGCCAATAAAATGGTTAAAACATTTAATCTATGAACTGATTTTCCATAATTTAGCTTATGTACTTAATGTACTGTGTTTTTATTGTCACTAACTGTGTGTAACGTGTTTCGTGTGCTGAGGAGCGATCAGAAACGGCAGAGAACAGATTAGAGGTGAGGCAGGCAGTTCTCTTGCCTCATGGCTGGGGGCGCTCATGAACCCAGAGATTGTGACTCCACAACTGCAGAGTAAGAGACGGTAACAGCGAGCTAGCCATACAGTAGCTGTGCTGATACAGAGAGCGAAAAAGACGTGGTTTTGAGTTGTACTTTAACGGTTTCTCCCTTTGCTGTTAAGCACAGCAGGAAATTAATAATATTTACATGTCTAAGTTTGATTGAGATAACGGAATTATTCTGCGGCGGCGGCGCAGCTAAGCATCACATGTTAAAGAATAGTCTTTTTGCCCTCCAGCATTGCACACATGCGCGAAACTTCCTTATGTAAACAATAACATGCAGGGGGTTCTAAATTTGTAAATCCGATTATAATTAAGTCGGTGCCTGACCAGATATGAACCTCACTGCACGTCACTGGATTAAAACTATGCAGCGATTTAATTAACTGTACAGCAAATAACAGGCTCAGTTTACTCAGAGTCAACTGTACCGATCAGCCTTGGTAGACAGGAACAGTTTGAATAACTTTACAGCAAAGTGTGTTTCGGATTCTCAAATTAAATCAGGCACTTGGTTCAACAATAAAAAGGCCTTTACTCTCGGAGATGCCAAGAAACACAAGTAATCATGTATTCTGAGAACATTTCATCAAGCTATTTTCACTCAGCCAAGAGAAAATATGAGAGGTTTTTTTTTTTTTTTCCCCTGGTGTCAGGTCTTGACAAATCAATGAACAGACGTCACTTCTTAGACTTCCTGCCATGTTGGCTTTTCAGTTATGCTCTCATTTACTTTAAGTGATGTAAAAACTCCCAATCAGTGCCTGCCAAATTCAAGCAAAGGTGGCAAATACACGAGTAACTGATATTGATTTATCTGATTTGAACTTTTGGGAACCTATCAGGGTAAAGAAAACCTGTGCGTCTAATAAACTCTCAGCAATTTAGACAAACTAAATTCCAGGCAATGTGCAGCTTTTCCACACACACACATTCACATTTGAGGAAACCAAACTGACAGTGTCTGATCAATACGAGGCTTTTCTGGTGTTGTTACATCTGCAGCCATTACTCTGACAATATAGTGGAGGCATGGAGCTTATTCAATAAGCAATTACACATCAGGCCCGGGGAATCTCAAATGAATCCACTCACTGTAAAATGAAAATACACTCATAAGATGAAACCCTACAGCTGGACGTAAGGACAAACGGGAGACTCCGGCTCAGACCGGCTCACTCCAGACCCACTGAAGTGTAGAAACAAAATGAGTCAGGCGGTTTTACTCCACCTCACTGCTCCGTCGCCCAAACGTCAGTCCAGCTCAACACGACGGCCTTCCTTTCAACACTCCATCTCACATACCGATCATCGTTTTGTTAAATTTTTTTCATCTATTTCACGTCATTGTCATGTATTATGTGAAAAGGTCCCTGAATTTGCGTGGATAATGTAGACTGGATTTCTTGTGCTGCGTTATATAGGTTTTGAAGAAAAATAAGAGTGAAAAATCTGTTTTTATTTTTGTGTAATAAACACACAAAACACTTTTTTTGTGTTCATTAAATTTATTCAATTTATTTGAATTTGATAGTGCGTTATTTTCTGAAGACTTTGTGTCGCATCATGTTACCACTGACTGTAGTTCTACTCCTTAATTGAGGAAACTGACCTTGATGAAATATGAGAGATGATGACCGCTTAGACAAAAACAAGCAGCCTCTTACTCGTACATATGAAATAGTCATAAAATTTCATTTTGCTATGGTAAACAGAGCGGATCATATGTTTTTAAACCATTTGTTGTCAAATTCCCCAAGATGGGTACAAATCGACTTATTGTCAGTACAAAACATTCAGTGACAGACGCCCACATTTTGTACCTAAATAGTACAGAAATGGCAAAAACATGCAACATTATTACTATTTCTTTTCTCACTGTAACATATTTAAGCATCTGGTAAATGTCTGATACTGGAAGCATATATACTATGTGTAAATGTTCTTATTTGACATTAAATGCTTCCTCTAATATAACACAAAAGACTGCTTCCACATCAACAAAAAATAACTACACAGTATATCTGTTGAGGAAATCACAGATTTTTTTTGAAAGTATGCAATAAAAAAATAGACATAGTGCCAGTTTGGAAAGCCATAATTATTAAGTAGCTTAAAGAATGCTCCAGATACATCTCTTGAGGTTATGTAAGAGGTAGAGTAGGAGTAGAAAACCACTTATTTCTCAGGATAACTGATGTAAAACACAGCTTTCCTGGAAAGGTGCAGTAAAGCCTCTTATTTACTGCCGTTACAAAGAGTTTGTGGAAAGACGGACCAACAGGAGTCAGAGTTCTCCCTCTAACTTTACCTTGGCCTCACAATTATCCAAAACAACCACAATGCACACACATTCATGCACGGTATAGTCAGCATTCAGACAGGCTCCTATTACGAACACAGCCAAACAGACAAAACTGAACATTTACAGTCACATCAAGATTCATTTTGAAAAGATTTTTAGCACTAATTAATATACTAATTATATGAAAATGGAACATATACAAACATACAAACACATATTTTCTTAATTAACTTTCACTTGGAGTTTAGAAAATAAAGACTGAAAGTCATCAACATATCTAAAAGCAATTATTTCCTGTAGCAGCAGACTGTTGTAAAAAAAAAAAAAAAGCACATCTCTATAAATTTAGCATAGGAAAGGCAGCTCAAGGCAATACCCAAATAGGACATGTTTTGATATCTCTATAAATGGATCTGTGTGTGTGTGTGTGTGTGTGTGTGTGTGTGTGTGTGTGTGGGTGTGTGTGTGTGTGTTTGCGTGCGTGTGAATGTGTGACTTTGGTGTGTGCAAGGTCAACAGAGTTGGTGAGTTTGCAGACGTCCTCTTCAGTGTTGAGATAATGATGGATTCCCCCATCATGGCGAGGTTAACTGGCAACCTGTCCTATTAGGTGAAAGGATGCCATTTGCAAGGTTACACACACGCACACGCACCCCACCAATCCAGCCGAGGCATAGACATGTTTATCACCATGACTTTTAGATGTCCACACATGCACACTGATGTACATAGATGCACATTAGGCTCAATGTCTACCAGAGCTGAAATGTGTTTTAGGCGCCCTAAAATTTGGGACTGCGGTAATTTTTCATAAAATCCTTCATGTCAACACCAGACAACTACAGGGAAAATGAGGAATGGTGTCACCTTCCTCACAAAAAGAAAAAAAAAGCATCTGGGAAAATGGCAGAAAGGACGCACTGATTAGGAACATAAAATAAATAAATAAATAAAAAACGTCCTAGTTGCATATTTCAGCTGCAACTTTTACTTAAGACATATTTACACACGACCACCGCTGATGTTTCTTTCTTGCCCTTTTCTCCAAAAGCACAGCAGTTATCAGTGGGGTGACATGGTTTGAATCTGAGAGGAGAAAAAAACTGTTTAGATGTGTAATATCTAAACAGTTTTTCAATAGTACTAATAGCACTTAGTAAAATTGGTATTTCATCCCCGAGAGCACAACTAGTATTCTGGCTACACCCAATTTGTTACGTTGCATACGAGTCAATCATTGAATCATTATTAATAGACACAGCTGTCTGAAAGTTTAAGACCGTTTTAAGCTCACCGATCCACAGAATCATTTTTCTGGAACTGTAACCTCTCTGCCATAGTGGCAGAGCAAGGAGCCATCAAAGGACGTCAGAGACGAGATGGATCTCCACGAAGCTGGAGTGTTCTCCAAGATCATCAACTTGGAAGCTCGGTGATAACTGTTGTACTGATTAATCGGAAATGGAAGAAATATGAAAGTACCGTCTGCCGCCCTCTGGAGCTCCACCCAAGGTCTTTGCGTGTGAGAATGATCACGAGAAAATTGAGAGATCAGCTAAGAGTTACACAGGAGGAGCACGTTAATGAGCCAAAGCCAGTTGGACGACAGTCACCGATCGAAATGATTCAGAAGTGGCTTGGGAGGAAGGCCTGCAGTCACATAGGACTAAACTCGAGCTTTGACATCAATCCGACCCTCGGTGTTTGGAAGACAATTAGCGAGTATGACCCGGAAAACCCCGTTCTCACAGTCGAGCACAGAGGTGGGGATATTATGATTTGAGGCCATTTTCCTTCTAGGGTTGGTGATGACCTCACCTCATTAAGAGGTTCCTTCCCTGTCAAATCTGGGATGAGAAAGAACACACACACAAAAAATGTGAGTCTGAGCAAGAAAATAACTCAAAGCACACTGCGACAATAACAGAGTAGCAAGACAGGGGGAAAAAAAAAAAAAAAAAAAAAAAATCAAGGTCATGGAGGCTCAAGACCAAAGGAGATTTTCTACAGGATCTCTCCAGAGGGAGTTGTGGCTTCACGCAACATCAGCCAAGAACCCTGATGGATTTAAGTAAGGATGCACCCATAAATCAGCCAGTCGACAAATTGGCCCCGATTTCCTTAACTTTGGAAGATCGGTGATCGGCTGATACTTAAATCTGAAGCCGATTTCATCCACCAACCTGATCTATCTGGGCAAAGGCCTAAAAACCAACCACTGTCCTCTTTTGCTCTTCTGTGAGAGGTTTGACCGACAGACCACCAGGTTATGTCTGCAAGTTCTCAGTTAGCAAAGGTCAATCCGCTGCTGCCAAATCAGAGCCTTTCTTACTATGTTTAGAGACATTTCAGACAAAAACAAAAACAGAAACACACTGGTATCGGCAGGTCAGTCTTGTTAAAGATCAGTAACTGGCCAGAAAACTGTAATCTCTGCGCCCCGAGATTTGAGGTTTCTGTAAAGTAGGTCAATTTCCCAGTTTGAAAACCTAATGACCAATGAAAGTGGTGTAGCTGCTGTGCTTCCCATTTTTACCAAAACTTTCATTTAATGCATTTTTTCCTGGATTAGTCTTTCTTTTCACACCGAAATAAAACAACCATCTATCTTTTATTTGTAAGTGAGAACACTTAACTAAAATCAGCAGGCGATCAAATGCTTATTTTCCTCAGTGGATGTTTGAAGATGCAGTCCCTTGTAGAAGTATTCCTTTGGATATAACATAGCGCATAGTTATGAACTGAAAGGGAAATGACAAGTTTCAAAATTATTTACAAATAATAAAAAAATGTGCAATTTCGCAAGGCATTGGACGGCTAAACAACCGAGTTGCCTGCATCTACATGAGATAAAATGCAAGTATTTCAAGTCAAACACTAAAATTCTGTCTGCCGTTAAACAGAACAAGAAAAACCTTTGCTGGAAATATGTGAATTATTTATGTCACGTTGATATGCTAAATTAAACAAACGTTCAAATCAAAAGATGTTAAATTCAATGTGCGCGCAATATTCCCCCCTCGAGGTCTCTGTGGTGAGCTTTCTTTTCTGGTGCTAAATAAAAAGATACCTGATGTGTCAGTTATCCCAGGGGGATAAATATTAACCTCTTCTGAGGCGGTTTGCCACTTTTTTTGTGCGAGCCTGCAACCTTTCTCCAAAGCCCGTCTGACTGACAAATGACAGCAAAGACTTTCCTGATGCTTTGCTCTCCCCACACAAGCCACTCACCCACTCAAATTGGGCACAAAATCACAAAGGAGCATGTTGACAAGTGCAGTTAACATCACCTTGCTTCCACCAACAACTGTGTCCCACTTCACTTTTGTACCCCTCGAGACAGCCTGAGTGACAAATAACAGCAAAGGTCTAAACCCTTTTCACACTTGTACGCGTCTGCCTGCTTTGCTCCCGTCAATGCGCGTGTTCTTGTAAAAAGAAAATAAGTCTGAAATGTAAGGACTAAGGAGGAAAAGGAAAACTAGTTGTAAAGAAGAAGGTTGCTTTAATACAATTTAAGGCGAGGGCTGTTACAGAAACATACAGTTTGAGAAAACAAACTTTTTAACTGAGTAATTAGAAACAGTTCAAGCCAGGAGACTTTGGTACTGTGCTTTTACTTTAGGAGTTCAGCAGCATAGAGGTCTGGAAATAAAGGAGATTAGAGGCTTAATTTTCAGAGAATGCGCTGCATGCAAAGTAAAGTCTGGATACCCGTAACGTCCTTGAAACAAAAATCTGTTGGGTCAGAAGACTTCTCTAAAAAAGCATTGCAGAGCCGCACGATGCAGACAGTACTGCAGGAGCACAGCTGCATTCTGGGGGGAAAAAAAGGGAAAGGGAGTCTGACACAGAAAAATACCTGGAGAAGATTTTATACTCCCAAAGGTGCCTGCGATCATGGGCGGTCTGGCCATCTGGCATACCGGGCATTTTCCCAGAGGGCCTACAGTCCCGACACGTCTTTTATTTACAGGGTCAGACCAGCCCACTGAACCCGTAGATCATCAGACTACCAACACCCGGCTGGTCCAACCTCATTCGACAACGGCTCCTTTCCTTTTTGACGTGTCTTTGTAATGCATTCTGCAGAAAGAAACGTCTTGCTACAGTCAACCACAGCCTCTTGAAACATGCGAATGTTTTACTGGTCCAATCGTATCACAAAGCATCTTTTCCCTTCGGCCCCATGTGCCAGTGCGCATTGCAGTGTTTGAACGAGATGGAGAGGAAATGTAAAGGAGACACAGAGAAACTAGGAGAAAAAGACAAACGTAGTCTTCGAGCAAACGCAGTCAAATGTGCCAAAACAGCAGCTTGGTTTGCCACAGAACCTGCAGTCGGACGAACTGCTTTCACAACACTTGTTGCTGTGAAATAAGTCGGCTAAAGCAGTTTAACCCTTGGTAAAAGTGTATATATTTTAAAGGCTCTTATAAGATTATTCAACACCCCGTGTCGTTGTCGTTGCCTTACTACTTTCTAAGATGAGGTACAAAAAAATGACAGTCTTGGTATTTATTGGCTTTTCTTCATTTTCAGTTTGAGTTCACTTCACCTGCACCAAAACATGAAAAAGTTGGAACAAGGTTGAAACACTTCTAAGAAAAAAAAAGAATCAGTTCAAGTGTGTTGGATACAAATGTTGTGCCTTTTGAATTTGTATAACTCTTTAGATGATGTTAGAAAAAAATATGTAAAGGACAGCAATAATGTTGGCTAGCTTTTAAATATTGAGTGCAGCACAACGGGCTGGGGGGTCCACAATATCAACAGAAAGACTCTTTTCTCACTTAATGTGGACAGAAAATATCAAATTCTACTTCTTTTATTTCTTGGGACTTGCTTGAATAATTGCCAGACTCGTATTTGTTCAAATTTTAAGGGCACAGATTAATGGAGCAGCCATAACAACAACAAATAAAACACCAAAAGGAGGTTAGTCTGAGTTTTAATGTGTTGTATTGACTCAGCAACCTCAACAAGGATAATTAAAAAGTATAAAAAGGTTGTTAATATTGATTTGCTGATATTCAGGATGGCTGCTGTTACTTATTTTTCTTCCAAACACACATTTTAATCTATAATGGATTTGTGTTACGGAAAAAATAATTTCAAATGTCTCCAACATGTACTGGTTAAAACTCCGTAGTCTGAAGTGTTGTTATTCTCCACTTTGGTTGGCGACATTATTTATTTTCCAGAGATGACAAAGTTCAATGAGAGGAATAAAAAGTTTGATTGGGATCTCTTCTTAAAATGGATTCCACTCATTTGTAAAACAAAAATATTAGTCCTGTATTAAGTTTAGTTTAAAGAAAACTTTACACTTTCCAGCTCACAGCCCAGCAGGTTGAACCCCGACCCCTATAAGAAACATCTAAAACCTGATTAAGTCCCAGTGTTGCTTTCACAGTCAACTTCTCAGTTTCTGAGAAAATGTGTCCATGTGTTTAGTTTTACTCTGAGTCAGAGTAAAACTAAACACATGGACACATTTTCTATCCAGTTTAGTGTTCCTGTGGGGTTTCCTCCAGCAAACTGATTCAAGTGATGACCTGGTTCCATGCCGACTGAGTTTGCTCACCAATCGTCCTTTGGTTTTCCATCATCACAAGGACTTACACCAGAAACCATAGATTGTTGATTGTTTTTTTTTTTTTTTTTCTTTTTTGTTTTAACCCAAATCCGGAGCTGGGCCGGTGGAGGAAAAAAAAAAAAAAAGAAAAAATTAAACAAAAAAAACTTTTGTAAAAAGAAGTAGGTAGGCTGATTCGAGGGAAGTAATCAACATTATGAGAGTCTCGTCTAAACTCATGACTTGGTTCAATTTTAATACGATTGATCTAAGCAGCAGTTTTAAAAAAAATTCCATCAGCAGCTCAGTAAGACGAGCTTACTTTCCATTATGTGTTCACTGTTCAGTCGACATGGTCAGTCACTTTGTTTGAGTAGGTAAATGTGCAGCGTTGTTTCCCACTCAACCTAAATTTCAGAATCAGTTCTTAAGATTCAGCTTTCTTTGTGTTCCTACAGGGAAATTAGTGTTACAGCAAGTAAAAATAAAAAAATCTACAATACACTTAAAGGTCTAAAAGTGAGGGATAGTAAATTGAGCAGAAACAACATCAGTTGCATACGATGCAGCTAAAGTGCTAACAGTATGTATTCATCATCAATTCCTTCCAACACCAATATCAACCAATTAGATACAACGGCCCTGTCCAAGGGTAAAACCGAAAATAGCTGCAGACGAAGGAGTGATTCCTCGTTAATTTTCATATGAGGAAGTCTGGGCTGGAGGTCAGAAAAGAGAAACTGGAACTTTGATTATAATCATATTGAAATGTGTTCATTATAAGCCAGACATATATTTACGCCATTGCATTAAGTCTTTCAATACACACCTGAGCAGAGGAAAGAACATGCCTCAAACTATTTTACTGAACATTCCCCTTTTTAGGAATTTTACAATGGTTTGAGGCAAATTTGAAACAATAGGCCACCAGGGAATAAATGCAGGTTAAGCAGAAACCATTTCAATCAGGATCTATGAAGGTGTGTGCTTTTGGTTATCAATCCTTTTTGCATTTGTGTTCTGTTCTTTTATTTCACAGATCAGTTCATTCTTCTTTGCATTTGATCTAACCTTTTAGTAGAGTCTTCTTTGTTTCCTCCCAGGTTCTTCATTGTCGGCATCCTCTCCATGACGGTTTTACAGATCTCCAAGTGCTTACCTTTTTTAGTTTAGTTTGTTTTTTTATCTTTTCCTTCTTCTGTGTCAGTTTCTCAGATATGCAACTCTTACTTCAAACAATTCCAACATCATCAACATGAAACTACAACTATATTGTCTGTGTCTATTTACATGACATCAGGATATGGTCTGAAAGTCCTGCCTTTTCCACTGCCGCTGGAAGAAATGGAGCATCACTTGGCCAATCCCCAGCTAGCCGCACAGGGCACTGACATGATGGCTACTTCTCACAGCTAACACCAGAGACAGACGCCTCCATTCCTGCTTCTCACGTTTTTCAAATCTGGGGAACATCTGGAAAACCAGCTCTGATCTACAGCACATTAAACTAACACGCAGACAAGATTATCCTGAACACAAACTGAAACAGCTTTACATTTTCATCCTAGCTTGATGTGACTGGCTTAAATGTGACAAAAAAAAGAAAAAAAAGAAGATACTTTCCTGGATATGAACACCTAACTTTCTATTCACACAGTGTAATAAACAGCTTTGCACTGATGTGAGGAGAACATAAAATAAAAAAGCTTAGTTCAAAATGTTCCCTAAATAGCTGCACTAGTAAAAACACTTCAACACATTTTTACGACTTATTGTGAGCTGTAAAAAAAGATTTCCGAAATGCTCTTCAATGTCATGTATTATAAGAGGTAAACTGTAACTTCATCTGTTCAGTGACGAAGGCTCTGAGGACATCTTAAAGCCAGCCTCGTGTCAAATCCAATGCAGTCTGCCAGCTATTCGCCATGGCACAGGCAAAATGTTCTCCCTCTCCCTCTGCTACAGTCTGATGCTCTCACTCCCTCTCTCCCTATATGCGTATATAATTTAAAATCTTTCTTCTTTAAGTTTGTCAAAGAATCCTATTCCATTTTAGGCTAGAGCTGCTGTAGAAATGCAGAACTGTGACTTAGTGTGGTTTTTTTTTGTATCTCTCCTAAGAACTGAGCTCAGCTCAAAACATCTGGATTTTGTGAAAATAAATAAAATAAATACAAAAATAAAAATAAAAAAACATAGGTGATTTTGTTTTCTTTGACATAAATATATATTTTTAACTTACTTTACAGCTAAAGAAATTGGTTGTCCACCTGTCTGTACCCCTATTTACACTGCAAAAACACAACATCTTTATTTAACCTGTATTTTCGTCTAGTTTCCAATGCAAATACCGTATAAAGTAATTGTTCTATTGGCACACAAATTGACTTATAATGTGGGAAACATATCTTGTTATAACTTAAGTGATCTGCCAATGAAACTAGTACTTTTTCATCAATATAAATAAATTATTTACTTAAAATAAGCTTTTGTATCTTGCTAAAATGTTACTTTTGTTTTATTTCAAGTTTGCTAAGATATTTGCACTAGAAACTGGACAAAAGAAATACTTGGTAAGATTTTATATTTTCGCAGTAGTGAAATAATCTACCAGTGTAACAACCAATACCTATGAGATCATTTGTAAACTATAAACAACTCAGCTTTTCAATCTTTGACCATGAAAAAAACAATATCCAGCAACATTTTAAACCAAACACAGCCCCCTTTACACACTGTTTCATACACTTGTGTTTCATTTCCTTAGAATGTACAAAATAACACTTCAGTATTACCTTCCTATTCATTCTCAATTTAACATAAGTCAGGCTGCCACAGACTTTTTGGCATAGCCAGAAATCCACCAGCATAAAGTGTCTTATGAAATGTTTACATAAATCATTTGTGCTTTCATTAGAGCAGAACATAGCTCAACAGACATGAACAATAAAATAGGATAAAAGATGGGTAAAAAAATATTTTCTATTTCCCACTCAATTATAGCCAACTTTAAAGAAAGATACTTAATTTACACCAGCTACACTGGCCATCAATCTAAAACCTGTCATTGTAGAACATCTTTAGAAACCTACTGAGTTAGCTCTGTCTTTCCAGCTACATTTCTCTGACTCAATGTAGGGGAAAAAAAACAAAAAAAAACGTGATTCATCATCCGCTTTTGTTCTTGTCATCAGATATGCAACTTCTTAATTGGGCCATGGTTGACTGATCATCACTGCTGGATCCTGTTGCCACAAACTCCCATCTGCCCATCACCTGCCTCTAAATAGACAAATCAAACAAATCCTCCTCCATTCTTTCTAAAACTGTAGAGATGACAAAAACACACGTTCCTATAAACCGAATCTGCAAAAAATAAGAAATATCACAAGAAAAACATTTTTTTTAAGAACAAAACCCTACATATTTACAATATGTGACAAACTGAGTAGGATGGGACAAAGCATGCCTGGTTTCACCTTAGTTTATTTAATTTGCAAATATCTGCACTGTCTCTTTCAAAATGACAAAAGCTGTGTTTATGCTGTGTACTATATATACAGCACATTTAGAAGGCTGGCAGGGTGACATCAATGGCCCAGCACATGAACAAACATTCAGATTCACACATTTGTGGAGCAACAACTGCACACAACACAGAAAAGCTTATTAGCTTGTTAGGTCAAGACTCAGAGGTTCATTACAATTCAAGGACAAGGTTCCTCTTTTGAAGCCAACAACAGTGAGCATTTTGAATGAGTAAAACAGGCGATTCAGAAGAGAGGTGAAGAACATATTCACTTTAAGCATGAAAAAACATCAAATAGAAGAAATGGCTAAAGGTTCCATCTTTTTCTGTACCTACAGTGCAGCCTTGATTCATCACAGCTGGTGGATTCACAACCATTCAGCATTAAGACACGTTTCCAAAACGAGCTGGGTCATTTCAGAAATGACCCAAACAACAGACAACATAGATGTGAGATTACTGGCCCGTGATCGTTTTGACTGTATCGATACCAGTCTCCTTTCATGTGATGGTTATGTTTTGGGTCTTCTTACAGATCATAAAGAGGTGGTGACATCTGAATCACTTGAAAATCATTTGAAATGACGGTCATCTAATCTTGAGTTGTTCCAAAATGAGTCCAAGACTTTCCAAAAATTATTCTTGAGTTTCGCTGGTCGTCATATGGTATTAGTCAATCCACTTGCTGATGTGGACCACTTATGTTGGCAAGGATAAAGTGATACAGTGATGACAGGATGTTCAAAACCACTTCTTAAATTATTTCAGTGTTTGTGTACAGAAGTGTTTCTGTAACCAGGAGGGGGGAAACAAACATTTCCTGCATGTCTAACATGTTTCGTTGACCATAATGTACCTTGTTCACATGTCCTCCAACGGAGTGATGATTTTCCTGCCTCCTCTTTTGCTTCATCCATCGACCTCAGGCCTGCGACCCAGAAATAAATCCTACCAAGACATCTTGAAGCATCTATCTAAATTTAAATTTGTGTCAGGAGATGTTTTGTGAAGGATCTAAAAGCGGAGATGTGTATCCTATTGCTTGGAAGTCGACTTGTATGAAAGAGTAATTGGATGTTGCTGAAGTCTTTTCATGAACAGAGCTCAGGTCAGATCAAGCGACTATGAAGCATTGGTTGCTGGGGAGCATCTCATGATTTTCTAAATATATTAATATTTCTGAAATTAACTTCCTTTCCATACGTTTTTTTTCTCCTCTCCTTTTGCTTTTCATTTTCCTCCTAGAAACGGCAAGAAATACTTTTTTTTCAGTTTTTATATAGATGTATATAGATATTTATGAATGAGTGAAAGGTAATTAAATTAGCCTGTACTGAATTGGAACAAATTAGATAGAAGCGAACTGTATGTTATTGGATTTAAACTTTCTCTGTCTACCGTTTCTCTATAGCACCATGAGATTACTTTTGTGGTGAAACAGTGCTATAGAAATGAACTAAATTGAACCGAATTGAAACTGATGATGCAACTCCGCCGCACGTCATATATGACTGTCAGTTTGAAATTGGCTGAGAGACAAGAATGCCTCGTTTTATGAGAAACCTACTGCATCTTCCCTGCATCTCCACCCACATCTCAAGTGGGAAGGATGGGGACAGCAGGAAAAAAAACCGAGCCAGACGTTTGAACTAAGGGGATCTTTAAGTTGAAGCAGGTGTGCCGCAGCAGGAAAACATCCAGAACATGCAGGGTAGGGCAAAGCTGGAGGGAAGATTTAAAAAAATTGTGACATTATATTAAGCAGAAAATTATTAGTATTTAAGTTCTTTATGAATAAGCACAGGCGATAACCGTTAGGGTTCTTTAAGTAAAAGAGTTTCAGTGTCATAACAGACCGAGTTTTTTTTCAGTTTTATGTTTTGCAAACAAAAAAAAAAAAAATTCCTGTTGCTGTTGTGACCCAGAAGTGTTTCCACATGTCACAATTAAGGCAGTGTTTCCATGGTGACGCAACGAAGCACGACAAAATGAGTCTGTAGGTGCAGCACTACTAACGGTTCATTTACCAGTGTTCAGTATGGTCATACATTTTTGAACTTGATTTTTGTGTTTTACAAGTCAAAAATGAACACAACTTATCCTTATAAACCTGCTCTATTCTGGATGGACCAAAAATATATGCTGCATTTCTTACAGGCACATCTTTGCTACTTCACACACAAAGAAACTGCAACGATTCTCCTTTAATTTGAGAGCAGACGGTTGTTTTGCTTGTTCTCCACAAGCAGTATAATTGTTTTTGCTGATGCAGTCTTTGTGACAACATATCACTTTGAACAATCCCTTTTTATCTGGTCTGAACTTAACCCGACAAACTGAATGCTTACCATCAAAACTTTAAGACTAAACCCAATGATGAACAGGGATAAAACAGGGATTTTTTTTGCCAGTGATTTTATTTTTAAAATTCAAAAATGGTGAGATAGCCAACTAACAAGTGAATACTAATTACAAGAATGAATACTGAAAGGCACACCAACAACAAAATAGATTTCAGTGTGATGAGTGACATTTTTTGGGAACATTTCTGTAGATTATATCCTAATGAACTAGATTGAGGAACGTTGTCGTTTTGACCAATTATCTGTAGAAATGAGTGAGGAACAATTTGTTATGATGGACGGAACCAATTCTTGATTTGAGAAAGAAACTTATTGATTGTTGTGATCTGTGTTTCCTGTGTCGTTATTTTTGAGGTTTTCTGTGTTTAGTCCTGTTCCTGTCCTGTCTTGCCTGTTGGTTGATCCCAGGTGTGTCTCATTCCCCGTTTACCCTCCCTGTGTATTTAAACCCACCTGTTGTCTTTGTCTCCTGTCGGGTTCTTGTCTATGATAGTTCGTCTGCCGTCACAGTTGAACTGTTAAGTCCTGTGTCGGCATTAGCTCGTCGCGTCAGTCTTTGTTTAATCCAGTTGCTACCGGTGCTGAGGCTCTGTGTTTCCGCTCTGCTGTGCTGCCTGAAATCTGGACTGTTTTGAGCTACACTCTTCATTAAATCAATCATCTTCATCTCAAGCTGGGTCCCTGCAAAACTGATCTATTTAATGTAGATTCAGGGAAAATATGCACATTAGTACATTGAAATATTCACATCAATGCTGCCTGGATCACACATTAACAAATATTAAATTAGGCACTGCTGTCATCTGACGACTTCTTCCTAATTTTAAATGTATTTATAAAGTATCGACTTGGGACATTTCTTATATACAACACACATAAATACACACAAAGCTAAAAAATCTCACAAGTTGGTTTTCTCCATGAACTGCTGGCACAAATGAAACATCAGCTGACAGACGCATTGTGTACTCAACTTCCCATGCAAAGTTAAATGCATTTCCTTAGTGCAGAGGTTCCCAAACTGTGGGGCGTGCCCCCTAGGGGGTCGCCATGTCATTGCAGGGGGGGCGCGGGAAGCCGTCTGGATGAAAAAAAAAAAACAACATGAACACTGTATGCGCTGGGTTTTTACCTTAGAATGGCCAACTCTCTGTTATTCCTATGTCAATTTGATACAGTAGAGGCTTCCACACTTCCCATATTTGTGTCCTCTGTCACTTTTATCAGCAGTTAAAACTGTTTAATCCGTTGTTAACATGTTGTAACCTGTTTTTCCGAGCCGCCTTTAAACGCAACATGAGCGCTACTACGCTCGCGCTGGGTTTCCACCTGTGAAGGAGACCTGCTGCTGCTGGGCGGAGCTACGTAGGTTTGTGTTAGAATCACGGCAGCAAACCAGCAAAACGCAAAGAACTTTTCACAGTTTTTCCCTTCAAACTAACCGACTGAGTTGAGTAAAGCTGCTGGATGCAGGTAATGTTAGCTAAAAGATGACTAGCTAATATCAATACAGAACTTTAAGCTTAACAAGTACCTTGTAGGCTACAGATGTTGGTGTCTATTTTCAGCTAGGTACATTCATTTTGCCCCCAAAAAAGTCGATGCCCCCCCCCTCACATGCGTTGTTTCAACCAGACAGCCATTTGTAATCCATAGGGGGGGGCAGAAAATGTTTGGAAACCACTGGGGGGGGGGGGGGGGGGGGGCGCAGAAGAAAAAGTTTGGGAACCACTGCCTTAGTGTGTGTATGTGTGTGTACTTTTTGTATAAGCTGTATAATTATCTTGCCAAGTGATATGATGTGAGAATATTTAGGCCTGTCATAACAAATTTTGCTGGACAATAAATTGCCCAAGAAGATATTGCGATAAATGACAATATCTCGTCTCAAAGATCCATAAAGTTTAAATATTTAACTGTGTAACTGGAAGACATTTTAAAAATCCCAAATGAGTCAAACAGCAACAAAAACAGAACAAATAGAATGAATTATGAAGATCCAGTAAGCAACTGAAGACTGTAGTCTTCCAGTATTTGGCAGACAGAGAGGAAAAAAAAGGAAAAACGATAAATCAAGCAAACAAAAAATTTTGAGCTCATTTTAATTTATCATGCGATTAACCAATTTTTGTGACAGGCCAATTATACCCGTGTGTGTGCATACACACATCTCCTGCCTGTCTGCAGAACTCTTCTTGTTTGCATGATGTCAGTCACAGTAGACAGCCATTGGCTCAAACAAGGCATAGATGTTGAGAGGAATGCAGAGCGATCCGAACAGGAAGACAGGATGAAAGGTAACAGGGAAATAGACACGAGGGAAAACAGAGGAAGAAAAATGGAGACAACGGAAGTGGGAGACAGAGAGCTGCTGGAGAATGAGAAGGCATCCAGTGGCACAGATTTAAAACGTGACACAGAAAGAAAAGATGTTTCTCACGGCCAAAAACTCTGCATGTAAATAACTGGTCATAAGCATCAAGATGAGAATCTCGCATATAAACACGGAGGATCATTTGGTGTTAATACAAGATTCTTTCCCCGGTGATGATGTCACTTTAAAACCCAATGAGTTTTAGACTCAAACTATTCTTAAATTGACCGTGAGAGTAGCACACCAAACTCAAACTAAAAAAGATAAAATAAAATAAAATAAATAAGGCAAAGGAGAAATCTACCTAGAAAGGAGAGGAAAATTAAAATAAATCAAACAGATAAGAATCTCAGCAAAACATTAATCCAGTGGGTCATTGTAATATAAAATTAGACATTTTAATTCCAGTCAGTTGATGAAAAGACGTTTGGTTACTAAATAATCACATTTAAAAGCCATAGAAAATTCAGAGGGGTTTAAGAAGATGTCTGAAACAGAAACATGAAAAATATTTGTGTAAACCTTTGAATCTGGAAAGGGAAAAAAAGAAAGAAAAATACACAGTTTGTTGGCGTGTACAAACTTCCACTGTTCCAGAGTGATTGACGCATCAGAAAATGAGGAATGACGGATGAAGTGATGCGGCCAACATGGTTACTAAAAAAACAGATGAGGGCAGTGCGCTGATATTTGTTAGCTCTACTCAGCCTTAAGTAAACCAGCGCCACACTTTATATAAATCGTCTGTCCTGAGACAAGTTATGGCTTCATTAAGCTCAGCCTCAAAGGCAGTTTCACCAGGGGGAAACATTCTGGCCAATTTCACCTCAACAGCTTGATAAAACATTTTAATTTTGGGCCCCAAACTTGTAAAGAGTGCATCGTCAACACCTTAGATAAAATTCAGTCAACTTTTTATGAAAGCTGCCTTTTCCACTGGAACTAGGAAAGACAATTTAAACAGTAAAATTGTCTAAAACTTAGAAATTAATGTAAAAGACACACTGCCAGCCTCTCCTCCTTGTAAACAGGAACATCCTAAATGCAGTAAAACAAGTAAATCTACTGCAACACAGTCTTTCTGGACCAGAGAGATTCGTGACAAGAAAATGCAACTGATGGATGATATCACAAATCTTGTTGTTTTCCTCCACTTCAGTAGTGATAGTTAAAAAAAAAAAAAAAAAAAAAGGGTAAGGTGGGAATGTAATTTTGCTTTTGGAGCCAGTGGTTTGCAGAATCCAGCCTGGAGTCAGTCGAAGTGACAGTGAAGGAGTGCAACACGAGCACCTTTGCAGCAACAATGAGAAGGGTATTCATAGAGAAGCACCATCGCATTTATCTCTCATTGCATCTTCACGTGCACACAAACCGTTCTGCTCGACTGACGGCTATTATCAGCACACTGCTAACAGAAGCAGCAGCACACAGTGACCTCGGTGAGAGGCGTAGAGCTGGAATGTCTCCACTGAGTTCTAGTGTCTTAGCTACACCCCCGTTTTTCTGCTGAAAAACAGAAGTCATTTTCTAATTTGGGAGAAAATTCAAGAGTAATCCAACCCATATGTTATTATAGGTGGTCAGTTAAAATCTTAAATATCACTAACTGTGCAGTCTGGACTGGTACCAACAGATGACAGGAGAGAAGGGCACCTTGTATGTAAAGTGTGGATGTTTCTCACTTCTGTGACCATCACCCATCAAAGCAAACTTCATTGTAAAGCATGTTTATTGACTGAACGGCAGACGAGTTCATTTTCCCTCAGATATCTGCTTTGCCAGTAAAACAGGAGTCTATCATCTGGAGTTCACAAGTTTTACTTTTACTACCTAACAAACTGCTGTGAAGACGGTGAGAAAATGCAGATTTTGTGATACAGGATGGTGGCCTAGATCACAGTGAGGTTCTTGGCCAGCAACAGAGTCAAGATCAAGTTGTATGTGTCTGTATTACCTCAGACTGTTGTATCCGGTGTGTGATCAGCAACACTGAGTATAGTATAACAAATTGCTTGCAGAGTTTTGAACTTCAGAATAGCATATTAGTCAAGTGCAATAAAAACTATATTTTAAATTCATCATTAGTTGGTAGAAGCAGGTGTTTGGGAATCACAGACATCAGAAACGCACGACTTCCCCATATATTTTTATTCAAATTTCCACAAGTACAAATCAATAATCAGTTTCAAATTTGGCAAAGTTTGACCAGCATATTAATTAGGATTTTCATGTCTGTCTTAATCTGCAGTCAAATAGCGTTATAGTACGTTTCGTGTTTAGATTTTGAACTAGAGACCATCGAATGCAGTTGAGAATTTCTAAAAAATATATAGATATATATCAAGGACAACAGCTTCTGGCTGTATTTTCTTAGAACATTAACTGCTTGCTGTATCCAAATTAGCACTCAGCATTGTTTACCGTTTTCCGCTTCTGTCTCAGTTACCAGTCGTACTAAACAATAACCTTGTCCAAACAGACGAACGGCAGGTGGTTGACATTTAAATACCAAACGGGAGGCGTCGGTGAAGCAGATGTTCTAAACACAAGACCCTGCCAACAAATGTAGAATATGCTGTAAGCCAAACTGGCATCCCTAAATAGAAAAGCAACATTTTTATTTCCTTTTTTTTTGTTACTTTTCTTGCTAATTAGCAAATAGCAACATCCATGCTGCAAAGGTTATTCGAGTTTTGTTCAGTTGTTACTTCTACAGAGTTTTACTCAGATTTTCTTTAAAACTGCTTTCTTTTTTTAGCCTTTGTCAATTCCTCTCTCTGTCATTTTCTCTCCCTGCAGTATGAAGGGAGGGGAAAAAAAGGATAAGTTGTCAAGAGATTCTCCTTCTACCCACCGTCTGAAAAGGCAGGGAAACTAAATGCAAAGGTGCTCCCTGCTGGATGTCAAAGGGGAACACTTTTATCATCTGTATCCATCAAATGAAAATGCCTGGTCTCAGTGGTATTGTGCTGCGGCACTGTCAGAAAAGCACGTGCCATTTTAAGGGAAACACACACACACACACAAACTTTACACATGGAAACATGGAATCAGTCCTCCTGACCATAAAAACAAGTAAGTTTGGAAATACTTACTGCAACTCCTGCTTGGAGTCATGCTGTGACAGGACCATATAATTTAGGTAAACATTTACAACCAGAGAGTTGACCCATAATAAATACCCATATAAATATTTGCTAATTTTGATCATGAACAATAAGAAAATAAAATGAAACTTGTGCACAATTCGGCAAAAAAAAAAAAAAAAAAAGAAAAATCAGACAAATAGTGTGAAATTTTATTCTCTAGGATCAAATTATTGGTGAACTTGAAAAAAATATCCAATGAGATTTAAAATTGTTTTAAGAAGACAAAAGTCAATCTGTGGCTCTGTGTATTAAAAGATTCTCCTTGGGAGAAAAATAAATCTGACTTTGGTTTAAAGAATTTCCTTAAAAATGCAAGAGGCCCAACAAAGCAGTTGTTTTGTTTGGGCCTCTTGCCAAACAAAAGAGGCCCAATGACTCTGCATTTTGACTTTGCATTTTAGTCTTCTACATGTAGATTAAATCTGACTATAACTCAAAACCATTTAGTCAACAAAAGAGAAAAACTAAAGCAAAACTAGAGTGAACACAGATGTCAAATTATGCCTAAAACATCATTAAACTAAGTCAACAGACTGTAACTAAAGCCAAGTCAAAATGTGCTGTCAAAATTTACAGTCGCAAAGACAAGAAAATGAGTTTCATTCGTTTCATTAAGCACCCGATGAGCACCAGAGCAGGTGTTTTCAAACTTTCATGTCAGTCTCCCAGAAAGACAAACCCTCTAGCAACGACTGACGGCCAAAGTGTGCAGCGACAATTACGACACGAGGACGATTACGTCACACACCTGGCCGAAAGGTCACAACACTGTTTTGATTAATAGATTAGTTTTATCACCAAAATGTTTCTAATGATGCTGAGAGTGCCTACGCATATACAGAACATGTTTTCAGACAAAGGAGGTGGCCATGAACTCAGAAAAAAGAAAAAGAGAAAAAAAGAAATCTCTGGAGTAAAAATGTGGAATAGTCTGAGTATGGAAACATATGAGTGTCAAACATCAATGAGCTTAGAAAAAAAAGCTTCAAAAATATTACACTCTTTTAAAAAGACAGTGATTTAATTAAATCATAATCCCCGTTTGTATCTGTAGGCTGTACATAAGTGTGAAAAATATGCATAATGCCTAAAGGCTAATTATGTATCTACCTTTGAAAAAAAACAGTATTGGGGTGTAATAAACTTGCACTTCAAGTTATGAGGAAAAAATGAAGTGTTCTTATACTGTAGTCTAACATTTTAGTTTACTGAATTTGTTATTAATTCCTAATATACATTTTCATCTTTTGCTCCACTTTTACATTCATGTTCAATCATATGATGTGAAATGGTTTGAATTTGCTGTGTGGCATTCTGAGGAGATGGGTGAGACAAGTTTGGCTTGATGGAAAGAAATTGATGCTACTAATATCACTGAGTAATACTTCAGAAGTGGTTTTACAAATGTAATCTTAAGAGTTTCTGAAGAATCCCATAATGTCAAAGACTGCAAAAATAACTGGCTTTGGAAGAGAAAAAATAAAATGGATAATTTTACTATAATGAGAGTTTTGTCATAATTACAAGAGAGATAAGTTATAATTATGGGTTCAGTTTTCCTTTGAGTGGTGAAAATGGGCTTCCATAGATGGAACATTTTTGACTGTGGCTAAAAATCATAATTGTTTGCAGAACAGAGAGAGAACGGTTTCAAGCAGGGTTATACATATTATTCCATTTCTAAGTTATGCATGTTGCAACAATCAGCTGAAATATTCTGTACTGTGGTTTCCTGTTACCTGTATCCTCCAGACAACATGCAGATCTATGGTTCATCGCTAAAGTCGTATTTAATTTGAAAAACAGTAAAATTTAAAAAGCTGCAACTGTTTGATATCCTGACCTGTGGCTGGCTGGAATTGTCTTAAACTCGACACATTTACAACATTTGGTCATTGTAGACTGCTATGCGTTGCATTAATATTTCACCAAAATATTGCATTGTAGATGGGAGAGTCCAACCACTGAGCCAAGTGTTCCCCTGCACAGCATACAGATTCTCAATGGGGTTAAGGTCTGAACTCTGTGTTGTCCAATTCATGCTTGAAAATAAAGTCTAATGCTCCCTGAAGTATTCATTCACAATTTGAGCCTGATTAATCCGGCTATTGCCATCTTGGTAAGTCACCAGGGAATGAACAACCCATATATGGAATAACCTGCTGACCAAACGTGCTGGAGATCCATTTGGGTTGCTAGGTGAGGGGTTGTTCTCGGGTTGTTAGGAGACATTGAAGTGCCTTTCAATAGTGACTTAATAATCAGGAGATTAGATAAAATGGTTCATTTTCTAGACGCCAAAAAACTTAATGCCAAAAAATGCCGGGTGTTTTTTTTTTTTTTGTTTGTTTGTTTTTAAGTGTTTTGGTTGTTTTTAGAAGCAGTAGAGACCTAAATGCAAGAACAAAAAATGAGCAAACTATCAATTTTGCATAATAGGTTCCTTTTTAACAAGCAACAAGTTCCCCATCCCCAAATAATCCTGCCATGTCTCCTCTCAGAAACATCACCAATTATCTTAAAAATATTTTACACCATTTAAAAATCTTTAACATCATTTCAAAATACATTTCTAACCCTCCATAAATTAAATAATTATGCTGTAATTATGCATTTTGGCTATGTACCACATAGCCTAAATACAGATCAGTTTGTTTTCAAGAATCAAACTAAAACTTTTGCTTCCGCTGCAAGATGAATCCATATCTAATAATCCATGTTAAGGCTCAATTATGAAATCTGGGCCACGCGTGGCCTACGTGACATTTTGAGGTGCTTCAGCTAAAAGTATTACTAGAGTGATGCCAACGCTTCATCTGTGCTTGATCCAGATTCAATAGGATATATATATATATATATATCAAATAGTCACCAACTTTATTTTATTTTAAAATATTCTTATTAACATTGGGTACTTGATTATGCCTGAATAAAATGACATGGCAACATGAGTAACAATTTGTTCTAAAAATTATGATTCAAAAAAATTCAAAATAAAATAGCTGATTAAATATAGAAGATAAACTGATATGTCTATATAAGTACTCTGTGTAGGTAGTGCAAAGGGAAAAAAAATGCCTGAGACAGGATAAAAAACAGTGGGGTTGATTTTTGAGTTTGTTGTGGTGTTTGCTCCCTCTCATATGAGATGAGAAGAATATGTTCTGTTTTTTTTTTCTCTCCTTTTAAACAACAGTCATGTCAAAGCTCTGGCATGTCTGTGTATTTGTCTTCAACTCACTTCCTAGCTTACAAATCCCTTTCTGCGTTTTTTAAACTCTCAAACTGACTTAAATCTAATTTTCTTTCACTTCAACAAATTGGTAAAGCAGATGCAACAAAGAGATCAGACTCTAAAACAAAGTGTTGAGTTCTTGCTTTTGAGATGATAAAATGACATAATGATGTTGATGTCAGTGGGTCAGTTTAATGACTTTAGTTTACTTTAAGGATATTTGTTCACCTTCGTGGGTATGTTCAACATTCGCCTTTTGGTCAAAGAATCGGGTGTAAAAATAAACAGGTAACATTCTATACACTGTATGTTTTATAAATGTATCATTTGAAGCTATTCATTTTTTTAAAAAGCCAGGATCAAACTGAATTTACATATGCAAACATTACTTTTTGTAATAAGCCAACAGCTATTCTTTTCAACCAACTCTTAATAAACCATCACGTTAGACATTGCTCCAATTAATGTCTTTTGGGTTGAAGTGCCTTCTATGTCAAACCTATAACCAAACTTTCTTCTGATTAAACAACTCAGGCCTGGGTGAGTCAAAACTTGACCTTAAACCAGGTTAGCAAAACGACACAAACAGTGCAAGGACAGGAACTTCTGCCAAGTTCAAACCTGTTTGCCAGTTTTGGGATTAAATTACAGCCGAGTTAATACGAGACCAGAGGTTGGTCACTGAGAAAAACCAAAGAAATGCCTACATTTCTACAAAATAGTTCACTGGAGACAGTGGAAACTTTTGGCGCATAAAGTTGGGGTTGGCAGTATACTGTGGAACAAAACTACTAAATAATAAAAATGATCCCGGTAGAGCATAGTTATGCTATAAATATTAAAAAAGATGAAAGTTTTTACACCTTTATCCTACAAATACAGGTGACACTTGTCCTTTTCTTCAATTGAATCTATGATATACTGAAACAAGAAGGAAGCAAGATGAGAGAATACAAAGGGGAGAGAAGAAGCTGGATGTGTTTGGGTGCAAGTGAAGCCCTGAGAAATGAATTTCAGAGACAACAGAAAAGAAGAAGCCTTTAAACAAAGCCAGCATAAAATATTCAGAGCCAGAGGACATTTTAAATACATGGAAGGAAAATAAAGCATTGTGTAAGTGATTCGGGTTTCTTTCATGTGTAGAATTGATTGAAATAGTTGTTATTATCCCACACTTGTCAAACAGTGGCAAAATGCCAGAGAAACAATGCCATGGAAAGTGGGCTTAGATTAGACCATTGTGTGAGCTTTGTTTAAAATCAGTGCCATGCATCTTTGGAGCCAAGTCATCCACTTAGACATGCCTCTAATTATATTTCGTCAGCCAGGGCCACTTGAGAACAGACAAGGTTTTATCAGGAGGGAGGGGGGGCGGAATATATATATATATATATATATATATATATATATATATATATATATATATATATATATATATATATATATATATCTTTGTGACATAGATTTCACAGTAGCAGTGTTTTACTCTCAAAGTGTTCATTCTCCAATATATTAGTCAAGTGGTAGAGGAAAAATACCACAATATTTATTCATTTTTGTCTGTTTCAAGATTAGTCTTGCAGGTGTGCGCTAACAGAACGTTCCGAAACCGTGTGGCGGTGTGTTGACCGTTTGAGACCTGGCTACAACCCTTCACCATCAACAAAAAGTGACATTTTTATTGACAAATTTGAAGTCGCTATGCCTTATGATCCAACTCACTAAATTCCAAGCCAATTGATCAAAACCTTTGAGTTCAACCAAATACAGAGGCTGTAAATGGCCAAAATGGGATCAAAATGTCAATTTCAATCCAAGCTGGATGACTTCTGGTTTGTTGTAGATCAGGAGTGAAAGATAATTTTTGGTAGGTATTGGGAAGTTCTACAAGTGTACCAAAACTCATATCTGTATCGTAAAGTAAGCTAAATAAGGAGGGTGTTGTAAAAGTTACAGCTCCTGAGCCATTTGCATTGCACATTTTGTGAAATCCTTAAAAACGCATTTCTCTCAACTGATGCACGTGCAAATACTTGAGTTTTCCCTCTATGACACAAGATAAAGTCAAAAGAAAATCAATAGACACTAGGTAGTATCAAAAAGCAGTTTTATTGACCTAAAAACATTAAAGTACAAAAAGATCACTTGTTCTACTTTAATAGTTTTGCTTTAACCATTCAACTTTGATGTGTTACAAAGAACAAGGTTCCCAATAGTCCTTACATCATCAACATCTCCAGCCTGACACGTTCCCAACTGTACAGCTCATAATATGCCATAGCACGGTGTCGTTGCACACAGCGGTGCTGAATATACTTAGATTGTGCATTTGCCCGTTGTGTTACATTCCATAACACTTAATTTGCTGTATTCTTGTTTATAACCCTGTATATTTCCTCTGCTGTGTCTCATTTGCAGCAACGGGGATCCAGTTTCCTCATGGGGATGGTATGGTTCCATCTTCTACCGACATCATTTAAACAATTGAAACGATAATGCATCTACTGTGCCATCGTAGAAGCAGGCGGTGGGAGGAGGTGTTGGTTTTAACAATTTACTGTAAAGAGGCAACCACAGCAAAGCTCCCTCGACAGGCAGAACCCCATCTGCTGACGTTTATGTTCTGTCTACATGATTTTAGCGTTCACACTGGAAATACGCTCTCCCCCCCCCCCCCCCCCTTTCATCAGCAGTACAAACATTTACATTGTCCCACCACTCTCTTGATGATTCCCATTTCTCTCTCTGTGTGTCTTTTCTGTTTGTGTGTTGTGGTGTGTTTAGGCCAGGATACGGTTCATAAATTATCTGCAATCAGCCAACACACCTGATGTCCACACAGTAATCAAATTCTGCAGTATGAATACCCCCGGGCTCATTTGCCAGGAAAGGAATTGGGGAAACCTTTTCTTGTCTCCAAGATCCTGGAATTTTATTTTATTATTTTCATATCATTCCATTCTTTACGTTCCAAGACAAAAACATATCGGCTCATCTACAATCTCTGCACTCCAACCCTACACCTTTTGGGCAATTCTGCACCCTGCCAAATTTGCTTTGGCATTCTCCCTCCGACTGCCTTTTGTCAGCCACCATCTCCAATCAGCTCAGTTCAGTCTCCCACAACAAAACCTTAATAAATCAGACTCTTCTGCATCCACAACCATTTCTTGGAAAGGTGTGAGCGGGATTTAAACTGCTGAATCTTTTGTGTTAACCTGCCGGTCGTTTTGAATATGCAATAATTTGTACAAAACCGTCTCAGTACAGATGTGAAAGTATGACCCATTAACGGACAGCGGCCACATCCAGAGAACCTGCCATTCTGCTATTTTTTAGCGCTACCAAATAAACTAGGCGAGGTTTTAATTTCATCACATGCTGTTCTTACATATAGCTGTTTTTAATTAAGGATTTTTAACAGGAAAAAAAAAAATCAGTGAAAGGACTTTGCATGAATTATAAATAATTTCATGACTGATTAAAGCTGCTTTCCATGCACATATATTCTTCTGACACAATGGGACCATCAAGCTGAAGAGGTGTCCTCTAGCATTGTGTTCTGGAGTGAAATTATATAAAAAAAAAATAAAAAAAGACACCAAAAGCAGATGGAAGAATTTGGTTGCTCATTACTTTCTTATGGCAAAGATCATGTCCCACTTGACAACCATATGTAAGTATATACAACTGATAACGTTTTACATTTTATTCATTTAGTTCTGTTTATTTATGCAATTGCCAGTCAAAAATTTATGTCATAGCACTTGCAAAGGCAGATTCAAGTCCTGCAATATATAGCAAAGTCAGTCTAATAGAAATATAAAAAATTTTAATTATATATTTCAATTTGATCCTAATTAGACCACAATGCAATCCAAGCAAGTTCAGCTTATAACCTCATGCTAGTTGGTAAAAGGCTTTGAAATATGGAAACAAACACCTTCCTTTCAACCAGAAAAAAAAAGCAAAAAACAGACAGCATAACCAGTTTTGTATAATCAACTAAGCACTGGTACAGAATTGGTTTCTAAGTTATAAAAAAATTCTAGGAGGAAAACTACTAAATATCTCTATTTTTATGCAAGCTTCAAATGATTGGTCACTGCATGATTTGCAGTGTTGGCTCTTGTGAAACACTTTGACTGGATATCTTGACAGGAGCTATATAAATAACATTTTAATTAGTAACTTCTGATTTGTGTTATGACTAGTTAGGACTGCATGTTGGAGAGGTTCATATACAGTAGAGAGAGAAATGGTGGATTTTTCCCCACACTAATTGTATGTTGTGAAGTTTTACGTTAAATTCACCTTTGATTCCTACAGTCTCTTGGAACCAGTGACACTGCCCCCACATTAGGGGGCTCTAAGGATGACGGGGTTAAAAGAAATTGCCCGACACTGTTACTGCAATAGTGGATAAATCTATTTGAAGGCTTTTTTCACACATCTGTACATGTGTTCAATACATTTGGAGTGAGAGAGTACATTTCTATTAGCATTAAGACACACACTTTCTCAAAGGGTGGTGCCTTTTACAACTCTTTTAACCTTAAACTACGAGTACACCACTCCCTGGAAGATGTTATACCCTCCTCATCAATTTTAATAGATATTACACCTCGATTAAGATGAATCTAACATCGCTGCAAAGGAAAGGATTCCTTAGGCATAAATACATTCTTTACTTCTCTCCTGCACCATAGCTTGGCCTTGTGCAACTTCCAAGCCGTGCAAGGCAAAGATTGCTGTTCTTGCCAAAGGGTGTCGAGTGGCTTTGAAAAGAGCACAGATGTATTTAACTGCCCCAGAAAGCAGCCACTCGGGTACTTCAACATGAGAGCAGAATCAAAGCAGCAGGTAAATGCTTTCAACAAGGGTCACCACAAAGAGGCTATCTGAGGGGGAGCAGAGGGTGGTTTCTCCATGTATAACCACACTGAAGAGGCTGGCACAGCGTGCCCAGGTATGTCCATTCCCAGGCCTGCACTGCAATCATCACCCACATCAAAACTAGTCTCATTGTAGAGAGATGGTTGAGCAAGAGAACCCAGCATACTTTCAGGTACTTTTGTGCCTTTAATGTATGCTCTTCTTGTTTTGTTTTTTGTTGTCGTTTCAAAAAAAAAATGCACTTATTTTAAACTAAGCAAGCCATCAGGTAGCCAAGTAAAAACATAATATACAACAAAATGATTTTATTAAGACTGATACATACGTCAGTATATGTGCGACTCACTGACGTCAACCTGTGACTTTCAAGGAAGCAAGCAAAGGTAGAATTAAAAACTGAACAGTGTGGAAATGAACAAAAATATTAGCAGTTTTGACTTTTGATCAATGTGACATTTCAGTTTTCAGGATAGGAAGAACAAGTATTTAACTCAACCTGACATGGCATTATGTTCTTTAGGGTGTTTGATTAATGGCAAACCCAATTCATGCCATTTTTTATTTTATTATGAACGACTGCCTTCTTTTTATGGATCCTTACTGACACTTGAAAGTAAGTCTTGACCCGCCTGTTGCTGGGGCAGGGCCGCTGTGTCCCACATCAATTGATTACATCCATTAATGACTTCAGAGGTTTCCGTTGTTCTGCCAAAAAGTGACAATTTGCCGAATTAAAGTAGCAGGTGTATTATTTCTCTGAACCCCAGAGCCAGCAGTCTCCCACAGACGCTGCCCAGTTTCTGGCAATCAACTTTGGCTCACCACCCATTTGCATTATTTGTTCTTTACGTTTTTGATCTGGTTCTCTGTCCTCAGAAACAGATGTGATTCATTGTGTAACTAAATGTAATGTTTCAAAGAAAAGATATCGTGATAAGGGAGAAAGAAAAATACATCTTACATTGTGTATGCTTACACAACATTTCACCACTTCTGATGGTTCCAGACATCAACCAAAGTGTAATTTGGAATAAAATACCAAAACAATAAAATAAAATACAATAAAATTGGTTGTAGCAAAATTTCATGCCACAAGATCTTGTGAACATCACAACATTTCTCAAATACAAATCTCTTGCAAAGTTGGTGTTTTTTAATTTTTTTTAGACTTGATCTGGTCAAAACGAAAGGAGGAAGTAGGATGAGCTTGACAACCTGTTTCTATGTTTGAGACTCGTATTGAAGTTAGGAAAAAAGTTTGAGCTGCCCCGTTTTGTGGGGTACAAGAGCAGTGAAGAAGCCTCTACCACTTTTAAGCTGTTTGTGTGACACCATGTTGATTTGGAGGCACCGAGTGAAAAACTTCAATTGGTTAACATTCAGCTGCCAACAGTGTAGAGGTTGGTCATTTCCAGTTTTTAATGAATCTCAACATCTGCAGTGTTAACGCACCACAAGCTGTATTGAAAAGTGACGGGACGTTCTGAATATACTGTCTTGTTTTATCTGCCTCCCAGTGGGAGCGTTGTAGAGACATGAATTAGATTTTTCTAAAATAACTCATTTGAGCTTACTGAAATAACATGAACATGTATTCAGTATCTATTATTTCTTATATCATGGTGTCAGGCAAATAACTAGACAAAACCGCTGACTAGCTGGTTTTTCTTCACACCAAGGTGAGTTTTTATTAGATGTAACTATTTCATCCTTGGCCTTATGGAGTTGCACTCAGAACCCAGTGACATTGTTTGCATGTATTTTTGGTGCATGTGCCTTATTTATTAGCATTTGATGTATTTACTGGGGAAAAACTAGAAGTGCTGACTTAATCAGATTTAGATGTCACATGTATACACTCAGACAGTACAATGTTGTCTTACTCGCATAAATACAGACTCCTGGGTTTATGCATTAAAAAAAAATACACATCAATATGATTTATTGCTGATGATTTGGCTTCTCTTATAAGAGCTGAAGTTAAATAATATTGCTGGCTCTGTAAAAAGACATTTTTGCTCTGTCGAATATAAAATTTAAAGTGGTAATGAAGCCAAGTTGTATTATTTAGTCTCAAGTTTTATTTCCTCTCACTACTGCTTTGGTTTCATTGAAACACTGCCTTAGATTTCTTAAAGGATACTTGGTCTACATCAGGGGTGGGCAATCCTGGTCCTCGAGGGCCAGTGTCCTGCAACTCTTAGGTGTCTCCCTGGTCCAACACACTTGAATTCAACAGCTGAATGACCTCCTAAGTGCAGTCAAGTTATTCAGAGTCGTACTAACGACCTCATTATTTGACTCAGGTGTGTTGAAGTTGAGATGCACCTAAAAGTTGAAGGAGACCGGCCCTTGAGGCCTGGAGTTGCCCACCCCTGGTCTACATTGTCAATACTGGCCTATAATTGTCAGGTGCGGCGGGTGAGAGGTGGTGAGGAGAGACGCAGAGACCCAGGTTGTAGAAGAAAATGATGAATTTAATGAAGATGCTCAAAAACAGTCCAGATCAGGCGGCACGGCAGAAAGATTAGCACACAGCTAAATACGGGTAGCAACTGAAAAAACTGAAGACTGAAAACGAGAGCTACACCAACACAGGACTTAACAGTTCGACTGTGAAGGTAAGCAGATCAACGATGAACGACGTAAACACAACATACAACAAGGATCCGACAAGAGACAAAGACAACAGGTGGGACTAAATACACAGGGAGGGTAATCAAGGAATGAAACGCACCTGGGATCAATCAACGGGGAAGACGCAGAAACAACAGAGACTCAGGACAGAAACTGAACACAGAAAAACCTTAAAATAAATACACAGAAACACGGATCATGACAATCATAGCGATTTAACAATCTGAGCTAATATTTATGTTGTATGCTGTGTCTGGACAGGAAAGTGAGGAATTGTTGGTCGTTTTGAGCTTCAGCATTCAGGACAGACGTACCTATTGGAAGTTACCTGTGCAATCAGTCAAGGGTTCATTTATTCTGTCAACGTCTAAGGCATCATACAAACCATCCATAAATATTTAACAAAATTGTTGAAAAGATGCAAAGGACGAATGCAAAAACTCTCATCCTAGTAGCTATATACAGACGAAATGTTGGGATTTAAATTATGAACATGAGTTGTGAATCCACTTGTGTGCAATCAAAGGTTTTGATTGCATTTACCTCGGTGTCCAGGGTTCACAAACACTTTCCAGCATGATGATACTCAGATGTTTCTTTTGATTGGTTGATTTAGTTACCTCCATGATGTAGTAAAGTTGAAAATGTCTGGGTGTCTGCACCATGCCAAGGTGTGTGAACTAGAATCTGTCTGGACGGCAAACGACCTTGAAATTTTTCCATCACTGTTTGAAAACCCCCCCCAAAAAAAACAAAAGGCCAATGATGGAAAGTATTCTGTTAATGCAACTCCTGGCAATAAAGCCCCATAAGACCAAACAATTTCATGTTAGATTGCTTTTTCTATGCAAGCTTTCATCTACAGTCAATATACGAGTTCATGGATGACTTGAATATCTAGGCATCAGAAGTGTAATGGATATATCGCATTAACCTCGATATGTGTGTTTTGATGCATGCGTTTATCACCGGGAGACCCGTTGGCCTTTCCCCTTACTTGAGGTCAGCGCCGTCAGTGACAAAGTGAGGAAAACGTGAGCATACGCACTTCTTGTGTGTGTGTGTGTGTGTGTGTGTGTGTGTGTGTGTGTGTGTGTGTGTGCGTGTGAGGAATAAACAGAAAGCGGGTGTGAAGAGCCATAATGGTGGCGGTTGGTCTACACGTAGATGAGCTGAGTTCAGCAGGTCTGGGAGCTCGTAGCTGTACATTTTAACCTCCAACACACCTGCAAGCTTACAAGCCATGAATACCAAGAGGTTGCTGTTGTGGAGACACACTAGAGGTACGCATTTTTGACTGAATTCATAATGTCGAAGTAACCCTTAATGTTGCCTGCTGCATATTCAGAAATATATTTTTTATTCATCGAGCAAAGAGGGATGATGTAGAGGATTTTTTCTCATTAACCTCCAATTAGTCATGGACTGAAAATTAAATACATGACTGTTTAGAGCAATGACACAATTGCTAATGAGGTTATTGCTATGTTAACAGAAAAATATTGGTCAAAATAAGATTAGATATTGCCAACAAATAGATTTGAAAGTTATAATTGTGCATGCTTTAGGAAATCATTTCATTTTTATCCTTTTAAATTTCGCTCTACAATAACTCTTCTGAAGACTCTTGAATAATTTGAGTTAAATTGACATTTAAAGATCATTAAAGATCATTTTTGAAGTTGAATTGAAAACTAAATTCCGCTGCCTTGAGACTAAAACACGCAATATTAAGATCAGGAGCACATTTAGGAGCAGGTACCTCAGATGTGATCGCCTTGTTTCCTTTAAATCAGGGTAGCAGCTTTAAAGGAAAGCTGCTACCCTTTTAAATGTATGTTGGTTTTAAATGTACCAACATACAACGAAGAAAAATGTCTAACTTTAAAATGAAAAAAAAAAAAAATGTAAATACCTTCTTTAAATATATTATTCAACAGCTAAAATGTTTAAGGAACATTAAATGAAGCACTAACAAAATAATACAGGTTCATGAACTCCTCCGTGACGACGCTCAAAACCTCCCATCAAAATGCGCCCTGCACCTGTTCCTGGCAGCCCATCATCCTCTCACTTCCACTTCATCAGCCAGTGAAACAGACACCTCTCCAATTCCCTAAGGATCCTATAGGCTGGGGACAGGGGGAGAAGCTGAGCGTGGATGATGGGATACTGTTTAAACCACACACAAACACTCAGACTTGCTGCCATCTCTTCTCTCTCTCAGTCCCCCCCCCCCCCCATCTGTCTACTTCCATGCATCATTCGCCGTCCGCTGCAGTCGCCTCCCCGACTCCAATCTCTGTTTTTCCTCAATTTCTCCACTCCACCATTGTGATCTGACAGATTCGTTTATTTGTACAGAGAGAGCCCAACCTGGAAAAATAAATGAATAAATGAAAAAGAAATGCGACTGTCACAGCAAAAACCCAAACATCCTCTAATTGAGATCATGTACCCATGGCGATGTTTATCTAAAGGAGGGAGTGAAAATCGGGAAATGGAGCCTCGCAGAAACACGTGCGTCCTTCTTAGTGTCTAACATGTTTTTTTATTTAGGCAAAAATAATAATAATAATAATAATAATAATAATAATCAGTCCTCTTTTCATCAGAACATTGGTATATTTTCTCAATTTAGAATTAAACCTTAATTAATCCAGGGTTAAGGTTAAATAAAGAAGCCAGAATTATGCTACACTTCTGCATAGCATTTTTTTTCTTACAGTTTCAAGTGGATACCAATTTATGTAACTTATGTGTCAAAAGTTGGGCTTGATTAGGCCTTACAGGATCAGGTCATAGATTTGAATGCTGGACTCTGATCCTTTTGCATGGAGTTTGCACGTTTACCCCGGTTCTTACAGAGAGAAGCAGCATGACAACATCTGCAGCTATAAATACATATATGTGTACAATGTCTGCATCTACTGGGTAACGCAGATACTTGAATTTTATAGGTTGTTCTGTGCCATTTATTCGCAAGTCTCTTTAAAAGCCGAGGGAAGCAAGATGAGTTGCTCCTCAAAGTCGTATTGGGAGGCAGTTATGAAACAGAAGAAAAATGAAAGAAGGCAGTTTTAAATAAGTAAAAAAAAGAAGAAAAAAATCAGGCAGGTGACATAACAGACTAAGCAGCAAATCAAGTGAACCGACAAGGTGCTGGGTCTTCATTTTACAAGGATGATGTGGAGAAACGAGAAAAGAAAATTGGAAATTTATCGAATGCTCAGGCAATCCAAGAGCATTTTGAATTAATACAGAGAAGCAGGGGAGTGATACTGACATGGTGGGTCTGTCAAAAATATCTCTGAGGTTAATGAAAGCACTCCTCTTGGACTGGTTTTACTGCCAACTCCTGGAGTGTGATTCATGCATAAAACCATACATGTGTCCTCCCTTTTTGCCACAGCAAGCAAGTACATGTTACCCTCATATTTGCATCTCATTGCATCCATTTACATGCATCTCTCTCCATTTTATAAAACAAGATCTTCATGAAAGCAATGCATCTCTGTTGTCTCAACCTTACTCCTTTGCTAGCTTTGTTTTTCTATTTTTTCATCCCCTGTTCTCTCTTGTCATAACCTTTTATGTAGCTATAATTCCAGTGGTTATTACTACCGGTTATTTTTTTTAAATACGTCTCAGTCAATGTTTTATCATTGTTTAAAGCTCCCTGGTAACCTTCATCTGAAAAGTACCACAGTAAAGCTTTATGGTATGTTCCCACTGATGGGCAACCAATCAGCAGTAAAAAATAAAAATAAAGTAAAAGCAAACTATATACATTATTGGAGAATTGTTTTCATCAATCCCCGTCTGTAATAAATCTGCAGGACGTATAAAAAATTTATAAAATAAAAGTTCCACTAGTAGGTTTCCTTTTATTTTGTTAGATTAAAACAGACAAACTAAAATATGTTATCCAGCAGTTGGTTGTTATTGCAATACACACCTTGTAAAAAAAAAAAAAAAGATGGACACATGTACCTCGCTCTTTGTACTGCCAAAAAATAATAAACAAAAAATTACTGGCTAAAATGATGGCAGGAGTGAAGTTCATTCTGTGGCTCCATAATATTCAGCTTATATTAGTTCACGTTGGGTTGGGTCTCAATTGGGGCTGTTTGAATGCTGCAGGTTTTCTACTTGAGCTCGTTTTTGTCTTTGTACCAGTTACATCTACATCTGTGTGACGCCGTTTTAAGTGGCTAATTAAGCTCACCGTAGAGCTGGTTACACACCTTAATCACTGTTGAAAATGCTGAAATAAAGCTCTCGTTTCATTCGCTTTCCTTCCTCCATTGTTACTGTAATTGACTCAGAAAGCTTGCAGTGTTCCCAAACAGCAGATTATGATGGGTGGTCCACGTTTTAAGCTGTGCTGCTAAGCAGGTGTCACTTCTCCTGCTTTTCTTTAAGGAGTCAAACTTACCGTAACGTTGTTGGAGATCGCTCTCAAGTTCTGCTAGTACAAAGCTGGTTATCGACTCTCTAAGTCAACCTGAGTACCGAGTCCGGATGTGTGTGCAGTCATGCAAAACAGGTGCGATAGAGTTAGAGCAACAATCACAACGAGGAGGACAAAAGAAAGCTGGCAGGCAAGAAAAATCCTAATATGAACTATTCGTATTAGCAGATTTTGGTAGTTTTCCTGAAACACCAATAAGTACAGAAGGCTGAAATTAAAACTACTGTCAATCAAGAATCTTGTTTCTGCTACAAAAACGAAATGCATATCTGTAAAAATAAAGGGGCTATGAAGTTTGAAATGTGAATATATGTTGTTTATCTACATTTTAATGAGAAAATGGCATGCTGAAAAATTCTTCATATGCTCAATAGACAATGGGTCTGTCTTTATTGGCGTCATGGCGATCAGAGCTGGATCAGAAAAACGGCAGCACTAAAAAACAGTCAGCAAAAATTTGAAAAAAATAAAATACAATTCACTGCCAAATATTGTTTGATATTTGTTTTGATGTACATATTCAGTTTCAAATGTTTCAATATTATTTTATGTTGGATTTTAATTTTAAAATGTTTATGTAACTTTATTAAAATTGTAATAGGGGACAATTGTACTTCCATCTAGAAAGTTCTCATTGCAAATGTTTTTCTATTAAATGCTGCTGGTTGCAACTTGTCTTTCAATCAGAAAGTTGTGGGTTTAATTCCAGCTTCCTGCGTTCAAACACAAGGCATTTTAACCTCAAAGCACATTATTGAGCTGTATCAACGTATGAATATGTGTGTATTTGTGGGTGCAATAGGGTGAATGTGACTCTAGTGTAAAGTGGTCAGTGTGACTAGAAAAGGGCTTTATACATTCAGTCCATTTGCCATTTATTTGTCTTTAAAAATATGGTAAAACGGTGTGAGGACGACAGTGACACAATGTAAGCTTTTGACAATGTGATTTGTTCTGCACTCCTACACACTGATAAATGATATCTTTTCGGAGTGGGCTTGTTCATCCCAAAATGCAATTAAAAGTTTCTATTCTTTTGGTTTTAGCAGAAGTAAACTTTGGATCAAGTCGACTTAGGCTGCTTTTGGTGCATTAAGATAAACCTGGCTGTGATGGGATGTAAAACCTAAAACAGGAAAGGTCAAAAAACAATCACTCTTTCTGATCTTTGTGATTCTGAACGTCCAACTCCATGGACCTTACCACGCTCCGCCCAGAAACACCCCCTTGTGCATGGCTCACAAACAAAGCCTCGCGGAGCTCAGTTTCTATGTAAACATGGCGTCTTTCATTTCGACTGACTCTCTGCAGAGTATTTCTGAGTCGATTAGTGTAGCATTTCTGCCAGATTTTCACAAAATATCAGCCACGACAATGGACAGGGGAACCAACAAGTTCATGTCATCTTTTTTGGACGACATATGGATGTTTGAGCCACGGGATGCCTCCAACATTGTGCGCGTCGCAGCTAAATGCTACCGGTCGATGAGGAAAACAGCAGATACTCACACCCTCAGCATAAATATAGCTGTGGACAAGATCACTGGTGCCTATTGTTCTTGCCAGGTTGGGTAAGTCAGGTATTCATGATTTTGAGGGTTACTTTTGAAATCAATGATTTCTGTTGTTGGCAAATGTTTGAGTGTGCCTAGGCCTGTTACTCGGTGCTAGCGTGGCTAACACGATTACAGTTTAGTAAAAAGCCTTTTCAGGTAAAATAAAATCTTTCATGTGTGTCAGATACGGTACACGTTGCATATTTGTATCGCTACTGCCATTATGCTGTATTTAGCTAAAAGGTTTTCATAATGGATGTGTTTATTACTGAAGCTGTAAAGCAGAATCTCAAATGGATAAACAATCACTCAAAATATCCCCATTCACTAAACACAAAGAAAGCAAAGCAATAATACTTACACCAGCACACACTCCTTTGTTCTTATTGATCCGACGGTTGATCTGCAAATGGGGTCGTGCACAAGCTTTGATCCAAGCAAGGCATTCCGTTTCAGATTTTGGAAATCTGTGAATTTTAGTTCCACAAATACGATCATGATGCCTGACATCGCCTGTACAGATTCCCCACTCACAGTGGAGAACCATTCTTTCCCGAGTCCTGACGCAAAAACTGTCTGCCAGTCTGCTAGTCCACAATGTACATTAGCATGAGTTTACTACTGTAGCTTGTGTTTGTGAGACAGTCACGCACGTGGTAGCTGCGCTGTGATGTGATTGGTCAATGAAACGCGGCATGTGGTAAGGTCCATGGGCGTCACACTCGTGGGGGATGTGGGTGTTTTAACACACACTTTTCGTAATGAGATGGTTAACATCCTCATTTTTCAAGCCGTTTTGTTCAAACTCCATTTCTGTGGCGATGTCTTTGTGTCATCAATTTAAATATTAAGTGAAATTGATGGTAAAGTGTATATCTTAGTAAAACAATTTGTGGTTTTGAGTGTTTTTATCTCGAACTCAATTGCTCCTCTGCTGCTCCTGCTCTTTGAGTATGGAACACCAAAGCAGCCAAAAAGGTGTGTGATTTCACATTTTTCACATGAAAAGTTTGTTATTCAGACACAAGCAACTGTGAAGTTTATGTAAATAAGCCACAGCACCAACGAATGACAAGATCATCCAATCAGTATATTCCTTGGATGGAAAAGAATCAATCGCAACCAACAAGTCAAAATACTCCAGGAAGCGACCGAAGTTACGACGCAAGAAGGATTTTAAGAAAAACTCGAGATAAAATACACTTGAATTTTGTAGCCTAATATGTAGTTATTTTTTGTACAAATAAAGTACCATTACTTTTATTAACATCAGCACCATTCTGATGTTATATCTTAATTACAGTCAGTAATAAAAATTACTGATTGTAATTTTAATTACCAATTGTGAAATGTAATCAAGAGGTATCATCTTTGAAAAAATAAAACAGATCGGTCCCATGATTTAAGTAAACCTACACCAATTCAATTGGGTCGAAAACTAGTAATGAATGCAGAAATTGCTAATTTTATCCAATTAATTTTGAAATATGTCTAAATTAAGTTCTAAATCACAAAATTAAGGGAAAGATTTGGTTTATAAAAGGTTGTTTCCCTCAAGTCTTATTTCAACATACTAATACATTAAGACATGCCTTCATTGCACAATTTATGTTAGCACGTCACCCGGCACTGTTAACTATACAGTTTTTGAGTTAAAAATGAAAGAAATAAAATAGTGTACGCATTACACACTCAAACACACACTCAATCACCGACTGCAGGCATGTCCAGGCCAGGAATTAGGCTGGCTGATTGGTGAGTGACACCTGGAATTGAATTTCCCTGCCGTGAGGACCCAAAGGATTCGAATGAAAACACACACACACACACAGACGCACACAAATCCCTACTGTAAGTTTTGACACACACAAACAAGAAAAAGCTTCCACAATGTCCAACATGCACACTGATCAGCATAAACAATTGCTGGCACACAGTCATACACATATAAGATTCTTCCAGCTTTTCTTCTCTGCTGTTTTTCCTCCTCTCTCTCCCTCTTTCTCTCAGATGCACACTCACACTTCTATCCCTCTATTCCCACAAGCCCCTGCTTTCCAATTTACTGCCAAAGCTTTCTCTTCAGAAGCAGCAACAATAAGAATCTCATCTGGAAACTCCAAACCAAAACAAAAACTTAAACAAAGGCCTTCATTACACTGCAGCCCGTTGGATGTGATTTGAATGCTGACGATGATTATGACAGCCGCGAAGTCAGGCAGCAAGCAAGTCCCAGAACTGGGATTGGAGATAATTAGGGAGGGGAGTTCTGCGTCGGTGTTTGGGCATGTTAGACTTATTTATGTTTTCTCAGGTAATCATGACAGCTAAATGTTTTAAACTCCTCATAAAGCTAACTGCAAAGAATTAGAAAAGCCGTATAGAGCAGAGTGTTTTTTTTTAATTCAAAATGTATAAACAAATTCAATAAATTATTTTCTAAAGTAACATTTTACACAAAAAAAGACTTTTTACCTTATTCACATTTTGCACATCTTTGATCTTCCATTTGAGTCTCAGCTGCTTCTAAAAACAGCCTAAGGACTTAGAAACCACCATGTCATGCCTTTTGGTGTCTGGAAAATGAGCCATTTTAAAAACTTCCTGATTGTTAAGTCACAATCAGCAGACCCTCTGAGGTTGACATGAAAACCCAAGCGGATCTCCAGCACGTTTGGTCAGCTGGTTTTACTGCGGTGTGCTGTACAATGGCTGCTTGAACAGACAAGTGTTTTGCTGTTGGACTTACTATTCAGAAACCATTTGCTGAATTCTTGTTGGTTGTGCAGGAGGCTCCTCTTCCGCTTTTCAAAGATGTATGGTTGTATAATTGCAGCCATTTTCAGGTGAGAGTGTAAATGCTGATTTTTTTGAGTGGAACAGACCTGTCTGTTCACACCCCCTGATCTGTTGTTAAACGAAGCACAATAGATCACCTTTACGTTGTTCTGATGCATTTATGATCTTTATAGACTAAAGGGGAAAAAAAATACAAAGTCAAATGAATAATTTTGGATTTATCTTCACGGTTTACCACAATTATTTTAAGAAAGATATTTGTACAAATCTTAAAATCAAGGTTTTTGTTTCTCCCTGCATTCTGTATTTATGAAGACCTCTCACCTGTACGGTTTGAGGAAAGATCGGAGCCGTCTCCCAGCAGAGACTTACAAAAACCTGTTTGGCACATTCAACATTCGTGATTCACTTCTTCTTTTGATGGTTATGCAACAATATTTAGCAAAAATTCTACCACAGATCATATGGGTCTCATTTTCAATTGTTAACACTTTTAATTAAAAAAGGATGCGTTAAACCTTCCAGTACTACTTAACTTTGGCAAACACACACAGCCACTGCTGATAACTGTAGCTTTTCTCTCATCTTGTCAACAGATATTCTCGCCTCCTGGTGCTGTGACAATGTCACTTTTGAGGTCTATAGCAAACCCAGCAGCCTTTAGCTAATGTGATGCAACAGTGGGTTCATGAATGAAGTAGAGCATCCTCTCTGGGACTATAAAATGTTAATTTCAGGGATTTCCCATGTGGTTCCATCACAGAAACAGTTCCCTCTAAACTGTAATGTGGTAAAATGAGTAGGATATAAGCTATTGGAAATGTCTGAGCCACTTATAGCTTCCTAAAAAGTTCTGTTCAAAGAGCCAAACTTCTTTATAGCATCCAGTCCGGCTACGAACATCTTGGTCAGCAAAAAGTAACCAGCAACAACCTGGAGTGCTACCTAAAGCGACCAACAGTGTCTGAAACGCGTCTTCTAGATGGAAAAAACTGGCAGGCCCCTAGGAATCCCACAAAGGGAACCCATTATTTTTCTTTCAACATGTTAGGGTGGGTCTATGCTATACAACACATATTTATTAGACGTTTTATATAAACTCATTCTTAGATAATCAGATTGGAGTATGATCAGTCCTTCCAGAATAAGCCGTTTAGGGTCTCTTTTCACTTTAGATCCAAATAAGCCGCTGTTGGCCACACACCCAACTCGACGCTTACACTCGCACTTTTTACATGTGGAAATTGCTGAAAACAGATGCGCAATTGTACAACCATACATCTTTGATCGTGAGACAGACCCAGAAGGAGAAGAGCCTCCTGCGCTACCACCAATGATATAACCAGTGGCAACAACGTAACGTTTGTTTTTTCTAGCAGCTATTGTACAACGCTTACAGCGGTAAAACCTGCCGAATGTGACTTAATATTTGGGAGGATTTTAAAATTGCTCATTTTCCAAACACCAAAAAAAAGATGAAGTTATTGTCAGAAGATGACTGTGCATTTTTTTAAGCACTCTGACTGTTTGAAAGTTAGCGGGAGTCTATCGTGCATAGTTGCTTTTGCATGTTTATTTCTCTACTGCTTCTACAGTGAATTTAAGCATTTTTCATACCTCAGTCAAGGGGACTATATGCAAAAAGTAGTTTTGAATGAGGAAAACAGTGACTAAGGACAATAAATGCCAAGTTACTTAAAAATCTCACTGACAATTTTTGGCAACATATTTTGAAAAGTGTCAAGTGAAACTTTATTGTCTCCCTGGAGAAAAATATCTTGAACATTAAATCGGAAAAACAAATTATATTTTTTCTTCATGTTATTATATAAAGTAACAATATTGTCAAAAATGGGTAGCGTAAACAGCTTCAGTGCCTTTTAATCATGTTTATATTCTGAATCCTTATTTTTTTCATTTAATGAAAATGGTAAAAGTCCAATGTGTATAAAAACATTAGGATGCTATACATTCAAAGATTCTTCCACCTGAATGATTGATCCTCTGCATCCCAAAAGTTACAACTTGGCTCTTGCGTGTTTCTGTGACTAATGGTCTCCTTGTCTGGCCTCAGTTTAAGTGGACGGCTATATCTCATTAGGTTTGCATTTGCATCAAACTCTTTCCATTTTCAGACGGATTAAACGGTGCTCGGTGGGATGTTCAGAGCTTCACATTTTTTTTGTTTTATCCTAGCTCGACTTTAAAACTCCCACACCCCGCCTCATACCAGACATATCTCGTGTGTTCCTTCATCGTTACGATGCTGTTAGTTCACTAATTGTCTCTCTGAGGTCTTCACAGAACAGTTTGGTTTACCAATTAGGTGATTTACCTGGAGGGATCTTGAGAATTTAAAAAATAATCAAATTACAAAAAATTTAAAACACCAGATTTGAAACAGTTTGATATAAAAAATATATATATATCAAACTACAGACACAAAAACTAAAAACTACACACAAAAAAGACCACACTATATATAGTTACACTGTTAGGAGTCATGCAGCATTGAGTTTAGACTCTGTGTGTCAACTCAGCATCCACCGACTTTGCCTCCGACTCTGAAACCGATATCTAGCCGACTCTCTGGGGACCCGAGAGGCAGAGAGGGCAGGAAAGAGAGAAGAGTGTGGATGTTCAAACACTAGAGCTACACCATGCGGAGACGGACAACCACTCAGCCATATAAAAATATCCTCTCATTTTCATTAATCTTTCCCTTGCCCCATCTTCAAATAGTTTTGTTTTTCCTCAAGCCCTTTGCAAAATCTTCTCCCGTTTCTTCTAATTCTATGTGCACAATGGGGCTTTCTTTTTTTTTCCCATGCCAAGAGCTGTGGTAGGGATGGAGTAGCTGTACGAGACTTCAGCTCTATGTGATCATTTACAGATTGCCTATTTGTTGCAAATAATAAGCTCTTGGTGAGCAACATGTTATCAACTTGCTGAAATACATAACTAGAATCAGTGAAGAATTCACTCTTCCATCAGATTTTTCTTTTTCAGAATGGCATTTCGGTGTAGTTAAAGACAGAAGAATGTTTAAAGTTAATATTTAAAAAAAAAAAATTAAAAAGGAGTTTTCTTATTTCTTCAAAAAGGTGATGGCAGTAGTGGTCTTCACTTACTGTGGGTTTTCTTTGCAGATGAGGAAAAGAGAAGGGAGAGAGAGAAGCAGCAAAGGTCCTGAGGTGGAGATGAAACCCGGTTGGCTGCTTCAAATGATAATATCCTCCATGTACAGTTTCAGCCACAGCATATCAAATACATCCTCAGTGTTTCAATACAGTCCAAGTCTTGTAAATTATCCCTTTTTTTGCCAAAAACTTAATAGGGTTAAGTTTTACTCCTTTGGGATTTGTCAAGCTTCTTCGTATTTCACAAGCTATACCACCCCCGACATGTTGATCGTCTTTTACACTTGCTTTAGCCGACATGTTCATGGCCACATACGCACACAGGTCTGTATTTCTACCCATTTGGGGACTTTGCATTCATTTCCATTCGTTTTAGTAACAGTATTTATTCCTAACGTGGACGTGTTCCCTAACCATTACGAATCTATTCCTAACCAAAATGTAATTCACACCACCTCTTATCCTAAACAAGAGGTTCCCTGTATTAGCATCAGACTTTGGTTCCCATAATCCTGCTGGCCATCTAAAGGTTAAGAAATGTTACAGAAATGGTTCAAAATAGAAATATTTCAATTATATAGTTCAGTTATATTCTGATGTTTGCATAATAAAACATGGGATATAAAGTTAGGATGAGTAAGCAGATGTTCACAATTTAAAACGTACCTCATTTGAATTACAATATAATCTTGTGAGTCTCAGTGCACCAGGCAAAACAGGTGTATGGATAGTTTATAATTATGAAAATAAAAACTTGTTTATAAAACATCCAAAAAGCAAGCAATCCCTGATCGTAGTGGAATGACTACATTAACCCTTGCTAATTCCATTGAATAGTAAGAAACATTTTTACACATTCTACCAACTTTATAGACATAATCCTCACTTATTGGGGAGCTACTGTCATTTAATTATCAGTTATAGTCATTCAAAAGTAATTCTCCCCAGCATCTCCATAAAATGACTGGTGGTAGAGTTTCTGCTTTAACTTTTCCTCCCTCTAGCTGAATTCTAGTGTTTTTATTTCATATGATCCCATTTGGAGCATTTTTCGCTTCCAACCTTTGAGCAGAGGCTGTGGTACCAACAGCCGATAACAATGAAATGTGCACAAAGTGTGGAATAAGTGATAATGGCAGTTTTCTGTAGGAAAAAATTATGCAGAATTGCATAACGCTGCAGCTCCATGAAAGGGCATCTGAGGCCGAATCCAAAATTAGATCGACCTGCGCTTATAGATCTCTGCTGATGTGCTCAACTTAAGCATATCAGATTACATTTCACTAAGGATCTCTCCTGGCCAAAACCCTGACCAGAGAATGCACTGTGAAGATCCTCTTTTAGCGGAGTGCTGCTGAAGCATCCCGACAAGCCTTCATCACATTTTTTGCTATGAAAACTGACAGCAACACTTTGGGATGTTAGTTTCTACCTTAAAAGCCCTCTATTTTCTTTTCATTTATTATTTTCAGCCTTTTTAGGAGATTAAATCACTTAAAAACAACCCAAAAGTACAAAAGTATATCCTCAGTCAAAGCTACTCAGCATCATGCCATTTGACTTTTATTTTTCACTGCTTGCTCCAGTGGGAAACCTTTTGGAGGCGAGCAAAACCAGGGAACAAACAGCTCAGATAAGATCTAACCATCCTTTTGCTCATGGATTTTCATCTGCAAAAAAAAAAAAAAAAAGAAGCCCAGGCTTCAGAACAGCAGTGAGCATTAAAAAAAGTGTGACACTCCACCGATACCGTCAGTCTTGCAAGTTATTATCAAAACTGTGGAGTGAGATTTCCACCCTCCATGGGATAAGGTACATGTGAATAAAGGGAGAAGAGCAGACAATAACTTAGAGAAAATCCTGCACCAAGCTTTGCCTTTTTTTGGCCACATTATCTCCAACACAAGGTGCCCTCTGCAACAATAAATCCCCTTCAGCAATACTTTGTGTGTTTTGTGCCAAAACACACAAAAAGAGAAATAAGATTTATTATTTCATATATGTAATGGACGGCTATCAGGGTGAAACACAATGAGATGCTAAGATTTACTTGGGTATCATCAGTTACCTGCTCTTAATTTTATTATCAATCATATGTTGGCATCAGTACCTTAAGCGAACCCTTTCAAGTCATTTAAAGCATCTTCTGCGCCAATCCCATAAAACACCTTGGCACTTTAATGACGTAAGCACGCAGAAGCCTCTTACCGGAGTGAAGTTCATGACTTTGAGAATCCAGATGGTGAGTGCCAGGTTGACAATCATTGTGACGAGTAGGAGGAGGATGAAGAAGTACAAGCATCTCTTCCTCCAGCCGTAGATGCCGACTGCTGGGTAGACCTGGCCACTGCACTCCGACGCCCCTCGCTGGTGGAGGGGGTTGGGTTGGGCCGCCAGGATGTACTGCTCCTGGGTCATCTGAAACGATTCAATTAAAACAACGTGTTTTAGTTAAGCGAAAATGAAATGACCAGACCAGATGTTAAATCCATCAGAAATGCAATGGATCTTCCAAAAAGAGCTGAAGACGGACCAACGCAGGACAAAGCAAAATGTCTAAAAATAGATCTTCACCCAGTTCGGTGAACAGATAAGGACACCAGAGGTGTGGGTGAACTGCTGATGGAGAGATGGATGAAAAATGACGAGGAGGAGACAGAAGAAGAAGACCGGAAGCATTTAAGAGTGAGATAGTGGTGAGGAGAAAGAGAGACGAAAGCCCGATAAAAATGAGATTGAGGTGGAGCCGTTAAGTGGAAAGATAGCGCACCTTTGAGTACGTTTGAGATAGGAAGGAAGGATGGAAAAAGGCACAGAGGGCTGATAAGAAAGTAGAGGAAGACAGAGTCCATTAGTTGAAGTGCAGCATGTGGAGGCATTGGTGGCAAGAGATACAGACTCTTGCTGCAGGGCTGTACTATCTTCGCCTATCTGGCTCTCCAACTCTTTCGCTCTCCTTACCTTGCTCTCCATACCTTAAAGTCTCTATTGCTCCCTTCCTTGTACTCCCTAATTCACTTCCTATCTCACTTTAGCACTTCTCTCGATCTCCATCAGTCTCTGTCTCATGCACACATTCACTCTCGTGCACAAGCATGCATTTGGTCTTTATTTGCGGAAATTGCATGACCTTAACGCCTCAGTGGCTTTTGATCCCCCCCCCCTCTCTTTTCCAAATAAAAGCTTTCTCTCAGTGAATATACCAAACTGCCATGACTGGGAAAACTGCTGACTCTAAACTTGCTGAAGAGAAAGAAAAAAAAAATGAGTGCAAACAAGAAATTAAGTGAAAAGGAGTTTTAAAGACAATTCAATTCAAGAAGGTCAGTTCCAATGTGAAATTTAAAACAACTTTTAGACAACGAGGATTTATAGTTCACTGCTGTGCTTTTTTTCCATGTTAAGAAACTTCCATTTCCATTAGACCAATGTAAAGTCTACAATATGAAACTGTTTCACACTTCTGTGACTAGTGCAGTTACATAATAGCACACAAGTCTTTCCTCAGGTTTTTCAGTACCACTCTTGCATGCAAGGGGACACTGGAGCCGATATTCTAATCCAAATGCATACATGCAATGAGAAAAATATCCAAACAGAGCAAGTTCAGTATGTAACTTCCCTAAATTATGTTTTTGTTTTATATTTGTAAAAACTGTCACCACATAACATGAGACAGACAATCTGTGATGAAAAATATACCTCCTCTTTCACGTCCCAGTGCAGATATGCACTTCTCCCAGTCGGTACTAAACAAGCAATCAAAGCCAAGAGGATTGTGATGAAGACGTCAATGATGCTCATGTACGAACTGCTCATTGTGTTAATGGCGGAGAAAACTTAGCGTTCCAGGAAAACTGTTTATCCGCAGTCACCTGTGGCTAAGCTAACTGGCCTAAGCATTCATGGCAGGATCCAATGTGGAAAGCTAGATGTAGCCTATCAAGAAGGGAAGTTACGATCAACACGTACACAAGGATGAATGACAGCGCTAAGGCCCTCTTCTTGGCTCTGATGGGCTGTTTTGGATTCCATTTTTTTCACAGGTTTTCTGTTTCACACTATACTGTTACTGTCACTGACAGTGACTCCTGTAGTATTCAAGTAAAAAGAGAGAGAGAAAAAAGGATCTTTAAGAAATGCACATGCTGCAGCCTTCATGTAGCTGTACAGAGTTGGACAGTTTCATAAAGTCCAACACAGATGTGTGGTTTCCTCTGTACATCAGGAGATATTTTCCACAAAGTAACCTAATACCTGCTGACTGAACCACGTCCAGACTGAGGAAAAACACAAGTGAAATGCATCCAAGATTCATCGGAAACCTAATCAACCAAAACACATGCAGCGGTGCACAGGAATACGTCTGAAAGCATTAACAACGAAGCATGAATTCAATCAGAATACTGCATGTGTAGCAATTATTAATACCTAAAAAGGCTCGCGTCGCTCTTGTAATGGAGGGGAAAGAATTTAATTTCATACAAGATTAAAAGGAACCAATGTGGGGAACGTGGTACATATTCCAATTTGTTCCTTAGCAAAGGAAGATAAATCTACTTTAAAATTTGCATGTTGAACAAGCATTCAATATTCTCGATTCAGGTGTAATCCAACCAATTTATCTGTAAGCACAATCTGGATTGGGGACATGCATCAAAGTCGAGCAGAAAGAGGGCTTAATGTTTGTCAAGCAGGATAATGGACTAATGATGTTTTTCCTTTTCACAGTCGTGATTCACAGTAGGCGGTCTAAACCCTTTTACATGTTTCTGATCACTTTATGCAGACAAAACCTACGGATCAACATAAAAGCATTTGATAATACAGAGTTGGGATAGGGTACCGGGCATATTGTCTCTGTTTTCAGCATCCCAGCTGAATCAATAGCGGTGTTTGTTCCTGTGCCGATATGTTGCCGTGTGTAGAAGAGTTTTCTGTGGTGACCCTAGAATGCTAATAATTTTTCCTTCAAGCATAAACAGCAAGAATCAATAGGTGTCCAGAAGGATCTCGGTGTGCGTTTGCGTGCACCGCGTGTGTTTGTTGCATGGTCGTTTCTGCAGTGCGACCAAGTCGAGCAATGAGAATCACTGATATAGATGACAACAGAATAAATGGAATGACATCACCCCCGTACTTCTGGAGAGTGTTTGCGGCTACATTTTGTCAATTTCCAGTCCCCGAGTCCCTCCGTGATTTACTGTAACTGGCTGTGCCAATGAGTCATTCGCTGTGATACATCTGAATTTCCGTATCATTTCACTCAAAGCCCGGCATTGTTTTCATGCCTGTCGCTTTAACTCAGTGATTTGACAATGTATGCTTTCTGCGAGATGGCAGAGAAAAAAACAAACAAACAAACAAATGACACACTCGTGCTGTCAAACAACAAACAAACGCACCAAAGGAAATATCATCGAGCATATTTTTTTTATTCAAGCCCTCTGGCTCCTTTTTCCAACAATGCTTATGACATTTCTTTCTTCAAAATGATTCAAAATAAATTGAATTAACGTTTGTGTTTAAGCTCAAAGATGCTTGAAAGCTTGAAGACTGAATTGCTGAAATTGCATTCAGCTAGTTTCCCCGTTTGCATCGTTACTTCAGTCAACGTTGATGGCAGCTGCTGAGATTATGATTTAAGGTTTAAAAGGTTCCAAATTTCAATAAAATGTGACATGCATGACAAAACATTGTAATACAAAGTACTGTGCAACACCTTAAAGCCGTCGATAACTTCGTCATGTGTATTATGGGGAGGTTACAAGTGGAGGACTAACCAGAAAGCCTGATAAAATACCCAAGTCAAAGCAACGTAATCTGAAAGTCTTAAAAGGAGGCATTATGCCAAATAGACATTTTTTAAGCCTTACACCAGTGGTTCCCAAACTTTTTCTTCTGTGCCCCCCAGTGGTTTCCAAACATTTTCTAACACACCTGTAGCTACGCCCAGCAGCAGCAGGTCTCCTTCACAGGTGGAAACCCAGCGCGAGCGTCGTAGCGCTCATGTTGCGTTTAAAGGCGGCTCGGAAAAACAGGTTACAACATGTTAACATTGGATTAAACAGTTTTAACTGCTGATAAAAGTGACAGAGGACACAAATATGGGAAGTGTGGAAGCCTCTACTGTATCAAATTGGCATAGGAATAACAGAGAGTTGGCCATTCTAAGGTAAAAACCCAGCGCATACAGTGTTCATGTTTTTTGTTTTTTTTATCCAGACGGCTTCCCGCGCCCCCCCTGCAATGACACGGCGCACCCCACAGTTTGGGAACCTCTGCCTTACACCATGATATATTGTGATTCCCTCATCAAAAGCATACTCTGACTGTTTAACTCATTCATACATGTTTGAATTAGCCTTGAATCTCCAACCATTTGGTGGTGCCTTAAAGTCTGCTCCTACAGTGCCCCATCTATTTCCCCAAAGCTCCACCTTCAGACATTGGCCCTCAGCTCAACTTTCACCCCACACAGCACCACTTCCCTGTGCCTTCCCTTTTCAGCCCCTCCAGACTAGCAGCAGCAGCAATCGGCAAACACCTGGTGGATCTATAGATCTACTGAGCTACAACCTTCTGAAAAACGGTTGCACACGGCATCAATGAACAGCACAGAGAAGTGTTGTGATGCTGAAGTAGGAGTGTCGGAAAGGTAAAAGGTTCTTAAAGAGACAGAGGCCAGTTTCAAAGTGTCAGATATGGCTGCAAATTTTAAGTTGTTTTTGATATAAAAAGAATTTTCATAACAACTGAAGCCAACAGTTACTGGATTGTGCTTTTAAATGCCATTATGTGAAAAATACATAAAAAGTTTAGATCACATTAAACTCGACTACAATTATTTTGATTTCATTTCAAAATTGAAATTCACCTCTTCCATTGCTGCTTTTCAGACCAACTCCGTTTACACCTTCTCTTCCTCCCTTTGTTTTCAGCCAATCCATTTTTCTCCCTCCCATTTTTTTTTTTTTTTTGTCATACACTAATCCCTCTTTCTCCGTCTCTCTCAATGCATTTCTTAGATTGAACTGACAGCGTGGTCATCAATCAATGCTATGGGGCACCACAGCCTGTGCGCAGCATGACTTAACTGTATTAACATCACAATGTCTTTACAGCCATGAGAACAATGTCAGCAAGAGCCACATTTCCATGGATACCAAACACAGCACATCTAATGGAGGCATAAGTCAATTCAGGCACTTTACTTAAGACCGGCTTCCCATAAAGTATATAAATACAGTTAGCTTTTTTGCGGGAATGTTTTGTGGTTGGTAGTATGCGACTTCCAAATCAGGATTATACAAATACAGCAATAAATTAAATGCATGATGGAACATAATTGAATAGCTGTGGCTGATTGATTGGTTTGCTTTTCTTTTAAAGTAGTGGCTTAATGTGAAGGGCTTACTGATCAGCAGGGTAACTAATAGGTACCGTTTATCAAAGCAGCAGCTTTATCAATAGAAGAGCTACAACCAATGGGCAAAGACGTTTTACGCTAATGAAAACTTATTTAAATGTGTCAAATATTGGCATCTATAAAAATTCAGATAATTTTTTATTTTTTTGCCCATTGAAACATGGCGTTTTAAGAGTTACTGAGATTTTTACTAAAACTTTGTCCTTTTGGCAAAATGACATGAATTTTCACCTTGAAACACTCCTGATTGATCTATTATACAATATGCCTACTTGAAAGCATACCCAAGCACCTGTGATGCTGTGGGCCTGTTAATTTTATAGAAGCTTTGGAAACCTTACTACTATATTTAGTATGAGGAAGTTTTGAATATTTATTCATAAAACAACAAAACATTTCCTAAATATTAGCCTCTTTCAATTGCAATCTCAGTCCCTTGACCAAAATCCTTGTGTAAAAAGGATTTTTACACAAGGATTTGTGTAAAAATCCTTGTGACCAATTGACAAATTGACCTTAATTTGTCAATTTAAGGTTGACAAATCTTAAATTGTCAACCTTGTGAAAAGGAGAAGAGTAAGCATTGTGGTATTTGCCAATTCACTTTGAAGAACAGCACTCGGTCATGATAACTGTTGCACACATGATGTAAAAACTCAAACTTTTACTTGATGAATTATGTTCCCAAACAGAGTCCATGATGTGGTGAGGTACTTGGATGTCATTCTTAAAGTAAAACAAATTAAACTTGTATTCATTTTAGCAAAAAATTAGTTGGAAAGCACAAGCCACAGAACAGTTAAACTGAAACCGAAGTGTTTATCCTGGAAAACCAAGACATTTATGCATCAAGTCGCCTTTGCTACACAACAAGCCCTTAAAAACCCACTAAGGAGATTTGAAAAGATGCACCGTAAACAGCTAATCTTGTGCTCTCGGTTTTTATGAGACAAGAAATTGGTTTAGTTCAAGCTGGCATTGTTTATTATAAGAATTTACTGTATTGAAAAAGTATTATTTTTCCCAAGCAGTCAAAGTAAAAATGATTTCCAATTTTACTTTACTGCCTTGTTGTGCTGTTTTTGTGCATGTTTTCCTCTCCTTCTGGTCAGAATTGAGTAGGCGCACTCTGAAAATAAAGGAGAACAGTGGAATCAAACGTAAACGTGTGCTGCCTGACAATGTATGTGGAAGATAAATGTACAGACTAGTGGGTGAAGACGGATTCGACACAGACACGGAGGTGAATAATGGAGAGCCCTGTAAATTAATAAACTTGTGGTGAGGAAATCAGGAAGCTTGTGACTTTGTTACAAAGGTAAAATCCATTTAAAAAAGTAATTAATATCTAAAATCTAATATTGGATCAATTTAAACACACTGATTAAAAGGCTCAGAAAGCCAGTCTCTGACCTAATAGACTCATAATGTGATAACAAGAGGAAACAGATGATTACAGACCATCTTCTTCAAGAAAAAAAAAAATCTATCATAAATTTCATATTAATCAGTTGGTTTTTGTCCCCGAGTGGATCCTACGGTTCACTTCTCATCACACCAACACTTTGAAGTAGCAAGCCAGATGTAATGGGACAGCATTTGCCCCATCACACTCTGAACAGCGCCGCCGTTTGTTTTCCTCGTTTGTTTCCTGCTGTGCTAAATGACCAGCATCAGTTTTTATTCTCCATGACAGCAGAGAAAATGAAGGCACAAATTTTAGTTATTGGAAAAATGATATGATCGAATCTGTTATAATGTGCGGCGCTCTGTGAGTTCTTTTGATGAATAAACTAAAAATTCAGGTTTTATCATTTTATGTTTTTTATATTTGGGGACGAGAGTTAGTTGGTCTGTCAAGGCCGAAAAGCCCCTTATCTGGCTGTAATGTTTCCAATATCAAAATCGGGATTACTTTATTTATTTTGTCCAACAAAGTACAGAAAAAAATGTAAAAAACAGTGAGAACCGCAAAGTATAAGATGTGCAATATACCACAGACTGCAGTCATGAGATTTAAATCCCAACCCAAAGCATTTGTTACTGGACAGTGAGCTTCTTTAGTGCTCATTTTATCCAGCAGCTTTAGTAACAGGATGAGATTCCTCATTAGATAGAACCAGGAGCAGAGATCCTGCCTCTCCGTACCAAACGGAATCAACTTTTACTTATTTTTTGTGTGGATGTTCGGTGAACCCGACGCCTCCTGGTTTTGTAGGTGTTGGGAGCAGACTCCAGGGAATACCCAGAACCCACTGGATGGACTGTATGTCGACGTTGGCCGGGGAATGCCTTGAGATCTCCTTAAATGGAGGAGCCTGTCACTGGGGACCCTCCTGGATCTATAACCCAGAGTTATTTATATCCATCCATCATCTAAACCCGCTTATCCTTTCAGACTCCTGCTGAGGCTCCAGTGGTCATAAAAGCAAGACAGGGTGTCCATTCCAAGGCAATATGGACAAAACAACCATGCATTACAGTGTGGATGTCTGACAGAAAAGGACACTGAATTAGCATTTTTGCAAAGAGCTGGACTTTTAAATGTTGTCATCTTAAACGTTTTCTCAGCTGATGAACAACCCATTTCAGTTCAATGGTTGGTCGTTTACTTACTCACTCCCATTTCTCTGTTTTGTATTTGGAAGCTCTACTTAAAACCTCACGAGCCAAGAGTGCAAAATGTGATTTCTTTCCACTTTTCAATCAGTCTTAAAATTTTGATCAAGAGTATCAAAATTATTTTCTAAGAATTTGTGTAATTTTGAAACGGAAGAAATGGAAATGTGTTTGCTACTCCATAGTTTGTCGATTTGGACAGACGTTTTTCCTCTCCACTTCCGTCGGTGTGTGATTCCACGTGTTCAGCCAAGGTGGACAAAACACACACACACATTCTTCCCAAAATGTAGCGAAAATAAACAAACAGATGACACACTGTGAGTTAACACACTGCAACTACACGCACCAGAAAACAAGCAGCAGAGTTCACAGTTAAACACACTGTATTAGACAAACAGGACTGTAGAGCAGCGAAGCGTTCCAGCACATTTACATGGCTCTGCAGTGAGCTTTGTGTTAAACAGAAAGCTTTGAAAGAAGAACTCTTGCTCCATTTCCGTCTCTCCCTCTCTCTCACACACACACACACACAAGATTCGCACAGACCGACAACAATAGGTGTCCTCGTAAACGTGTGGTACAAGAATAAACACTGCAACATTAGCCTTGAAGAAACAAGATAGAAAATTTTGAATGTGGTATTAAAGAGTTGCACATTCAGCATCGTTTTCTGCACGATTTTAGCTTAACAGCCAAAAAAACCACCAATTACAAGAAATAAGCGCACATTTTTTTATGGTTTTGAAAATATTGTCTTTGAATCCGTTTTTGAAAGGTAGCTACAGCACAGACACAGTTGTACTTTACTCTATTTGTGTTCTCTCACTCGGAAAAATTGCATTCAAAATCAACATGGATGATGGACTAAACTATCCACTGCATTTTTTTTTTGTTTTAAACTTTTTTTTTTCTCTTGTAAGTTTTTCCCTCTTTCATTTTACAAACCTATTGAACTACAATCCAAAAAAATGTTCTTAGGGTTTCTAAACATAAAATATTATTCTTTTTTTTTTTTTTCATGGAATGCAAAGTATGCTCTTCCTTACTCTTAAATTAACAGTTCGTCTGATATTTGCATTTTTGTAAAGGCTTCTTTAGCGCAAAGGGGACAGCTTTACTATCACATCTATTTATAGATGCTCCAGAAAAGTTGCTCTCATTTGTCTCTGTCTAGATTCATCTCCAGCTACTGATGTCTTTCGTTTGTTCAGGACCCATGAGACTAATTAGTGGGTGATGAAAATGGAGAGAGAAGATGAGAGAAGCCAAACTTGAGCAACAAACAGCACAACAAAATAATAGTGTGGAGAATTTTTTTTTTAAAAAAGCAGGTGAGGAAAACAGAAATACTTTGATGGGCCATCCACCTGGTCAGTGAGGAAGTTACTTCACTATGGAGCAGCTGTCTACTTATAAAGTGCTTATTCAGTCACTTGCTGCTAAAAGGGATGTTTACTTTGGTGGGCAGCTGAAGGATGAATGAGCTTAATGGAGTTAATGTGTTTTCAAATTGCCAGTTAAAAATTCTGCTCCATGGCTACTCTCTTACAGAGGAGATAAGTATATGTTAAAACCTTTCATTAGACAGAAGTTGAAAGTAAATAAAACAGCCGCTGTGCGATAAAGAGATGATAGCAGTTTTTGTGAGAAGAATATTTCACGCACTGCCTACCATCTTAACCCTTTGTGATCTTTTCCTATAATGTCACATTGCAACCACAAGCCTCAATGTATGTTGATGTGATTATTTGTAATAGATCGTGCCAAAGTAGTGTATAATAGTGGAGGAAAATTTCCAAGGTATCCTTAATTTATTCCCAATAAAAATCTGAAACGTAATGATGGAATCTTCAGTGCAATGTTCTGCTTTTTGCAGTCAATTAGGTAAACAAAGATGGTATGTGAATACTTTGGGGCCGAGTTGGAGAACTAAATTTGCAGAGCAAAAATGTAAAGTTCTCCAAAATAACAGTCAATCCTGAAAACTATCTCGTACTGACATTAAAAAAAAATTATGTTCCTGATTATGGAGTACCCTATAAATAAAATGTTTGGGGAAAATGGTGAACTGGACTCTCAAGATTTTTTTGTTGAACAGGAAAAGTCTTCATCTGAACTATAAAGCTTGAGAAGAGGAGAGGTAGATTTTGTGGGGAAAGGTCTGGGGCAGAAGGAACAAAACTGAGGCATCATATTGCTGGTAAATGGTGCATTTTAGCCAATTATGTTGGAGAAAGTTACAGACCCGGACAGAAGTGACCATTGACACTCATTGGGGCTTAAAGCTTCTGTTGGTTTATCAATAATTTGTGGTTGCTGTAAGGGAGGAACAGTGCTTGATTCATTAGCTAGCTTTTCTGCCATTTCATTAGCAAGTGTGAAGAAGTGGTTTGAAAGATTTAGGTAAAGAGGAAGAGTAACGAGGTAAACAACAGGTTCTCTTCTCCGGCAGACAAACCACTTCTGTTCAAGACAAAGAAGTTTGGAAAGGAGAGTGAACCTGGTGGCTTTGCAGAGGATTCCCAAAGAAGTGGGTCAGCAGTGGAGGGTTGTGTGTGAACAATTGTTTTACCTGATGGGTTAGAAGAAAGCTGGACACTTGAGGAAATACGTATTTAAAACCAAGTTGTTGTTGTTTTTGTTTTTTTCTATGGTTTATGAGTCACTGTACAGCCTCTTTGAGGTACAATATTTGTTTAAGAAAAACATATCCGTCTTTGTGTGGATGGGATAGAGTGAAGACTCTCATCCATTTGAAGGCTACAGAAGGCTGTTAGCAGAAATGACACCATCAGATCATAAAAATAAAGCATCTTCAAAGCATTAAATGAATATGAAGTGAAAGCGCTGACAAGACACATAAGCTCCTTCTGTCATCTCTGTTGTCTTGAACTAAGGGAAAGTGGTTGTGGCTCCAGTAAATATCATCTACCAGCAGGTGGAGTTATATTAGTTTGGATCATAATTTCTAATACTTCATAAGAGTCCAAACTGCAATCAGTGGAAATAGTGTTTCTGATTACATGTTCATAAAAAAACATACAATTAAATTAATGATGCACCAGTCAGTCAGCAATGCAAATTTGCCCATTTACCCTCATTTGATCTGGTCAGTGACCAAAATACTAAAAACAAGTGCATTTCTTTACATGAAATGAATAAAAATCATTTTACATCTAAATGCATTATCAACTAACAGCAGAACTACAGAGAGAAAACAAAGACTGCTGTAAACTTTGATAACAGCCTTTAAAAACATGCTGAATTGTGTCCTTTGTCTTGGGACTAATGGAACTTCCCATTATCAGTGTGTGAATGTGTGTGCATGAATGGGTGAATGAATGTAGTGTGAAGGGCTTTGGGGTCCTCTCAACTTGATAAAACGCTACGCAAGTACGGGCAGGCCATTTACCATATTCAGTAAGTGATTAAAAACTAATTTGCTATTTTATGATAATCAGGTGTGGCAAGTCTTTAAGAATAACTAGAGTTTTACACACCATTAGACGGGAAAGAACCCCGCATATTGCTGAAACCCGATTGACAGCAGTTGTATTGACAAGATTTAAGGGAATATGGTCAATTTGCCCTGCAGACGCCGTATCCATAATGATTTAGATTTGAACTGTTCGCTGCTACTCTTGTGCTGGTTTAGTGTAATGTGTAGATCTGTCAGAGCTGTAAGCATATTCATGTTCCTTGGATTCACTCGCATTGCTATTCCGACTCTTCAAATATTCATGCCTGGTTTTCACTCCGAGCCTCTCCCTTTTTCTCCGACGAGCAAAATTCAGTTGATTTGATGCTTTCCAATGTCTTTGTGAAGAAGCAAAGCATGGTAGACGCCATCAACACTAATAGAGGCGAGAACCGTTTCTGTTCTCAGGAATTGATTAAAAGAATTATAAATAGCAGAGCGGGCATATGTTTGAAAATCAGAACAAAAACTGATGAGCAGCTGTTCTCATGTGATTACCATGGAGATGTGGACATGCATTTGCCTGACAACTACACTGGATGGATTGATGGATGGACTTTTGCATCGAGTAATTCCAATTGCATAAAACATGAAAGTTACATTTGCGGAGAAATGTTCTTTCAAATACTTGTGTCCTTCTATATGACTTGCAAATTTCTGGACTTCCTGTGGCTTCTGTTTGTACAGGTAATGTCTTCTTGCTACTCTTGCAGAGGTCGGATTTGAATCTTCTCCAGATTCACCAATGGCCTCTTGGCAGCTTCTCTTATTATTCCCCTCCTTGCCCATACTGCCTGGTTGATGTCCTGCAAGTTTTCCAGTTGCGATATATTTCTTCCAGTTTGACCAATGAAAGCTTGAGCAATGCTCAATTCAGTGTACCATTTGAATTCAATATCAAATATTAGTTCAAGTGTTGTTCTCATAGAAGTGCAGAAAAACGTATCTTCAAATGTTCATACTCTTCTCATGTAGACATATTTGAGGACAGTGAAGATTTACTAACTCGGTTTTCTTAAAGTTACTTGAAAAAGTTTCAAACACAAGCCTTTTCATCTTGTTTGGCTCACATCTCCGCTGCCACATGAAGTTAACATTTTTATTGAAAATATATTACCAAGCCTGTTGTTCACAGTACAAATCTTTGCTGCGGTTTATCACCGTGAAAGGAAGGCTAGGCATGTGCGACAGTGTTTTAAGAGACATCATAACTTTAGAATAGATTGGAAACAGAATAATGGTCAGAGGGGATGGAAATGTAAAAAATTAAATAAAAACAACAACAAAAAAGAGTTTATTCAAAGGTATTTGTTAGCTGGTGTAAACGCCTTGACATTGAAAAAAGGGACAAGAAAATAAATGTTTCTCCCTCCCACTGTGTTTTTTCTTAGAGCGGGTAAGACAGTGGTGGAGGCTACGCTCTGCATCCGCATGTGCCAGTGTGAAAACAAGATAGCAATACTCGAGACAGAGAAATGCAGCCCGTAATCCATAAGGGCGAGAGAGACGATAACCAAGGGCATGCACGCTGTGAGGAGTGTGATGGACGCCTGCTGTAAGTACATCTCATGCCTGCATGTGTGCATACTTGTACCTCTACATATGTGAGAGAGTGGAGAGAGACAGAGACTAAGGGATGGTAAATATTTTGAGCTGACAGAATCAGCACAGCGACTTTATGACCCTGCTTAGTGAGGCAGCCTCCTCCATCATCTCTGCTCTCACCAGATCCTCAGCAAGCATTCATACGAAGGCACACAGGTGACTTTTTTCAGTTTACCTCTCCATGTAGACTCTTCTTTAGCATGTGCTGAATTGCACTTTGTGGGAGCACTAGCTCGCATCTTCAATATCACAGTAGTAACACACAATCACAAAGGTTGACCATTCTTAATCTCCTGTCACACTGTTTTTCATCTTGCCTTGAATGTTGCTGAATTGGAAAACTGATGGAGTTTTTTAAATAAATAAATAAACACAGCTGTCTGCTGGATATGTTTGATTAAAAGATGGATTTTTTGTTGTCGTTTATTCTCACTGGTGAAGAAAATTGGAATTTGCCAAAGTCATCCAGGAAGAATTGACAGGAAGGTGGAAGAAGTTCAACATTCCAAAAGGAAATATGGGGATATTGGAAAATTACCAAACCCAAACTCAAAATCCAAAATGGCTGTTAAGTGTTTACCAGGTATGGTAACACTTTATTTGAAGGGATGCGCTTAAGAATGACATGACACTGTCATAAACATGAAAGAGTCTTTGTGAATGGTTATGACTGTCGTCATGAAGTGGCATTCGGTAAATAATGACACTTTTAATGCAAAGTTGCTCTAAAAGTTGCATTGAAAGTCCATTAAAAGTGCCAACTTTGCATTAAATTATCATAATTTACAAAATCATGCAAAGTTGGCACTTTTAATAGACTTTTAATGCAACTTTTAGAGCAACTTTGCATTAAAAGTGTCATTTACCAAATGACGCTTCATGACAACTGTCATAAACATTCATAAAGACTTCTTCATGTTCATGACAGGTGTTATGTCATGTTTATGACAGTGTCATGTCAGTCTTATGCAAACCCCTTCAAATAAAGTGTTACCAAGTGGATTGTTAGATATCTGCTGTAACAAACTCCCCTATTTGAAATTTTGACATGTTGCATCTTACTAAATCTTTCATATAATTGGTTATTGAACATGTTGGCCCAGAATCTAAATGTCCAAAATACAAAGCAATAAATGTTGATTGGGTTTCTCAGCAAGCATACCAATTAGCATATCTTACTGTTTTTTTTTCCTTCAATGTTCTTCAACACCTCCATCAGCCATTATTTAGCTGTTCTGTTTACATCTGCAAATGGTTGATGCCAAAATGTATTACCAATTAAAGGCAACACTGGTTAAAGCAGCTTAGAGTCATTTTGATGGGACATACCCATTTCTTCTGCTTTAATGCTTGTTTTTATTCAAACTTCCTAATGTAAATCAAAATACACAACATGATTGTAAAAAGAACCAATTGAGAGTGGTTATGGCACATCAATCATCATGACTAAAACAAACATTTCAGGAACTTCTCACATGACAGAAGGTCCAGCCAGATTTATTTTTCTTCTCTGTATCTTTTGGTCAACTCTAAACATTATGAATATCTATTTCAAGTTTTAAAATGGTCTTGATCAATAGCCTAAGAGTTATCACCATATTGTGCAACAAGTTCTTAACTGAGAAAAATGGGACTCTTGAGGTGTTTAAAAAGAAAGTGTCATGTTTTGATGAGCGGAGGACCCAAAGTAAATTGGAAATCAGCAGTACTTTGATAACACATTGCAAAACCTTACAATAAGGAGCAGCAGCAGCAAGGATAACCAAACAGAAACTACACAAGGAAAAATAGAGTGTAAGCAGGCTGAGCAAGGTGCAAAAAGCACAGAACAATCCGACAAGCAAAAACAAACTACTAGGGTTTTAATAAGTCCCGGACTGAAAACAGGCGAGTCAGATTGGTGAAGATGAGCAATAGCAGAGCAAAATGAATGAAAAACGAATGACAAAACGTTGTCAAATGACAGGACACGAGGAGTAACTACGACCCTTAAGACAAACACGATTCAACACCAAAGCAACAAGAAACTTGAGGCCAAAAACTGACAAAGCAACTCAGCAATAGGTGTTACATGAAAAACGGGAGATAAATGGAACCACGGTGCACAAGAACAATAATCAAGACTCAAAACATCACCTGAAAATGATACAGAACAAGAAACAAAGTCCTTCACCTCATGACAGAAAGCCTGTAAAAACTTTTTTTTCTTGTTACCTCTAACAAGCAAGGAGAAAAAAGGAAATCTATTTTTTCTTGAAAGAGTCTGACATATGAAGTAACAACCAGAAGTTTACAATAACACAATTCTCAATGCCTGAGCAACAAGGCTTTGTCAGTTTTTGGCCTCAAGTTTCTTGTTGCTTTGGTGTTAAATCACACCAAAACTTCTCTTGTTTTCGGTCAGTAAGAATTAACAAAATAAAGCACCATATGAGACGAAGGACTGTGTAAAAATAAAGAAAAAAAGATGTCTACTTCTACTTTCTGCTCTCTTTTGTACTGTTAAATTATTACCTGCTCCTCCGTCTCCCTTTCACTCGTCTTCTTCGTTGCCATCATTCACTGCGCTTTCATTCCTTTTTGACCTCTATCCTAATTGAGTTGTGTGTTGTCATCCAGGCCGCCTTTCTCAAAGCTCACTTTATAGTTCGGACGAGAGTCTGAAAGTGTGAGTGATGTGCGTAATGTATGTCCAGCAGTCTCTCATGTCCAAGTTGCTCTATGGAGCGCTCGTATATCACCCTCTGAGCCCCTGTGCCGTATAATGGAACGAGGAGTGACTAGCTGACAAAGCAGGCTTGAAAGAGAGTAAAAGAAAAGTGTCGGGAGATAACGAAATTACTGATGGAGACAGGCAACTGACTGTGCGACTCAAATTTGATCTTCCTGTAGTTTCTTTACTATTCTTTATGCCATTGTAACGGCACACATCCAGCCATAAAATTACTCCTGAAAAGCTTCTGTTATCCTATGTGATTCTACTCCACAGTTAATATTTGAGATGTCTAATATTCTGTAGCTTTTAAGGTCAAATTTGTTTTGTTTTGTTTTCTTCTTTGCAAACATGTTTACTCTGTTTTTTTCTCCCTCTATTAAGTTTCAATAAAATGCTTGGATGGAATTTCAATGTCATGCTACAAATACTGAGACACAAAGAACTTCCACAGGAAACAGATGATTTTTTTTTTCCTGAAATTTGGCCTTTGGTTGTGTAACTTTCAGATCTGTGAATACACAACGCATACAAATTACACTTGTTTGTCTTAAATAAAATACCTGACATTTTTATTCACAAATAAATAGTATTATGATTTGAAATGCCACCACTGACTCGGTACAGAACCAAACACAAGCGGCACTATTCAAGGACGGCCTTGATGACAACCGAGCACTTTGTTTTCAGTGCTGATGAAATGTATCTTAAAACTCAGTGGCTGCAAAAAGCTTTCATCAGTAACTTATGTTCATGTCAGCAAAGCAGTCAGAGCTGAGTTGCTCGTTTAAAAGCTGATCTGAAACTATTGCCGGATGAATGGAAGTACGTCTGAGGAAGTTGTTGTGAAGGCCAATTCAAAAACAGCCACAATATCCCTCAATACTCCGTTTATGATCTGTCTGTCGAGTTTGGAGAGTGTCAGTTCCTCCGTCCATCACCGAGAGACGTTGGTTTTCCCTAGAGATATCACAAATATTTATATCCCAAGTCAATTCTTCAGCCTCTAGCAGCCGGGATGAGTGTTTTCTTGTCAAATGAATGCCATGTTGTCTCACCATGACACGCCGTCGCTGTAGGTTATGAATTCAAATTTTGTAGTTTTGTTATCCTGAGGCCTATTTCAGTACATTAGTGCTAAACTGTTATCTTTTTTCACTAAATTTACTCAACAGAAAAAACTTATGCACTGTTGTGAATTTGTTTGAATATTAATGGTGCAATATTTTGCATTTCTAGAAATATGCATTCATCCATCCATCAAGTCACTGTTTCTCTGCCTGCTTATTCAAAGCAGGGCTGCTAGGGGCACCAACTCTTGATGGCAGTTTTAGAGAGTCCAGACTTAAAACATGAGTCATTGTTGCTGCAATGTGGCAGTGGAAATAACTGTGCAGTCAAATATGCATCTTTGCTTATATTAAGGAGTGGGAATTAGATGATGTGTTGATTTTTAATTTCTGAACTGGAGTGGGAGCATTTTAAATATTTTTAGAAAGCCATGTCTGCTGTGCAATGTTTAACCTTCAGCTGAACATTGTTTTCAATATAAGGAGAAATTGGTAAGCTGAAAATTAAAAGTATTGTCTGATCTCATAACTAAATTAGAGATTTATTGAATTTCTTACTTTTTGAAGTAATGCCAATATAACAGAATGAGTCATTGAAAGCAAGTTTATTTTTTTCCTGAAATTACTCTCTCTTTTTTTTTTCTAAACTACTAGTTTGATGTTTTGTTTAACTCTTGATAACCAAAAAATGGAAGTGGTTTAAGACACCAGAACCCCAGACCTAAAGTTTGAGCAAAAGTTCAGATAAAATCCAAAAACTTGGCAATTGAAAATTGAAAGGACCTGATGGTCATTAAAAAAGGGACCAGTTATACTTTCTTGGTCCATTGGCATGAGCTCTGCTTGGGTTGCTAGGTAATGGGGTAGCGCCCGCTGACTGACTCAAATCGGTAGGTTTTTGAAACTGCTCGTTTTCCAATCACCAAAAAAAAAAAAAAACGTTAGCTTACTGGCAGAAAGTGAAATGATAGTTTTGTTTTTTTTTTTTAACTCAAACTGTTTTTAGACGCTGTAGAGACCCACATAGAAGTACAGAAGTAAGCAGGAAAGTGAATTTTCCAATAGGTTGGAAAATACAGTAATGGAAGTCTATAAGATGAGAAACTATTTAAAAATGAGATCATGAATGCAAGTTATTTTGCTTGAAAGAAATTCCCCACATTGACTTGGGATACCTTCTTAGGAGATCATATTTTAAAAAATGAAAAAAAGACAAGAACAGAATAGTGCTAAGTGTTTATCATCATTGAATGTACCTTAAATCAGATGCTTACATGAACCTCATTTTGTGCTAGATCCGTAAGCAGCGTGCAGTCCTGGGTGATGTAATACAATATCTCCTGAGATCGGCTGATATCGGCCATGCTTTTTGCAGCTTTATCATTAATGTGTGTTGAAGTGCGATCATTCAAAACATTGCTTTATTTTTTTTTTCCCCCATAAACCCAGTGTGATAATTAGCAAGCACAAAAACTACACAAATTAGTTCGCTTTAACACTTCAATTATATAATTATGGTCTTTTTATACAACAAGTGATATCTGGATAAGCTAATGTCACATCTCTATACACACGCATTTTTTTAAACAAACAAAACAAATTTATACCTCCTCCCCAGCGTGTCACATTGACCTGCGCCTGCTGTTACCGTGGTGATGTGATTTATTAATTAGTCTGCTGTGCAATTGCCTTGATAAAGGACAAATCTAATGTGATTCAGTATTTGTAGATGAGCGACGGAGAGAAGAAAGAAATTTATCACCAATGCCATTTAAACTCGACGCAAACAGACATTGATGAGATAAACTGTGGGAACAGAGATGAATACACTCGCACTCGACAACGTCCTGCATGCGGCAACTCGGAAGCGCTGACCCTGAACGTGGCTTATTTGTTGGGTGTAGATGTGAGATCAGAGCAGATGCTGCGGGCCATTACAACATGATCAAGTCCCAAAAGGCCACTGGTTCAGTGATAATTAAAAAGCAACAAACAACAACACTGGCTGTTGTTGCTGTATTAGTTTAAGCCATCACTTCGGGCTTTGGGTATTAGCTCCATCAATGTTAAAGACTTACTTTAAAACAATGTCTTTTTTTTTTTTTAGTTGCAGTGCTGTGTTGGAGTCGGTTCATTAAAGAAAAAAAAAAAAAAAAAAAAGCCTGGCGACGACGACAGAACCCAGACACTTAAATCATTTTTATGAACCATTTTCGGTTCTATGTACAGTAAGATACAGAAAATGTGACAATGTGAAGGACACAATACAAGATTTTTGCAGAAACTGAGAATATTGAAATGTTATCTGCCAACAACGCTCAAGTAACTAAGGGTTGTTACTTAAAGTAACTAAATTTGAACCACATTCATTCATTCGTATAACAAAGTTTTAATTAAACCTTAACTGGATAATTCAACACAGACTTAAAAAGAAACAAAAGTTTTGACATTTATGAAACCTGTATTTTATTTCTGGAAACACAAAAAGGAGCAATTTTAACAGATATGGGATCTATGAAACCTTTAGCAAGCTTCTACAATGAAAGTCATTATTGTGAGCCAAATGTATCCTGACTATTCTATGGAATTTACTCAAAAATCTATTTAAAATCAATTAATCATTTTTATCACCTAGAATGACACAGTAGCTGTGTTTTCCATCGACCATATAGTTACGCAATTTGAGAATTCAAAAATAAATTTGCTTAATGGAAACGTGTCAAATTTGACAAAACACTCAAAGTTTTGGCATTAGGATGAGGTGGTTTTTAGGCCGTATTGAAATTGATTTATGGAAACATTTTTTGCATCACGAGTCACATGATGACCAAACAGATGTTGGCACTGGTGCAAACCACGGAGACAAACAGAAGTAATTGAAGGATGATAGCGCAATTTTTTTTTAATGACTTATTGCGTAAAAAAAAAAAAGTTATTTGCATGATTTCAATTGTATTCAACGGAAACGGCGCAATTGTGAAATTGTGTTTTTTCAACATTAGCAGGATACTGACTGTAGTTTTGTGTTAATTTATAACAGAAACGCATCTACTGATATCTTGAGACGGTTGTTTGTTTTAAACCCCAGAGTTTCAGCAACATATTTGAAGCAAAAATATAAAAATTTATCCATTTAAAAATCCATACTAGAGACACAAGTCTCTAGTAAGAGTGATACCGTTGTAAAACTTAAGTCAGTGTTATTCAGTTAAAGTTGGGACAAGAACCTATACAACCAACTTTAATGTCAAATGCTAAAAATGATAAATTTAATAAATGGCAAAAAAAAGCTCAGTCTCATTATTTTTGTTGTTTAAAATAAAAATGATTAGGTTGGTGTGATATTTCTAATTACTTCACATCTTTTCACAGCTGCTTTTTACCTTGTTGAATTCCTCATGCATCAGAAGCGTTTCATTCCGATTAATTTCCTGCTTCAGTCTGATAAAAAGACAAATGCTTAGTCATCCACAGTAGTGTGAAGCTCCTCTAACTTAAACGGTACTCCAGATGGCAGAATGCTGAGCTAAATAAACGAAGAGCAAAGCTCAGCTTCGTCAGTCTGTCTACGAGTTGGGGATTCAGTCAACCTTATCTGCAACATTTAATCCAACTATTGCACTACTACTCTGCACCTAACCCGCTTTCAGTCTTGGTGAGTTTCTGCAGCATCTTCAAAGTCGATATGAGCCAAATAAATGTAACTGAAGCAAACTGCACCTCAGAAAGGACCAGGAATACAGAAGGTCCAGGGGACACTAATGAGGTGTGGACTGCAGCAGAGAGCATAAAAGTATTTCAAGGAAACTAAAGAAGTGAAGAAAATTAAATGAGCTATATGGAGATCTACTTATAATGAACAGGAAGTGCATGTTTTAAACCAAGGATTTTAATTTTCACAAAGGGAATATGTAATAGTAAAGGTCAAATAAGGTGGAGTGTTTGAATTTATTAGTTGTATAAAAAAATACATAAATCAGCTAAGATTTACTTAAACAAAATGGTAAATTAGGTAGAAATTTTACATTTTAAGATGAACATACAATAGGCATACATTTGGGATTTTGGTTTATTTGGCATAAATCAACATATATTCAACCAGTCCATGCCAATGAAGTGCTACCAATATGATCTGTGGTGTGTATTAAATATGCATCTGCAGGCATTTTCCTTAGGATAATTATCTTGTCTAGCAAAAAGTTAAACTATTTCTTAGTTTTCTAGCAGAGTAGCTTTTAGTTAAGATTTCACTCCATTTCAAAGGATTCATGTCTGCTTCCCCTGCACAAACGACCCCGAGACCTTTAAATGAGGAACATTCAAAGGTCATAAAATTTGAATTTTATTTTTATTATTATTATTTAATTTCTTTTTTGTTTTTACTTTCATTTGATTAAATCACCTGGTTCCGGTTGAAACCCCAGTAAAATTGTATAAACCCCTCTATTAAAAAATAACATTTACAAAAAATGTGATGCCCTGAGAGGCTGGAGGCATATTCAACATCAGAGCCCACAGGGTAACAACTATACACGTATATTCTTACATCTTTACACCATGTATTATCGAGAAACAAGCGTCAGGAAAAATTGGCGATATTGTAAAAACGAAAAAAAACAAAAAAACAACAGATTGAAAAATGGTTGAAGCTTGCAAGATGAAAGATGAGCACTAAGTTCAGTTCTACTCCGGTGCCGTCGGGGTAGACAGTTGTGTGTGCGTGTGTGTGTATGACATCCAGAGAAGATCTAAGGTCTTCAGTGTCACTACACTGCCTCTGCTGTGATAGCAACCCATTCATCAACAGAGCATCTGGTGCCCTTGCAACAACACACACGTTTTCAAATCCCCATAGGGACACTACTGCCACAATTTATTCCCTCAGTCCTTACCCGAACATCCAATCATCACTTAGGTCCCAAGTCTAAATCTTAATTAAAAAAAAAAAAAAAAAACTTGATTTGTAAACTTCAACGGTTGTGGTTTGGTCCTCATGTTGACTCTGGCTTCTGCATGTTGGTGGCTTGTTGAGAGTTAAGCCAAATTTTATTTAATATGTTTGCCTCATTAATATGATCACACTTCGCTCTCCAGACTCTTTATTTTGTCTCTTCTTGTTTTCTCTCATTTCATTTATTGATTTTGTTAATTTTAATAAATCAGATTTGATGGTAGGGTTAGAGTTTACTTTGTGGTAGTCACATCTTTTAAAGAGAAAGAAAATTTTAATTCAAACATGCCCATTTGCACGTTTAACATATGAGCTAGAAAGTCCAAAGAAGACGATAGTTACGCGTTTCCATGCTTTAACAGTAGACTTTCCACAATCTGCAGCTTTCAAAATTAAGATTCTTAATTGAAATCTGCACAAAACCCAACTGTGACTGTATATTTATGCCACAGACACTACTGAACGTTGGTTATTATTGTTTGGGTTTCTGTCTAAATCATGTCTTTGTTGTTTAACTCCTCAAGATCTTGCATATTCCTCATTCCTGTGAACTTTAGTTTTCTTAGTTTATCTTTGTGCACTTGAACTTAGTTTCCTGCGATTAGTATTTTTTCTGTTCATGTTCTTGGATTCTTTATTCACTCCAGATGCTACTCATCACCTGATTGCCTCACCTGGTGTCCATGTCATTATCCACCTCTTCCTCTGTGTGTCTGTGGTTCCCAGGTTACGTTGTTCTCCACTGGCTCCTGCTGTGACGTTACTGGCTATTTTTTTCCCCAGGGATTATTATTCTCTCTGATTATTATACTGACATTTCATTTTTCTAAAATCAAGTCACCTGCAGTGGGACAAGCATAGAAAACATCAGAAGGAAGGCATCCAGAAGGCAGGAGTTTAATGTGATAAGATCAATCTAAACATTGATTTAAATTTAAATTAATTGCACTTCAGTAAATCCCATATTGAAATATTTGCAATTAAAAAAAAAAAAACATACATTTTTACTCAAAGTTCTATGGGATTAAGGGTGAGTTAAGATAAATGAAAACAAACTTATCCCGTTTTTCTAGGCACAAACAGCATTTTCATAAAATAAACACTAAGGCAGGGTAATAGCTGGTAATGTCATTTTGCTGATTCCTGATTAGGCAAACACTTAAATAGCTTAGAGACATCCACTTAGTAAAGAAAGATGGCACATAAAACTTTAATCACACGTAAAAATCCAGTAGGCTTCTTCTACACTAATGCATTTAAGGTGGTGGAAAAACTTTTTTTAAATTATATTTTATTTAGAGGTTTTCCATTTTCCTCTCTCTTACCTCTGTCTATAGCCTCATACAAAACTGAATATCCAGATTCATAAAGGTTTGGAGGTTAGATTTGGAATTATACTGAAATAAAATCAACCACCTTTATGATTTAGTTTAGTTAAAATATGCACAAAGAAATGTCATATATTTCAGATGACAAAAGCTCAAAACATCTTAGGTTGTCTTGTTACAGAAACTACAAATTTGCATCAAAACTAAATATTAAGCCTTGGAAAAAAACACCAAATTAATAAGAAAATTGATATTGTTAATCAAACATAAGCTCTGCAATGATGAGGAATTTAAAGTTGGTAGATTTTGCAAAAGTAAAAATTAGATGTTTATTTTGTGGCACTTTGCTAACAGAAAACGCAATAATCTCTTAGCGACCGGTTAAAATGAATATTGTTATTGTTACAAAAAAAGGATTTCTTCAACTCTTGAAATCTCTAAACACCAAAGGTTATTTTTTTATAAGACATAAAATCTTTTGAAATACTTTTGCCTAGATACAAGAAACTTACAGTCTGTAAATTTTGTAAAAGTAAAACTCAGATGTTTACATTGTGGCACTTCGTTTACAGATAACGTGATCATCTCTTAGCAACAGATTAACAACAAATATTGTTATTGTTCAAGAAACATAAAATGTCTACTGTTCTTTTAAAATCTTTAAACACCAAATTAATAATATTATTGCTTATAAAATGTTTGCTCTTTTAAAATACTGCTTATCTGCCTAAGCACAAGAATTTTACAGTCTGTAAATTTTGTAAGAGTAAAACTCAAAAGTTTACTTTGTGGCACTTAGCTACTGGGAGACATGCTCATCTCTAAGCAAAAGTTTAACAACAAATATTGTTATTGTTCAAGACACATAAGATTTATACTGTTCTTTTGAAATATTTAAACACCAAATTAATAATATTATTGCTTATGAAGCTTAAGTTCTTTTAAAATACTGCTTATCTACCTAGACAAGAATTTTACAGTCTGTAAATTTTGCAATACTAAAACTCAGATGTTGACATTGTGGTGCTTCGTTTCCAGGTAACGTGATCGTCTCTTAGCAACTGATAAACAACAAATATAATTATTGATCCAAAAACATAAGATTTCTACTGCTCTTTTGAAATCTTTAAACACCAAAGTAATAATATTATTGTTTATAAAATATTGGCTCTTTTAATATAAAGCTTATCTGCATAGGCACGAGAATTTTACAGTCTGTAAATTTTGTAAAAGTAAAAATCAGATGTTTACATTGTTGCACTTCGTTTGCAGATAACGTGGTCATCTCTTAGCAACAGATTAACAATAAATATTGTTATTGTTCAAGAAACATAAGATTTCTACTGTTCTTTTGAAATCTTTAAACACCAAAATAATAAATAATATTATTGCTTATGAAGCTTAAGTTCTTTTAAAATACTGCTTATCTACCTAGACACAAGAATTTTACAGTCTGTAAATGTTGCAATACTAAAACTCAGATGTTTACATTGTGGTGCTTCGTTTCCAGGTAACGTGATCGTCTCTAAGCAACTGATTAACAACAAATATAATTATTGATCCAAAAACATAAGATTTCTACTGCTCTTTTGAAATCTTTAAACACCAAAGTAATAATATTATTGTTTATAAAATATTGGCTTATCTACCGAGACGATAATTTTACAGTCTGTAAATTTAGTAAAAGTAAAAATTGGATGTTTACATTGTGGCACTTTGTTTCCAGGTAACATGATCATCTCTTAGCAACAGTTTAACAACAAATATTATCGTTCAAGAAACATAAGATTTCAACTGTTCTATTGAAAACTTTTAGCACCAAATCAATAATATTATTGCTTGTGAAGGTTAAGTTCTTTTAAAATACTGCTCATCTACCTAGACACAAGAATTTTAGTCTGTAAATTTTGTAAAAGTAAAAATTGGATGTTTACATTGTGGCACTTCGTTTCCAGGTAACGTGATCATCTCTTAGCAACAGTTTAACAACAAATATAATTATTGATCCAAAAACATAAGATTTCTACTGCTCTTTTGAAATCTTTTAACACCAAAGTAATAATATTATTATTTATAAAATATTGGCTCTTTTAATATAAAGCTTATCTGCATAGGCACGAGAATTTTACAGTCTGTAAATTTTGCAATAGTAAAAATCAGATGTTTACATTGTGGCACTTCGCTTCCAGATAACGTCATCTCTTAGCAACAGTTTAACAACAAATATTGTTATTGTTCAAGAAACAAGATTTCTAATGTTCTTTTGAAATCTTTAAACACCAAATTAATAATATTATTGCTTATAAAATGTTGGCTCTTTTAATATATTGCTGATCTGCCTAGGCACGAGAATTTTACAGTCTGTAAATTTTGTAAAAGTAAAAATCAGATGTTTACATTGTTGCACTTCGTTTCCATATAACGTGATCATCTCTTAGCAACAGTTTAACAACAAATATGGTTATCATTCAAGAAAAACATAAGATTTCTACTGCGCTTCTTTAAACACCAAATTAATAATATTGCTTATAAATGTTGGCTCTTTTAATATATTGCTGATCTGCCTAGGCACAAGAATTTTACAGTGTGTAAATTTTGAAAGAGTAAAACTCAGATGTTTACATTGTGGCACTTCGTTTCCAGATAATGTGCTCATCTCTTAGCAACAGATTAACAACAAATATGATTATTGTTCCAAAAACATAAGATTTCTACTGCTCTTCTTTAAACACCAAATTAATCAATGCTTCTGATACTTAAGCTCTTTTAAAATACTGCTTATCTACCGAGACGATAATTTTACAGTCTGTAAATTTTGTAAAAGTAAAACTCAGATGTTTACATTGTGGCACTTCGTTTCCAGATAACGTGATCATCTCTTAGCAACAGTTTAACAACAAATATTGTTATTGTTCAAGAAACAAGATTTCTAATGTTCTTTTGAAATCTTTAAACACCAAATCAATAATATTATTGCTTATAAAATGTTGGCTCTTTTAATATATTGGTGATCTGCCTAGGCACAAGAATTTTACAGTCTAAATTTTGCAATAGTAAAAATCAGATGTTTACATTGTGGCACTTAGTTTCCAGAAAATACGATCATCTCTTAGCAACAGTTTAACAACAAATATGGTTATTGTTCAAGAAAAACATAAGATTTCTACTGCGCTTCTTTAAACACCAAATTAATAATATTATTGCTTATAAATGTTGGCTCTTAATATACTGCTCATCTGCCTAGGCACAAGAATTTTACAGTCTGTAAATTTTGTAAGAGTAAAACTCAGATGTTTACATTGTGGCACTTAGCTACCGAGAGACATGGTGGTCCATGCTTATAAAAAACAACAAATATCATTCAAGAAAAACATAAGATTTCTACTGCTCTTCTTTAAACACCAAATTAATCAATAATATTATTGCTTATGAAGCTTAAGTTATTTTAAAATACTGCTTATCTACCTAGACACAAGAAATTTACAGTCTGTAAATTTTGCAATACTAAAAATCGGATGTTTACATTGTGGCACTTGGTTTGCAGAAAATACGATCCTCTCTTAGCAACAGATTAACAAGAAATATGGTTATTGTAACTGGATTGGTAGAGAAAGTCACAACTCAGATAAAGGCTGCTTTTACTTTTACTCAGAGATACCAGAAATTGCCATGTAATAGCATATAACACAGAGGCATTAACAGTCTGAGTTGCATTAGATATCTGTGACCCCCCCCCCCCCCCCAAAAGTCACTATTCCTTGCTTGTAACGCCACTGAAGGTCCAAGCTGCTTAAAATATTTTAGAGCATATACCCCACAACTTTCCAGCACTCCACCTTTGAATGTCAAATGTCACATTGTCAACTGGGTAAAAAAGGTCATTAGTTTCACACTTAAGCTGGCTAGTTGATGTCTGGTGAACTGTTGAGCTATGCATGTCATTAATGAATAATCTGTGTGTAAAGCAAGAAGCAAACATTAATGTGAAGTTCTAGGAATGATGCAAAAACACAAAGCTATCCGTTTTCAGGGCTATTTTATATTCATGCATTCAAAAACAACATATGTTGCAGGTAGCAGAAAACTGTGCGTAATCTTGTAATTTATTATATAGTGTCATGCTGTGAGAATACATTTGATCTGTTGCGTTACTTTGGTATTTTCCCAGAAAAGAAAAAAGGTTCAGCTGAACAATTTTCTAAGAGGGTTTGCAGCATCCTGCCAACTGGTCCTAATTATTCATGATTGTGGATTACAGGCATTTGTTTTGGCAATATGCCTGTAATTAAAAATGTCTTCTTATACCAGTCCCCAAGATCAATGAATTGTTTAATTCATTTCAATGAGTATCCAAGCAAGCAAAGATGGTCTCAACTTTCCAGAAAGTCTCAACATATGTCACTGTCAACATGAGCATTTGTTGCTTGGAATAAAGCTCTTCAATTTGTCTTTTGCTTGGTCTATAAAAGAGGGGACTCACAGTCCAAATTAATAGAAACTTTGTCATCAGAAAATTAGAAACCTTAAAGCAATGCAAAGTTGCATTCGATTAAAATTAGCTATAATGTCACTCTGCACAATATAAAGAAACAACACAGGGTTTGTTATCACCACAGACCAGCTTTGGTTTGGATTTCCTGACTAAACAGAAGTAAAAACTCATAATTACTCATAAAAGACCTCCTTTACTCGGAATAGAAAAGATAATGTCCAGCCCCAGTGGCCTACTGCCTTGCTCTACATAAACATTGTAAATCATTAGGTTTGACATGGAGCCATTGCTCTACAACAAATTCTAGGGCCCTCTGAGGTACAAATAATTTATAAATATTGAAATACTTAATTCGCAAATAAAGCAATTGGCAATGGGGCAGTTTGATGAGGCTTATCTTAGCTCTGACAGATCGGCATGGTGGACGAAGGGTTCCACTGGAAGGTGTAGTATTTTCAATGTTTCTTGGAAAAACAGAAGATGAATCAGTGTTCTGAAAGTTGAAACAACATTCAGTGATGCTAGAGACTTATAGATCAAGGCAAAGATAAAGAATTTATGGAACACAGACATCAACAACTGCTTCCAGCTCCTTTTTGCAACATTTCACCATCATTTGATCACAGAAGCTTGAAAAGTGTCTTGTCTGATGCTTGCGTTAAAGGGGCAGTAGTATGTATCTTCCAGGCACATAGTGCCAAGTAGCCATGTTATCTTCGGTTTGTACAGAAATGCTGTGTATGCCAAACATGGCGTAAAAGAAAACTGACTTTGTAATTTAATGCCTTGAAAATGGGCTTCTTGTCTCTTTAAGATGCTTCTCTTTCTGATACTCTGCTCATTACATCGCTCCTCTGTTGACCCTTTAAGTTTGTACCAGTGGTGTACCCAGTAGTTTGTAGAAGGAGCTCAGCAGATGCACCAGGTGTTTGCCAATTGCTGCTGACTAGTCTGAAGGTCTAAATCCTCTTTAGGCACCGCAAATGGCTACCAAGGTAGATTTAAGGAATCTTCAAAAACGTGGGAATCAAATCAACACTCCAAGCATCTTTTTGATGAGGGGATACAATTATAAGATGACGTAAAGTTCAAAAGTGTCGATGATATCCCCAGATTTTAGTCACCAAAAGAAAATGCAATCCTTCATTCACATCTCCTTTGTTTTTTAACTTCTTTTTTTCTCCTCCTCTGCCATTCCATCTCTCATTACAAAAAAAAAATGACCCACAGCTTGGCAGAGAGGAGAGAAGGTAGTGCTGCAGGGGTTGCAGCTGGTACTCTGGATGAAGACCTGGCACTAGACACAAAAAGAGTGGAGAAAAGACACGGAGACAAAGGAGAAAATAGAAGATGGACAGATGGGGGGCAAAATGAAATAGGGCCTAAACGGAAAGAGGGGGATAATGATGATGAGACTTTAGCTGGGCAGAATAGAGCTGCTGGCTGGATAGAAGTGAAACTCATTTGGCCAAGAGAGTTATGAGGGACTGAGAAGAGGGAGAGAGAGAAATTGATAGAAGGGATGGATAACAGATGGGTACTCCCCTGTAATTCTCTGCTGACCACTTGTTCAAAGTAGCTCAAAGAGGGACTTTCAGGCACAAAAGTGGGGCAGATATGAACAAAATAAGGAGGCAGGAAGCAAGACTCTCCACCCATCTGTCTGCACTGGGGCTCTCTTCCTCGCTCATCTGTGTATACGAGGGTTATGGTCTCATTAAACTGTCACCAGCCATTTAACCAATCTCCTGGTACTTTCAGGATTTCTACTTTTATTGCTTTTACGTTTGTCAAAGCTCAATAAAACTATGTCCCTTTTAGCAATATGGTTTCCCCACATACACTTGCATGCACTTTGTTCCGCTCGTCTTTCAGAGAGGTTACCACCGAGAAACACAGTACGTTGTTAAATTCAACAGCGCGAGTGAAAACTTAGCTTCTTGTGGTTTCGTTTCTTATTTTGAAGATTTATTTATTTTACTCGGTTTTGTTGAGTTTCAGCGTAGCGCAACAGCAGCCGCAGAGATCGCCTGTGACGAGCAAATCTCAGCATCAAGATGGGCAATCCATGAGAAACCATGATACAGGCTGAAGGACCTGTGACAGACGGGGTAGGCGGGGTTTCTTGTGCTCTCTTTCAGGTAGCATGAGAAAGCGGAGCGAGGAGGAGGAGGAGAGCTTCGAGAAACAAAAACGTGGAAGAGAGCCAACAGCCGAGGAGGAGGAAGAAAGCCCTAGAGATCCTAGCAGCAGAGTACAAGAAGGTAGACAAGGAGACAGAGTGCTGGCTTGATGAGGAGTAAAAACCATGGTGGAGAGAAGGGGTCCCTGGAGACCACAGCTGGTAAGGTATCCATCAAGGAAGAGGTGTCGGAGTGCACCGACATGACCAAAGCAGACGGGAGGAAAACTGCCTGGAAGGAGTTATGAGCTGGGCAGACTTTGACACCCTTTCTATTTAAGTGTTTGAATGCATCTTGAGGGCTTAGCTCAAAAGCTTTCCCTGCAATTCTTGTAGGGAGTCTTTGGAATACTACTAGCACAACCGGGTAGTAACTAAATAATAATCCATCAGACAATATCAAGAAATTATGACATCATTCTTACCAGACCAAACAAGTGCTATAACGAATCGCACCGACCACACTTAAAATCAAGCATTCCCACTACTGCGCAAGTCGTCCTGCACAGAGTTCAAGTGGTGTCGGTAAAATTGGAGAAATTTTTAAATTCCCTCGTATCAGAAAACTCAATCATAATTTTCATAATGGTTAAAAAATATATATATCAATCCCAGGATGTCACACACAACCAACCGAAATACAAGCATAGAAGGTCAGAACGATTTCCCGAACTTGGAACTTCCAATGCCATGTGAATGCAGCAGACGGCATGGCGGCTGTCGTGGAAGCTCTTAACGTTTCGGGGGAACACAATACGCTGCCTTTGGGTAACAAATGTTGAAAGAAACTTCCATGATTAGAGAAAACGTATCACAATGTTTAACATGTCAAATTTGACCTTTACACAACCCTGGCTGATGGAGTATTCAAAGCATTTCAGGAAGCCTGCAATGCTAAAGACCGAGCAAAAGCTAGCCTTCAAGAGGCCATGAACTCAAATCCATTGATGAAACTTTTGAGCCCTAGAGGAGTTGACTTGAAGTTGAATTGAGCCTATATTACAAGAGAAAAGAATACTAAAAAGATTTCAGTTCCGTGTGTTAAAGTGGTAGTGACGCTCCTGAACTCTTGTGGTTGCATTTGCAGATGAAGGAGATTGTCAAATGCATTCGCTCATGACGAGGAAATACAAAAATACACGATAAACTTTTTAGAAATTTACTTTTTCCACTACTTGTGGACTGGTGCACATATTGTGATTTTTTAATACCACATACTAAAACCTTTATTTTATAATTTATCAAATGTTTCATTTAAAAAATAAAAAATAGTACTGGTTTAAATTCTATTGACATAGTCCACTCAACCCTACCTTTCGGAGTATCGCACACACACACACACACGCACACACACACACACACACAGTTTCCTTTTAGATGTGTGTAGTTGGCCGTTGTCCTGGACATCTGTCTTTCTGGGATGAAACTGTGCCAGACTGAAAGAGCTCACGCCATCCCAGGGTCAGCAGCATACAACTGTACTATTCATCATTAGCTCTTTTTATCTCTCCCACTCTATATTTTATCAGTGCTTGTTCTCTCTTTTTGAAGAATTCCTTCTTTCTTTATCTCATACAAAGAAATGCAGCTTAGTTCAGGGTCACCTTTGTGCTTAAACTATTTTTGCTGTCTCCCTTTAATTTTCTGCATTGCGCACGCTATCCATCTCTCCACAATATTTTCCTGGTTTTATGAAATCATCCTTTTTGGCTTTGCTTTCTTTTTTTTTTCTATGCTCCACCTGGCTTGCTTTCCATCTTCCACTCTTGTTTTTCTCAGACTCCATCTCCCCGTCTCTCTCTCTCTCTCTCTCTCTCCGTATGTTCTGCTCTCTTGCCTGAAGAGCCTCCGGGTTAAAACACGCTGGCATCCACAAGTCTGGCAGGTGTGTATCTACATTTGAACAGTATGGAAAGGCTTGTTTTATTATACAGTCGACATCTGTAGTGAATGTATGGTTGTTATTTCGGAGTCTTATTCATGCCGAAAATGAAACATGAAAGACGTTGGCAGACCTATAACTTCTCCATGTTTTAATCTGAATCTTCCAAAACAATATTACCGCAGGTAATATTATGCGATAAAATATTGAAACAAAGTTTGAAGTCCATTTTGCCTACTTTGCAACATCAGTAAAGCTTACAATAAAAACTACTGAAGAATGTGTTGGGTCGTTACACAGTTCATCTGATTCTGCAAACAATCTGAGACCCACAAACAGATTCTTACCGTAATTCCAGTAGGAAATGTCAGTGTACCAGTAACATTAAGGAGTAGCACACTTAAAGTCATGTTTTCCAACATACCTATATTTATCACTCAACTCATAAAACCAGTAGCGGAAATCCTTATAATACGTAATAATGCATCACAATCCTCACTGCAAAAGTTCCTGTTTCCAATAACAAAATATGAAAACTGCTTCTTATGAGATGTAGATAGAAAATGCTTAAAACGGCAAGTACTAAAGTATTAAGACCGTTTTCGGCTTTTCATATCCAATTTACAAAATTCAACTTTTCAGAGTCTCCTTTGCATTGTGTTAGGCTGAAATACAGATCATTTCACATGGATGTGCTGTAGTGCATCCAGTCAGTTAAGGGACATGTCCACTCATAAGGAGCTTGGTCCTACTGGAGCCGTCTTCCTGTAAAAAGAAAGTTGTTCCTTCCTACAGAAACCACATGATTATTCAGATTGGAGTGATTGCTGCAAAGGTCGGTTATGCAATACAATTTAATGGATAACATACTCAACGATAACATATTCAAATCTGTCTGAAACGCTGGACTGTACGCACTGTAGATTACTATAGGGTGACTTTTGTTGTGAATTAGCTCTATACAAATTAAAATTAACTGAAGTGAATTGAATTCGGCTGAGCGACAGCAAATATTAACTTGATATTCTTGGTTCCAACTTGTGTGCGATCATCGTTTTATGAGATGGTTTATTACACTTAAGCTGTGCTTGTGTGCTTAACCATGTGCCTCAGAGATTTTATTGATGATCACCTGTGTGCAACATTAACTTGTGCGATATGCCCACCATTGCTAGTATACAGTTGACAATGTGCTAGCTAATTATTTTTATTTTAAAAGGGATTTAATGGGCATCGCTGTCATTCCAAACGTGAGAGTCGTAACAAGACCGACGGTGTCACTGTCACACAGGCCGCAGCAGCCTAGATACAATCAAACGGCCATTAAAAGGCTTGATTGATACGACTGAACAGTATAACGCAGCTGTTAACGCGCTCAACAGCCACCTGCCAAACTGAAAGGTTTTGAAGACCATTTCTCCAAAATAAATATAACAGGTCATAGGAAAAAAAAAACAACTTTACAATCCAGCAATAAAAAAGAAATTTGAGCTCTTAATGTTTTTAAAAACAACAAAAAGCTTGAAAGCAGTGCTGACAACTCTATTGCTAGTTTAATTTAAGCAACAACAAAAAAAAAGGGTCCAGTCACAAAAATATCTAATTCGTCACCAATGCAGAAATTCTCCATATTTCTATGCCAACAATAGTCAGGTGAATGCTTACACTACTAATACAGGGACACGCGCACACACCCACACACATCATGATTAAAAACCAAGGCCATCTGCTGCAGTAAAGAGAGGGAGGAAAACGCATCCTCATGGATGATGATGCAAGCCTTGAGACATGTCCCATCTCTTACAACGTCCTTCCTTCTCGGCTTCCTGATGCATAATTTCCTCTCTTCGCATTTTCCTTCCCTTGTCTGTCCTGAGCTGATTAAACACCACATTAACAACAAATTGTCCATATTTCCTCATATCCTGGATTGCACATGAGTGATAACCTGTGCATGCACCAGACAGCACTTTTTCAGCCAGTAGCACTAAGCAGATGCTCAGGGAAATTGCTGCTTTCATCTCATGCTGTTGCAGTGAGGTTAATGAAAATGTGCTTGGAACGCTGAGACTCTTGCTCAAAGTATCATTCACAGCAAGAAAAATAAAGCCCGTCTTTAAGTTTATCATGAATAAATGGCACAATCAAATATCAAAACAATGTTTATAAAATGAAGCCATTTCTAACTTATTTTTTGTTTACATATTTCAACTGTCTTGACAGTATGAGACTGATTTTATAAAAAAAAAAAAAAGGAAGCTATTCAACCACCTCCCTGCCATCTGCAGAAATTCTCCACTCCAAGTCAAAAACAACCAACCACAGCAAAGAGGAAAGTCTTACTGTTGTCAATCACCATTGTATACGCGCTGCACAGCGTATTAATGGCAAAGAAACAATTTATCGCTACAGGAAAACCGGTCATTATCAGTGGCCATGCTGACTAGCCTGAACATTCATCCAGGCTACGCTGTAGGGAAAGTGGTAACATAGCCGAGGAGGTTGTCAGTACCACATACACAACCATGATTGACAGCACTAAGACGCTCCCCCAGGCTCCTGACAATATGACAGTTTGGCAAATGTGTAAAGAACTTTTTATTTAATTTTAATTAAAGTTTCATACTGCTGCTTTAAATTAAGATAAAATTCCTGAGCGGGAAATGGGTCATCTAGACGTTTATCATGATCACAATGTTGTGATACAATTCAAAGTGAAAACAATTACTTCACATTTTTTGGACTGAAAAATATATTTAAAAAAATAAAAAAAAAACACATAACCTGATTCCATAAATGTGCACACCCCCGACGAGATAAATACTTTGTAGAAACACTTACTTTTATTCTTTAAGCCAAGCATCAGAATGGTGAGAAAGATGGGTTCATGCTACTTTAAATTTAGCTTGGTTTTATTGTGCCAGACTATGTACATATTGTTTTCTTCATGTTAGATAACAGTAACTCTGCAAGTATGACTTGATTTTTGTGCAAAGGTAATTTACATTGTACCAGTACAACAGTGATTACAGTTCACTGTAAAGTGTTTTAGTATAAATATAAACTGCAGAGCAAGAATGCAGTTTTGAATTAAAGCAACAAAATGACAGATGAACAAATGCATTTCTCATTAAAATGACAGACTTAAGTTTCTTTAAGTTCATGGAATGAGCAGATTTGTAATTGATAGTGACATTTTCTTTTCCTCTGTTCAGTCTATGTAAAAATTAATTACAATGTGTTATGTGAGCAAGTACATGATCCATGAAAGAAATGATACATTTGAAAATCCTTCTCTCATGTTTAGCCTGTACAATTTTGCACTTAAAAGCCAAGTAAAATCTAAATTACAAGTGTTCTGAATCTTTATGAAAGCGATTAAACTAGGAATGGTGGACAGTAAAGAGATTTATGCATTTATTTATTTATGCATATTTATTCTCATGTACTACCAGTTTGATAGAAACAGTTTGAAATGAAATGGAAGCAAAGTTTACTGGGAAAAATCCGAGAACATTTTCAACTGGTAGAGGCCACAAAAAGCCCAAGGCAACTAAAGTGTGGAAGGCTGAACTTCACAAAATAACCAACATTTTCCACTCTTTGCACAAATGCTGCAATTTGTGCTACAGTTGGAAAACTTTGTGGCAAGATAGTTTTACTGGCCATGCCTCTCTAAGGGCAAATGCCGATCGCAAAAATAAAGCAGAGCTATGTCTGACTAATCTAGAGTGCAGCACTTTTTAATAAGCCAACCTCATTCTAATCACTATGCATGTGATGCTGAACTCCTACCTAAATGCAAACACAAGACCCTCCATCTGTCCCAGGGGTCAGACGGGAGGATGCAATTTACATGATTAATTACCTCTACCTAACAAGCCAGTGGCTTGTTCAAGGTCCCAGGGTTTCTAACATGGAATGATGATGGGTGTGTGTTGAGGTTTGTGGGTCAGTTTCCAATTCTAGACAAAATTGCTACAGATCAAGATGTAATGATGCTATTGATGTTTGCAATCTAATAGTTAAAGGGAAATTTAGTTCAATTGCAAATTTAACGTTTTTTCACAAAAACAACCCCCAGTTCAAACTTTGCAGAGTTAATTTCTGTATAACTCAATGCAGAGAAAATAAAGGGAAAAAAAGCAGGGAAACAAAATGTGTATTTTAATCATAGCATTCCTCTCTACTGGTGCCTGAAAATCTAATGCTGCAAAACTGATTTTCAACCATTTGCCCTTCTAATACAAGGCTGAGAACATATTTTAGATGTTTTAAAATGGGATGCATAAAGAGAATCTTGAAAAAAGGAGAGTTGAAGACAGGTTTGTGTTATTTTTCAAGGGCTAAAAATGTTCGAAAGAAGCTGTAAAAACCTGGTTGAACTACTCCACAATCAAAATGCAAATGTTCCAGGACACAGCAGTAAATACAGGAAAAGGTTTCATACTGTAGTTAGCCCATTAATATAAATGTAAATATTTCCTTTCATAGAGATTAATACTAGCATTCATGTGAAATGTATTTCATACATTTCAAGGTTGGATTTTAAAACTAATGTGGCATTTCTGCATCCTAAATCGTGTTTATTGCAGTAATTATGCCGTTAATTAAAAAGGAAATATTACAGCCATCAGCTTTATTTGATGGCACACAAATCAGCCAGAACCAACTGAAGAGAGATACATTTTTAAAAAGTACAGTTTTATACTAAACTAATGCATTTTTGCATTCTTTTTTAAACTCAATGAAAACGGGTTTTTTTCTGTATTTCATTGTTTTCATGACCTTCGAAATTATGACTCTCCTGATTATTCATATCTTCAACATCCGCCACAGCGATGGTCATCTGTAAATAGTAGCATCTATGTGGCTTTAAATCCATAGTGAAGTCATTAAAAACAAATCGTCATCTTAGGATTCGGATAATTGACCTCTTAATGAGCGTGTTTCATTTCTCATTTCCAAATAGAACAAGCTGAGGAATTCTTGAGCCAACCTTACATCATACAGTATCTTCCAAACATCCAAGATCCTGTGAAAAACGTATGCTTGATCAAGACAATCTGAAAAGGCACAAAGGTAATTGTTTGATCAAAAAGAGTACTGACTGCAAAATGCACTTTGAAAATACTATAGTCAAGGCACAGTAAGCCAACAAAGGACATTTCTATGGTATAGTCAAAGGATCTTGGCGGAAAAAAACAGTCAACCCGTGTGCAAAACAACACCCAAGTTCAGTGGCAATCTCACATTGAAAATAAAGTGTAATTAGTTATTGTATATTGTTTAAAAAGGCTTCATGAGTTTTCTCAGTGGCAGAGATGTGTGGCCCCGCAGTGTAACCCAGTGAGGTATATAAACAATCAGCCAATTCAGTTAAGTGCTTCACAACATAAAGTTGAGTTCCACTGTTTCCCCTGCGACTCGTACAGTGACTGTCCCGTAAAACTGATAGCAATGATTCAACTTCACTTTGCCTACTTCCGTATTTACCGTCCGTCTTTAAACCGGTAACGTCACACATCTCCACTCTGCTCATTAAATTGAAACTCCAGTTGTCCCAAGGGCTTCCTCTTTTGCTTAAACTGTTCAAGACCCTTTTGGATTTCTAATGTATTCACATCAGATTGTACTATGTTTTAGCAAAGGAGTGAGTCCTGGGGTTGTACTGATCATTTTACACACATTCACTAAAACGTAGAATGTAACCTGATGATCTCAATTTTAATATTTAGATCCACAGAGTTGTAATCTGCGCTAAAGTAAAAATGCGTAATCAGAGTTAAACAGCAGTAATGAAACAATTACTTGTAATTGAGATTACAAAGGTTGAACAGCAACATATTGGTGCATTGTGTTCAACCGTTGAGCCAAACCTTAGAAACTTGGTGACATTTTTGACTTGGAGTGTTATTCTGTAAGTAGAAAGTGTATAAGGAATCTTTAATGTCTTGTCTCAAATATTGAGCCTAATATTATGAATCATGTTTTCATCCTTCTCACATGGTCCATTGAAACATCTGTTTGAATAAGAGGTTTAACCAGTCATTCCAGAATATCACTGGAATGACTTAAAAAAAATAATTTTCACACATTTTAATCTCTCTGCATTAACAACCTTTATGTTTTCAGATTTTAAAGGTTTCGTTCTCACGTTTAAAGTTGGCGCCTATCCTCCTTCGTACATTTGTCGCTTGTTACATGTCCTTTTGCATACTTCATATTACTATTATAGCAAGACATGGAACATGAAGTTATTTTTTTTCAGTGCAATAGAGTACACATTAAGATCCCTTTGTGCTTTATAAGCCACAGTGGGGTCCTGACTCCAACTTTAACTTAATTATTCCAGTTAATTTTTTAATTATCTAAATGCATTTATGTTTAAGAAACCAAATCAGATGCCTACAACCAACTTTCTAGAGTTGAAAGTTCTGCATTTGAGTGTCTAATTTTTGTAATGTTAAAAAAAAAAAAAAAAAACACTAAGTGAGTGTTTCGAAAGATTACAAAATACTTTGAGCCAGAGGTCAGATCAGATTAGGCGACTTATGCAAATGTTAAATACCATCAATACAGTATTTTAGATGCGACTACCAATTTCTGCATATGACTCCGTCATTTGTCTTTTATCAATGTCTGCTTCAACACAAACAAAGCCACAGATGTGTGTGTGCGTGCACATGTGGTGTGTGTGTGTGTGTGTGTGTGTGCGCGTGTGTGTGTGTGTGTGTGTGTGTTTGTAATGGACTGCTGCACAATGCCAGCACTGTGATTAGGGAGCAATCAGAACTCAATAAGCTTTCAATGCACGCACTTCCCTGGAGGGCACACTGTCATACATTCTCATTGAGATGAAATAACATGTTTGCTCTGATTTGAATTCATCATCTAAGTTATGCCCATTCATTAGTGAACATTCATGCCCACCGACATACAATCATAGGCACATAGAGGGACTAAACAGGCCAGTGTTGCCCAATGCGGTCCAGTCAGTGAATGTCAAGAGTATGACGGGAAATACAAGCAAAACAATGTCAGATATTTTACAGGAAATCAATTTTAACTAATTTATCCACTTTGGTCTATTGGGAAATTACAGAGGAGAATCACAAAAATCCATATTTAGCTTGTAGCTTCATTGTACCAGAATAAAAAATAAATAATAAAAAAAAAACACTAAAATGTATTTATATCCTCTTTTCTGGAAAATACAGATGAGAGTATAATGTGTGTCTGGTATGATAATGTTGGGCGTTGTGGAAGCAAAAATTGAGTCGAGGTAAGAACCGCCAAAATTACTCAGATGTCTGATGAAATCAGTTTCTGAAATGATTCCAAGTGTTGCAGAGGAGGCAACACTTAGATAGACAGAAGAGAATTGTGTCCATCTACCATTCTAGTGTGCAAGTTATCTTGTCAGTTATCTTTGATTTATAGTAAACTTTTTCAAGGAGGAAATTAGGTCACTTTATTCTGGAATACATAAAGTTAATCATGATTTCTGAAACCAGAAATGTCTCTCTCACTGACATTCAGTCACACTAAGCTTTTTCTGTTTTAGCATCACCAGAGTTGTTTAAATTGATTATTGCCAGAGTAATGAGAAGGCAATTACTTCAACTACTATCTTCAAAGACAACAATCTGCATATAATCAAGTTATTTTTGTGGTATTGCCTTCAAGCTGCTTGTCTTGGGTTTATACTCTTATGGGAACAAGTCTGCCACAAGTGTGCGTGTGTATATAGTTGTCAATGATAATCACAAATATGTTATTTACCACATAAGCAGATTTTTGCTGATTTATTTTACCTATCATCCATGAATTCAGAGAGCAGACAAAATACATTTTCCTAAAATAATGGTCCAAGTCATTTTTTTTTTTTTTTTTTTGTGAAAAGTGACTTTGGCGAAATAAAAAGTTGTTTTCTTCCCAAAAGCCGTTTTACACACACAAAAAAAAAAAAATAAATAAAATTGCTTTTTCAAAAAAATGACAGGCTTTTTTACAAACATGATGATTGGTGCTTGTGTGAGAAACAGCTTGGCTCATACACCTTAGAACATGAAAGCCTAATGCAGCCCCAGTAATGTAGAGATTTTTTAAACCTATTTTAATGCTAGAGAACTCAGAAACCAGGAAAACAAAAACGTAGCTGTGCAAGTGTGTGAGACGTCCAAAAATATTGACATGAATTCTAAAAAGCACCCAAAAATCTCAGATGTCAGCGTTTTCTCTGCTATTGTCCAGGGGGACAACCAACCCCGCCAAGACGATCACGACATATGGTAACTGTAGAGTTCAAAGGTTATTGATCTCATCAGCCTTTCTGGTAAGGCCAGATCACATCGTTAGCAATTTCTGTCCCTATGTAGTTGCTCGTCTACATGACGCATCGCTGAACTGTAAGCAACAGTACGCGCACCAGGCTATACCACACCACTTGCTCAGCTAGTGCAAGCTCATTACAAATTTTCAAAAGTGTCAACACCAAAGTCGACTTAAGCTGGACTGTGTCACCAATGCTCGCACTCGCCGAGTCAGGTGCGTTTGCACACGGGTGAACACATGCAGCCGCCAGCAGATGGAGAGAACACTGGAAAAACCTGCAAAGCAGGCAAAAACATCTGCAATTTTTAAAAGTGTTCAGTTTTGTTTTAATGGCAGCAGCTTGTTCTCCGGTGTTACAGAAGTGCGTTACTATTGCTGTTCGAAAGCAGGGGTGCACAGATTGCAGTTTTCTGGACAATCGTTATTATTTAAGAAGAAGCCTGAAGCCTTGCTTGCACAGATTTGTTTCTGTACTAGGTACAGCCAAAATTATGCAAAGTTGGCAACAGTAGGCAGACTATTGTGAAACGCAGCCCTCTCTCAGATCCTTGGGGGGGCAGAAAAGATAACTGTATAAGATCGGCTTCGTCAATCACCCAGTATTAAAGAAATCGGGGAAATCAATCTGAAAATTATGTTCCAAACAGCACCTCAAAGCCAACACTGGAAGTAATGTAAATAAAGACCAGTGAAGTGAGTCCATAAAGCCTCGAGAAAAAAAATAGATCTTTGATATCAAATGCATCTGGGCAAGAGTAGCAGAATCTCTGCATAACTGGAATTTTCTAATGAAAGCGGATATGTCTGAAACAGGGAGCTCCATAGAAGGTAAAACTCTCCCTCTCCATGTGTGTAATAGCGGCACCATTTGGTACAGATTCCTCAAGCCTTGCCAAGTTTTAAACCTTGTTTTTGTGCCTCTGCCTGCTGTCAGCTCCACCTGTGCCATGAACAGACACACATGACTCTGCAGCTGTCTTGCCTCAGCTTCAATGCTGAGGGGAAGGTAACGTGGTGACACGTTTTTAAGGCAAAGTTCAGCAAGGAGGATCACGTCAACAGAAAACCTGAAATCAAAAAAGTACAGCTGGGTGAATTTTTAAACGGTTCTGTTAGGGAGTTTCTGAGGAAGAGCACACCTGCGCACAAATCGCTTTCCTCCCTCCTTTATCTACCTCAGTCTATTTTTCTCTCCCCAATATGCAGATAAGCCTGAGTAACTGGGACCCTGCAGCAAAAAATGAACCGGTCTGACCATTTGTTACAGCTATCTGCTCCTAAGTGACTGCTTCATTCCATGTGTATTTATCTTGTACAATAACACTTTAGCATTGTTCTGTGTGCGAGACTGAGCTGGCATTCACACACAAGCATCATTGCTGACTGGGGATGAAGCAAGTTAAAATGTTCATGTTGTTGCTCATTTGTTGTAAATAATTTATTAAAATACTTGACACAGACGATACACTCAGCCTGGTGATGACAGTGTGGTGGTTTTGTGGCTGGCCAGGATGCAATGTCCTTAATTTATTTTTAGCTTCCCTTTGAGATCAGTAAAGTACTTTTGAGTTTAATTTACATGTAATCAATATCTGTTCTTTTAGCAAATAAAGTTACATACACCATTTGTTCCTGATTATTTCCTCTACAAAGGAATTTATGGAGAAGGATAACTAATATCCATTTGTGTCTCAAAGCTAAATTAAACCATGATTTCATCACAAAATGGTTAAATCTGAGGTACAGATTTAACAATATCCTCTACAGATGTTGATTTGTGCTAAACTGCCTTTTGAAGGAAGTGAGTAACATGGTTTAAAAATGTCTTTTTTCAGACAATGAGTTGCATCAAACTGGACTGAATCATTCATGGACCTATTGGGCCAATTTCTTTTACTGCACGTCCATTTTCTGACTGGCTTGTTGTCCAATTGTAATAAAAATGACAAAACAGAAACATAAGTGGCTAAGAGAAGTGTGCATGCCCCTGTTTAATGGTTGCTGTAAAATCAAAAACATTCTGAGATTATGAATTTTAAGCAAATTTCTAAGAGATTAAAATAATTACAATACCATTCAATTGTGTTAAGACACAATTGAGTGTATAATTGGTGTTTATAATAGTATTGCTCAGACAAGAGATCAGGCTAACCAGCTTGGTAAATGGTGAAATTGTTTTAGCCCTGAAAGCAGAAATCGAAAAATATGAAACCATTGTTCACAGAATGAAGAATCTTTAAAAACAAAAAGCATTATCCACTTTTCCTTGGTATAGTCAAATGGACATTCCAAAATCATAATATACATTTACAAAGTGTTAATGTGTAAACATCTGGCAAAAACTTTGAAGCTTCCAGACCTTTTGTAATGCATTACATGCTGAAAAGTTCAAAAGATTGTTCATTTTAAATGTATAGTGTTTATGTGGTGGATTTAGAAAAAAAAATAAATAAATAAATAAAATCACTGTCCCCATCTGGAAAAAATAAAAGATCGGCGATGATAAATCGGTGCACCCTTACCCAAAACCTCACCAAGCTTTCCTGATTCTTTACCCTTTACTCCGTCTCTCAGACTGGGTCAGTCGGCAACACAAAGACTGCTGAATTAAACGATAAGGTAAAATAAGATAGCAAGCTCTACAGTCATTGCGTAAATTGAAGAGCAAAAATATATACATTTATATTATAAATGTAAAATTTAACCAATCCCTTAGGGTCTTTAGCATGGCTGACCCAGGTGCTCCTCTTAGGGGGTTTGTGCAGAAGGCATCAATTCCTCCCACAAGGAGGACAGGCCTGAAAAGGACTTTTCTAAAGAAGCTGGTTGGGAAGCATATCCATAAAAGTTTGGTAGGAAAAAGGTGCACAAGTAACGGGGACAAATGTAGATGGGAACTACAGAGAGTGGACTGGAGGAGGAGAGCATCAAAAGCCACACAGACAGATCCGACATGGGCAACATGCTCATTACCTGGGCTAAGGAGAAAGAACTGCACCACAAATTATTCTTTTCAGATGATAGATAAGTTAGCATTTTATCTGGACATATTTATGTGTATGTCGCTTGATCAGACAAAAACATAGTAACTGCAATTTGTTTTCCTCCCTGCAGTGAACAACTGTGTTTAATTACATATGTTTGAAGTTGACACAGAGGGAGTTTGTTGACAAATACAATTTTGCTGTCAAATAATTAAATGGGAATGTCAGAATATTTGCCTTTTTAAAACCTGGGTCTTCCCATGCAGTAATCTGATTTTCAAACTGAAAAACCAACCAGCAGCGACAGATTCACAAAAACCTCTAGAGTTTAAGAAATATTTAGAACCTTGATATACTTTTTTACTCCATCCAGAATGACTTGAAAACACACAGTTCAAACTGTTCTTTCGAAGCCCATGAAAAAGCAATAACATTTATTAAAAAAAATAAATAAAGATTTTTAAACTTTCCAGTACATTTCACCCACAGCCATCCAATGTGATGTTGGATATAAACGTTCCCTTTTCTGAAGTGTTACTGTTTACTGAACAACTCGCCATTAACAAGTGAAAACCCTTTGCACACATTTAGTGTTTGTGTCTTTTTCAATCTTTAACTTCAGTGTTTTGTTTTGGCAGTTCTGAAATTGCAGCCAAACATGGAGCAAAAGAAGAAATATTGAGAATGCAAATGAAGAATGGAAACTGGTAAGTTTGGAAACAAGTCAAAAAATTACACAGAAAAGACAACTGTCGATTGTTAGTATAGACAAAAACACCCCCGCAGTTTAGATTAGGCATGTAAAATATTAACATGTAAAGGCAACGCTTAGTCTGCTCCCTAGTAAGTAATGTTTTTAAATTACTTTCACAGAGAGCGAGCAAGAGCGACAGTATGAGAGGACTAATGGCTACTTTATGTTGCTAAGTTACTCTTTATCTCTCCATTGTTGCCGCCACGGGAGCACAAAATGTGCAAACGTGTACTGCACATGCAGACATATGCTCACACTGACACACACGCAGACACACACCTGTCAGAAGAGACCATTGAGGATGGTAAGTGAGTTGGCTGCTGCCAAAATGGCTGCCTTTTGTTTACAAATCTCATTATCCTCTTCAGTTCACGGTGGGCGTGATGAGTAATTACTCCACCAGTGTACAAGTCACACGGCTGGTGTAAAATTCACACTCTAGTAGGATAGATAATAGCTCTTGGTAAATACACACCACTTGCTGATGACTAGGCCATCACTCAAAATGTGAATGTGAAAGCATATGTTCAGAATTATCACTGAATGAGAGTGCCACCAATTATGTGATGTGTTCCTGTCCTGTTTTTCAGCAAGATGTAGGTCCACTTTACATTTGGCATAGGGTTTGGCTAAAATAAATAAATAAATAATAAAAAATAAAAAGCCATAAGAAATATAAGGCACTAGGGATTTTTGTTAGAACACAAAGTCATTTAAAAGCAAGCAATGGATACTACTCCTCTGCCATAATTTCTCTAGAGTGTGGAGATTTAAACCAGAAGCTTTGCAGAAATTACACCCACATTTGCATGAAACATTTGTCATTAAACAGAGCACATTTTTTATTTTACAACCTGTAGCATTTAACCTTGAAAGATGAATGCTTTGATCCAAGCTATAAATTTGATTAGCAAATCCAAAATCCGACATGTTCATTTATATTTACATTAGGGCTGAAACGATTCCTCGAATGATTCGAGTACCTCGATTACTAAAATTCCTCGAGGAAAATTTACCTGCCTCGAAGCTTCGTTAATTTATGTTTTATTAGTTAGCGCACCGTGTTCCGGCCGGGACTTCATTTGCGTTGCGCGGAGCTCTCACTTCCGCCTCTGAGTTGTTGACAAAAGCTAAGTCTCAGCGGCATAAAGTCCAATCTTCAAGATTGGCCCGTGGGAATTTTATTGATTGATGATAATGCCCGACTTTTTATCGTTTTTGGGGAACCAATAAGCATCCTTAAAATGACTGGGGGAATGCCTGGAGTACGGCAGCATTTCTCCTCCGGGGCTGCTGGTTGAAAGCGAACGGCGGGAAGAGCGCTGAGGTGAGCGGATAGCCTGAACAGGGCGGGCGGCTGAGTAGCTGATGCTTACCGTGTAAATGTAGCTTTACCGACGAACCGCACAATAAATTTCATATCCCGGTCTGAAGAAACGGGTGGCGGAGCGCATCGTACATGGCTGGTAGATGAGTTTCTGAGTGTGACCAGTGAAGGTGTGTAAATATCCCGTATTGCTTCCCCCCCGTGTTCGTCCCCCGGTCTAACGGTTCGTCAGTCCGCTGGTCTATTTCCTCCCCTCCACCCCATGTTCGTTCATCCGCCCTCTCCTCCCACTCCAGGCGGCATTTCCCGTATTTTCAAACCCAAAGCGTGACAGGTTAGGTGGCAAGGTGAGTTTAATTAATCTATTAAACTCACTGAAGATGAATACATAAACTAAAAGCTGGATTGTAGACATTTTTTATAAGCATATTTGTGAGCCTGCCTCTTTGTTATTAAATTCAATATAATTTCAGATTTTTCTATAACTTTTCTTCTGGTTAACTTAGAAAGTGAGATATTATTGTTACAGGTTAGTTTTCTAAACTACAATAAAGCAACTGTTAGGGATGCTCAAATATGAAAAATTGGACTGATATTGATATCTGATAGTAACACCGGTATTATGCCAGATTTACCAATATTTCATTTTATAATTTTTTTTATCCGATTACTCGATTAATCGTAAGAATAATCGATAGATTACTCGATTACTAAAATATTCGTTTACAACAGCCCTAATTTACATATTTGAAGTTGAAGCTTGCATTACTACAAAATGGGTGTTAATTTTTCAGTATATATAGACAAGCTAATGTTTAGACTTTAGCTTCAATGTTGTTCTTCAGATTTGTCATAAAACCTTAAATGCATGCACATCTCGGTGCAAAATGCATTTGTTATAAAGTAAATGCCACATCATCCAAAAACGGGGTATGCTGACGAAGCAAAGGTTAATGCCAATTTGAGAGTCTATGCATGTGTGCCAAGTTTGAATATCAAATTTCCTTTGTGCAACTATTGCAACATATCAGCATTTTCCTTTATTGAAGTTGCTTTTGATGTTGAGCATCACATCAACACTAAAACATATGACTGACTACCTTACAATTAAGTAATTCAGATATGATGTACGTCAATGGTTGATTGCAGGTATGCACACATTCTTCTTAAGCAAAAATTCACATTTTGGGAGTCGTGGCTAACTGCCTTTAGCTAATGTTGAGCATTTAGTGTTGTGAGGCTTCTAACCTTCCCTCCATTTTAACAACTATGAAACTCTAGTTAAATTCACAAGCAGATCTATAGAAGGACTTTGGACATATACATCTACCCATAAAAATATACACACCCATAAAAATGATGCAAATGGCTGAAGGTCAAACAAATACAGGTTTATATTTCATTGATGTGGTCCATCTACTTTGATGCCAAATACAGCCTTGATTTAATAAAGTCAGTTGTGCAATTACAATAAAACAGAGGTCTTTTTGCAAAGAAAAATTCCCTAGCAAGTATGGTCAACCAGTTTATGTGATATGCTTCAAATCCCAGGAGGGTCAAAGAAATTAATTTTCCTTTAAGATTTAACAAAGATGTGGAAAATTTATATAATCAGTTGATCAGATCATTCTTAAATATAACAAAAACTTAAACTTAATCATTAAGCTAATTTTTCAGAATTTCTTAGCGTAATAGGCCTGACTTGACACTGGATTTTGACACCATTAGCCATGACATTCCAGACCAGATTTAAACCTCCCGTGGTCTTAGCGCATTGCTCAGGAGAAACATGGTATACGTCACGGTTTGACAGCAGGGAGGTTGTCCCATTAGACTGTCAGTTCCCAAACTACAGAACAAGCCCTGTAAAAGTGCATCTGGGATCAGTGCAACAGAGTAAATAAAAACTTGTGTCCTATTGATCCAATTTCTGAAGACCACAGGAGAGTTAAACACCTTAGATATGATCAAATGTCCAGTTTATTACTAATGTGCAATGATGCCCTTAAAATTCATCTGTTCAACACATACATCCATGATCCAACATGCTTATCCTTACAAGATTGCAAGGGCTGTTGGTGCCCATTTCCAACAGGCACTTACAACCCTAGCCCTGTTCAACACAAATGATCAAAAATTCCTAGGATCACAAAGTCTTCAAGTAACTCCAAAAGACTTGAGTTCCTTTCCTGTATGCTCTTCAAGGTGTTTTACTTATTCCATTATTGAAAACTAACATGCAATTTCGTCTCGAGTGTATTCCCATCACAATCTTTTTTAACTTCAAACTTAATGACCACATGTGATCCGATATAGTTTTTAAGCTTGACAACTGTGAGCTAATGCAAGTGACGGGCTGATGCAACAGATAAAACGTACACATCAGCCTACTAAAGTGCCGGGGGAAATATATTTTTTTTAAAAGTAGCTGCCAGAGTTGCTGATGAAAGCAAGGAGGCTGGGGAGAAAGAAGATGAGTGTGAAAGAATAGAAGGTGAAGAATATAAAGTAACAGCTACTAAAAGGGCAAGAAGGCTGCATTTTCTTATTAGGAAACATCAATGCACTCCATCTAGTCCGCGTTTTTAAATATTTTTCATAAGCTGAAAGTGTGTGAATTCATTTATTTTTCTGCCTTTGTTTTTCCATGTGCATGAGCCATTTGCGTGCCTCCCATGGGTGAGTTCACAAGCTCCCCACACTGGGTTGCATTATTGTATTGATTAATTGTCATTGATAACTGATGGCTGCAATGACTTGCTCTCTTGTTCTGTGTAGCGAGTGGAGATCTACTAGAAAATGAAATATGCCTTTAGTAATTGGTTTTAAATGGAAACGCTGACTTGGGTGGTTTAGAAGTTTACTACATTAGTGTGGAGGTTATTGTGTGTGCAGGAGATTAGTGTATGGATGCTTGTGCTTGTTTTTATGGGCATGTGTGCTGTGTACATCTCATCTTAGGTGGAGTTGAGACGCTCATTAATTGCCTGAGGACTCCATTAGCCAAGCTGATTACCCGTGCATCACAGTGACACCGAACACGTTCGCATAGGCACGCACACACACACACGCACACACACACACACACACGCCAGCTGTGAGAGTTCTGTGGATAAAATAGCATCACAGGAAGCCGTTTGTGTTCCAACTGTGGGACTAATTCAATGCACTGGAATTCAATCAGCTACCAATCCAAAAGTGTTTTTCTTGGACTGTACAACCATTGTGGAGAAGAATGATGTAAGGGAGCCTCAACATTTCAAGGTTTTAGAAACTGCCAATTATTTTCCAACTTCTTTGTTGAAGACTCTCAGTTTTCACTTTGTCACTTTTCCTTCTACTTCAGTCTGTTTACTCTCCATTCTCACACAGTGAGAACTTTCAAGTTTTTTTTTTTTTTTGTAGTTTCTTGTTTTTCCCTCCACTTAGCTGAAAACTCAATAAGTTCCCATTCACCAAAAGAATCACAAGTAGCTATGGTTAGAAAAGCAGGGAACAAACCTGGTAGAGTCTGGTTAAATGCAGGTTAGAGTCACACAAAGTGTCAAAGGAAGCCAGAGACAGGAAAAGTGATTACAAAGTAAGAAAGCAGAAGGTGACTGACAATACAGTATTCAGACAGAAAATCTTAAAAAGCAGTGTGAGAGACTTGGAAAGTAATTCTGTACCATAGAGCAGTGGTCCCTAACCCCCGGGCCGCGGACCGGTACCAATTGGTAATGGGCTGCGCAAGAAATAATTATACATTTCCATTTAATGTATTATCTGAGTCTGGATAATTTTTTATTTTGAAAATCCTTTTACCGGATTCTCTCGGTTACATCTTGCATGCCAACATTGAGTCCACAAGAAGCAAAATGAGTAAGAAACAGATCAGATGTCTTTGGAAAGTTTATTTGCAAAGGGGAAAGCCCCAGAGAAGAGACAGGAGAATGGATTTATCCCGGACCGATAGGTGACTCCCACATTCCAAACCAACTATGCGTAACATGCAGCGACCGGCTGCTAATGAGGCAATGAAGCCTTCAAAGGTGCTTTGCCATGTAGAAACCAAGCACCCTATGCATAAGCAACAATTTGGGTGTCTTTGTCTCTCATCACTCCCAGATGGGACCGTCTCGTTGCAGAGAAACAAGCTCAGGGCTCCCGTTAGTCATTATTGCGAGTTAAAATTTTCATGAAAGTAAAATGTTTGTTTTTGTGGCGCATGTGTATCTTATTTTGAAGGGCTGTGTAAACTTTACCATAGCGACCAGAGTGTTAGGGCAATGTCGAGATGAGGAGTACAGCTTGAGTCTCAAGTCTGGTTCACACGGCATGATTCAAGAATTGTCGGCAGATTCTCCAAACCTCTGTGACCACAGAGCTAAGAGTACAACAGGTTCGATCGGCTCGTGTGTCCAACAACACGGCAGGAGCAACACACCACACAAGAACCGATTCCAGTCCCGAACATCCCGATTCTAGAAGAAAATCCCATAAAACCCCCAACATACGTGAATTTAGAATAAACAAACACTGATGACGATGTAGAAGCAGTAGCGATAGTTTGTGGATTCATTTTAAGCGAGCGAGGAGCAGCATCAAGCACTGACTGAATGAATGAATAGCCTTTTTTTTAATAACTACTTTAAGTCAGATTAATGATAGCAGAAAAGTTTCCAGGGTTTATCAACTGCGGTACCAGTTTCGCTCCAGTTCTTCTCATTATCATTTCTCTTGATATTCCTTGTACGAAATGCTGAAGAAACATTCATGCCATTTCCAAATATCATCTCCAATGTCCACCAGACTGGACTCTCGGTTGCACCACGTCAGCTGTTTGGGTAAAAGTTACCATGAGTCAATCCTTAGTTGTCAAATCATTTTTCTGCTTGAGTCAATGTTAGCACGTCAGCACAAATTAAACTACAACTGGTTCTGTCTGTGGTTTACTATGGTAAAGTAGAGGATATTGCATGTTCAAACTTTGAAAAGAGGATTTTGTTAAGCTAGCCAAATGGACTGTTTGCTGTAAGCAATTTGGGGTGAAAATGTTCATGTTCCAAAAACATTCATGCTACCACATAGTCAAACTGATCAGCTCATCTGGAATAATTTCTAAACTCTCTTGTCAAAGTGTAGAAAACTGATATCTTCTAATATAGCATGGTATCTTGCCTCCGAACAACTTAATATTAAGTTGCTGTAAATTATTGACTTTGTATGTCTGATTAGCTGCTCCAAATAGTTTGTCAAATTGTCATGGAATCATATATAATATTGCAAAATATCACTTTAAAAACACTAAATTATGACTAGTTATCTAGGCAGAGATGCCAACGTATTAGCTATATTTGTGCCTTTATAACTTTGGAATTATTTATTGGGAAGAACTATGGTCACTCCATTCAGTAAGGTAGCAGCATTACAATATTTATGGTGAATCTGTCAGTGGTGACAGTCTTGCTTACATGAAGCCGTAATTGATTACCTGCATGAATCCTCAGCGTTTGACCCAAAGCAGTCTGTCTACATAGACCGATTCCCTGGGTAGTGATTAAACAACCCATGAGAGGGAAAAAATAGAAAAGAAAAAAAACAAACAAACAAGCATTTTATTTTTAAGAAGCTTAAAGCATAAACATGAAGCAGATGGACTATCTTTGAAATCAGTGCATGTTTAGCTTTTCATCTGTTGAGGAAAATAGAAGTGGGAACGTGTGCAGATTTCTTCTATCTTTGTCCATCTGCTTCTAAAAGCAGCAAACAAATTTTTTGGATAGTCTTTAGTGTCCCTTCCCTCCCGTCCTTGCCCATACCAGATCTTCTGCAGATGAGAGAGGAAGAAAACGAGTAAATTAGCGAAAGCAGGAGATCATTAACTGGATGGTAATTAGCCATTAGATCCAGACTAAGAAATAACAGCCAATCAACCTGAAACTGAACGGACACCAGCTGTGAGGAAATACAGGATGTGAGCGAAAAAGCCATAGAGTAGGAGTACACTGCAGAGGAAGTTAATGAATAAATAAGTGACACACTAATACACTTTACGAGTGTGTGAATGAGTACGAGGGTGTGTGTCCATCAGGCAGCTAAAAGCTTTGGGTGCCCTGACAAATTAAGACTTTTTTTCCTCCTACAGTAACTTCAGTCTTAGTCTGTCCTCATCCAAGATGGAGATGTGGATGATACATGTGTAGTTACTTTCACCCAAGATAACGCAGTTAGTTCACTTAAAGAGTTCCTTCTCCTGCCCACGTTTTCACCTGCTAAAAGTCCTCTCCCTGACAAACGATATGAATGAACTGCTGCTTCTAAAATAACAATAAGTATATTTCACTTCGATACCAATCTACAAGCATACATTAAAAACATCCAACCATGTACCAAGGGCTACAAGTAGACAATGGGTCAGTGCAGAAGTAATAGACCTGATTGCGATGCTTAGACTGTTTTTGAAGATGCAGTAACTAATATGACATCACGCATCAGCACTTTTGAGAACATGTGTGTGCAGAACTATATTTTTTTGCCTATACAACAAACTATGGTTCACGAATGGTATGTCAAAGAAAACAGATCAACAGCAGACCCCTGGAGGTCACAGCATGAGTAGCAACAGGAATATGCTGTCAGCAAATGGCAACACTGAAATCAACACTGATGCCATGACAAAATGCAAACATCTTTGTCTTATTTTGTATTGCATAGTTGTTTAACAAGCTAATAAAATTTAAAGTTTTTTTACATTGGCGCCTTTATCAAATGTTTTCCATACTTCTCCCCCTGTCCTGTTTATTGTCTGAACACTGAAAAAAAGCCACTCAAGAAAAAGATACAAAACAGTAACAGAGAAACATTTTGTGAAAACCTCTCTACCAGAGTAGAGTGGGGCATTAATTAAAAAAAGCAATGAAGAAACAGAAAAAGGTACAAAAAGAGGAGAGCATGGGTAAATTAATCTAATGCCTGGATACAAAGCAAAGGCAAGATTAACAAGGACAGGCAGCAAGACATCTGAAGAAAATTGGGAAGATTTAAAGGAAAAGAAAATGCAATTAAAGGTATTGCCTTAAGGATGTTTTGCAATTAGTAGGTTAAGTCCATTTTGAAGTTGCAAGACTGGTCTCCAAAGCATTCAGCGCGCACACACAAACCACAGTCTCTTCAGTCACAGCCAACTTGTTTCTTTGATTAATCCATTCTTAAGGGTCCTGTTTTTTTAAACAAATGTGAATTTGCAGAGGCGTCATACTCATGTTGTCTTGCATGTCTTTGCATAGTTTTACTTTCCTACTACTCTCAACCTGGCTTGTAAGTTGTACGTCTTTCATATTTGAATTTTTCCGGGAGTCGAATCGCAACAATACGTAGGGATATTGAAATATGGAGGAAGGAAAGAAAAAAACAAAAATAAAATGGACACCAGACTGAACACGTAATGAGGTGGGGCCTACCTTCAGTGTCGATTTAGAGTTCAAGACGCTGACATTCCGTTAATTAGAGCCAGTCCGCACAGTCCATCAAAAGCTTATTAGTTCAATAGTGTTTTTTTTTCTTAAGACACTATTTTTTTCACCCTCTGTTCCTAAAATAAAACACACCAAATTTGATTTCCCCAGTGGTTAGCAGTAGCACGCGGATGAAGCGTACAGCCGACATTCTTCCGGAAAACAATTTTTTAAAACTTCCGCCCGACCAAAAATACGAGTCTCCCCGATGGGTTGATCCATCCCGACGTAGAGATTTATTTTGAAGAAGTCTACCACGTCTACTTTTTTCCCCTCTTGATAAAACTCTGCAGCAGTAGCTTCAAAGGCGCTTCACTCTCATTAACTTCCGGTAACCGGCTAGCTAGTCTAGCTAGCTCCGCCTCACCCCGCAGGTGAACCATCAGCAGGTGCCAATGATTTACATAAAATAAATTTTAAAAAAAAATTAAAAAAAAAAAAACACTGGAAAGACAGTAACAAATGTGAACATGACAATAGTCAGGTTGAAGTGTGTTTTGTGGTTTTACACTAGAAAAATACACATTAACATTTAGAAAAATGCTTTATAATTACACTGAAAAGAGCAACAAGGTATTTCTTTTTTTAACGTTTTCTGTTAAAAAGGCAAAAGAAATGCTTCAGAGCAGTGTTATTTGCGAGTATGTGAAATAATTTTGTGAGAATTTGGCGTCAGTATCAATGTTTTAGACCATTTTTAATAATTCAAAGGACAGAATATGAGGAACTGGTCTCATTAGCAAGTAGTACTGTGGCCCATGGTCCTTCTCTCTTTAAAAAAAAAAAAAGCCAAGCAGCTTTTAGCCTGATTTCGTTTCCATGTTTTCCCTGTGTGATTTGTTGAAAGCTAAAACTGGTTGCAAATGACTCAAAGTGCTGCAGATGATTTTCTTGGTGCTTTCAAGCAGGACCTTGAAACTATTTAAAGATAAATCCTTGAGCTTTTGCAGCACTACTGTAAAATCTCAGAATTTTAAAACGAAGGTTTTTCCATGCGCATTTGAACATATAATCTGGAAAGAGAAGAAGAAATCATAAAAAAAAGAGACTCCTTTAATTTCATACCCCTAAAAATAATTCATACGTTCCCTTCCTTTTCTATGTGTGTGCTTTTCTTTCTCTCTCTACTGGTGGTTTTTCAGGCAAAGAAAATGGGGCTGGGATAATTTCACGCTAATTTTCTACAGCTGGTGTCACAGGAACGACAATCAATAGATTGAGAACAAGGACTCCCGTCCTTTTTTTTTTCTTTTCCTGGCACCACGACCAACTGCCTTGCTGAAGAACTGGATGGACAAAATACTGAGCCAAAGGGGTTTGGATGAGGAAGTTTAACTGAGTGAATCCATACTGATGAGGCTCTGGTCCTGAGGCGATTTGTTCCAGTTTAACAAGGACAAAGCTGTTTGCCCTTCTGTTTGAAGGAGAAGCAGAGGCAAAAAGAAGCCATTTCCAATCCACAACAACCCGACTGGGGTGCGTGGACTGGATGTATGGCGCAGACTTTGAGCTGTGCTTTCATATGACATTAAGCAGCAGCAACAGCTAATGGCATCTGCACGTCATTTTCTCCACATTTAGGCAACGAGCCCCGCTTCTCGACGCCGGCTTTTTTATGCTGACGTTCCCTGCTTATCTGAATAGTAAGCGCTGCAGTTGGAATTTACTTTGATGGACGATTTGCTCACTTGCTTAGGTCCCACAAAACTGTTTCATTAAAGGAGGTAAAAAGTATACATATCTATATCGTTCAGGAATAATTTTAAGGGAAGGGAATAACATTTTTAAGAGATGTGGTGTGAATACAGCAGGAAGTAACAGTAAATATGTATTTTTTTTTAAGGAATAATCTTAGGTTTTCAAGAGAATCTTTTAATATGTGTCACGATGTCACTATTTTGTTTAGTCACACAGTGACAGATTATTGAAGAGGTGAATAATTGCTGTGTGGACACAGAAGGAAGCTCAGAGACGTGTTTTTGTCTTGATTTGTATTTTTTATTTTTAGAAGTTTATAGTTTATAGGAAAGAAGTTTATAGTGTCAGATTTGTGGACTTGTTTTTCTAACATGCTTCAAAAGCATGTGTATTCCAAACAGCGCTGTTTCACATTTGACCTCTTTTTGAAAGCTAATATATACGCCCTGACAAGACAACATGTCAATGGAAACCACATGGATCCAGTGACAAGTATGCAAACAAAAAAATGATGCAACGCAGGAGAAAAATGCCTGTTAATGTCAAGTTGAAAAGCATCCTGCGGAGATTAAAGCAGCTGAAATGCAAATCAAGAACAAATTCACTTTGAAATATTTAGAACTATAAATGGCGAGCCATTTTTTATTGTCAACATACTAAAAGCCAACAATAAGATTTTTAATGTGTCTACCCAAGCAGCATGCTCTTAGTCCTGAAACAGGTTGGGGATTGACTGGGGATAAAATATCTGACCAGGGCCATGCCAACAAAAGAATTGAATGTTTAATAGCTTAAAAAAGTTATTTACTTTTATTTCACTAAAAAATTGCATTTTGAAAATGATTTACATCATTTTCAATAGTGGAAAAAGCTGTGGTACCCTGTACAAGTATCGCATGTGATAGTTAAGTGTTTACTTAAAGCTCCATCATTCTATGCCGCTGAAACTGAAATTATGTTCTATTTTTAAATCTAGGAAGAAAGTACCATCTCATTTATTGCAGAGCCATTTGCCTCTGCCTCTCCTTTCTTCTGAGAGCCTTAGACGGTTTTCATTGCAAAGTTAAACTTGAGATGGAGCTGGGTTTACAGGTGTGTAAAAAAAATCAGTGTTCATTGATCTGTCTGTGTCCTTCAAGATCACTTCACCAGACAGCTATAAGTAGCCATTGTCAGGAGACACAGATACAGACGTTCACAAGCTGACAGTAATTGAATACTTTGTGTTAATCCCAGCCTCCAGTCATTACGCTGGCTGTTCAACATTTAAATTTCCTATTTTTCAGTGTGTGTGTGTGGGTGTGTGTGTGTGTGTGTGAGGGAGTGGTAGGTGGATCACCCTCGTTAGCGTCATTAGTGTTAAAATTGTCCATGTTTGCTTGAGCAAACTGTTGGGATCTTACAGACGTAGTGCTTATCCTTTATTTGGGTCAGCTGTGAATTTGGACCGTGAAGCTGCAGGTTGACCTGGGACACCCTGGTGTGCAGATACAAATTACGCCATTTTTGTCCCACAGGCTTGATTGTTAAGTGAATTACTGAATTACAAACGTCTATCCGACTCTGACAGTCAGGTCTATTAGCCGTCCCTCATTCCGTTTTCCAAATAATGTTTAATTTGATCTAATTATGCCTTCCTGTAAAAGGGATAGAACAAAGGAAAATGTAGGCCGAGAAGATGAAGATGTGAAAACCACAACTTTGAGGTTTTATTTTCATACAGCTACCTTTTAAAGATATCCATCAAAACTGCAGGTAAAGTTCTGACTGGAACTGCTAAAAAAATGGGAAGGGGGAAATAACTTTTAGATTAAAAATTTTAATTTGTTTTAAATTTTTGTTAAGATTTAAAGTACCTTAAACTTGATTAATGTAGTTACGGTTACCTCTAAACTATAATGACTATTTTTGTACAACACTTCATGATTCCTGAGGCTTAATCCCATATGTAGAGAGCAAGTCAAAAAAGGTTATGCTGCCTTCATGTTATACTCTGTACTCGGAAATTCTAACTTCGCAGTCGGAAAAATAAACTGCATCTGCACCCGAGTAAAAGTCTGACTACCATCAGTTTCAATTTGTAAGGTCGACTTTGCGTTTCAATATGGCCGCTCCTCGCATCAACAGTAGTAAGCTGTTGTGGAAATCTCTTTATTTTGCCAGACACAAGAGCTGCAAGCGTTTTCTAAGTAGTCAGCATTTGAACAGGAGAGAGTAAAATAAATTCTCACCATGACGCAGTGACTGCAATGCAATCACTTTACAATAACTATTTACTCTGACGGCACGTCTCTGGACCACATAGTGTCTTTTAAAAATGTAATTAACTTTTCAAGGTACTTTCAAGATCCTACACTCACGCTTTCGATGTGTAATAGCCTCTTTTGTCCCATCCTTTCCTTCTTGATTTGAACATAATGACATATGGGCTATTTCATTCAATAAATATATTACAGTTATTGGGTTTACAGCAGCCGTTCAGTCAATATTCTCTTATCACAGAAGGGATGAAGCGGTGCTGTGAGCAGCTCATTTATATTCCTCTTTCTGCAACTAAATCAGAAATGCTTTGCTTGGACAAAATGACTTTTCTTTCGTCTCCGTCAAGTGCAGAGGCTTCTGTCCACCATCTGTAAATAAAACGCACCATGCAGTCATTAAGTACCATCCGTGCTGCCATTCGCAGAGACCAGCGGCTCCGTCTGCCACCGGCTTTGATCCGTTTTTGCCCAGACAGACGCAGTTCAGTGATAGACAGTCGCGCTGCATTACATCATGTCAACGCTTTGATAACAAAGTCATCTGTGTTTTGACATCGCCATCCCACCGCGCAGCTGTGCCTGCTTAGACGGAACAAATGATGATGGGCACGTGGGAAGGTTTTGCAGCTTAACAAGCAATCTAAGAAGAATCCCGCTTTGTGTACCCGAGTACACGTCATGCCGTGTTGTTCACGAACGCATTCGAATCGACATTCACGGGTGGACGTTATTTTTTTTAAAACTTCAACTTTTATTCTTACTGTGGGGAGTAGTAAATAAAGTTTTATCTGTACCCCGATTTTAGCCTCTGCATTAGGGGAAAACAGGAAATCAAGGAGTAATTTAACAATTCATCACACTTTGACCCACTAAAATGCAAAGTTGTGATTGTTTTTGCCGGAGTTATACCTCCTTATAACTCAGATATGCTTTTAAGATCTGTAGGCGGGAGTAGCGGTACACATCACCAGTCAGTCGCAGGGAAAAGCAGTTCAAGGAATTACAACGTCAGATCAACCCGACATGCCCTGGAGCCAACGGAATGAAAACTCATGTTTGCATAAAGAAAGCATACAGAAACTCCATACAGAAAGACCCCGGCAAGACGCTGAACCCAACGTTATTGCCTCCATTTCATTCAAGCACGTTTTTGTAATATTTGTCCCAGTTACAGAAGCAAAAGGTCTCCTTTGCCAGTTCACAACCCCATTTGTTATCCACACATTGCTGTCTGTTCCCCTTCTACTTCCATGGCTGGAAACAAACCAGTGCATGTTCAGGCACTCAGAGTATTTGTAATGGTTAAAGAATGGTTCAATATTTCTGTATTTTTAAAAAGGCGAAATACAGAGTAAAATTCCCTTAAATTGTACAATATTTGTAATTACTGATCCATTGTTTGAACAGGTTTACAGCAGACAATAATAAATCGTAAAAAAGTACTTTATGTTTTTAGTGTTGATGTCCAACTTCTTTCAACTACTCACTACAAGAAACAATTAAAAATTCAAACACATGGAATGGTAAAGAAGCAAAATCATCAGCACTTGCTAATAACACCATGAATAAAATGTTCCTAATGCCATTAATTGTTTTTCCACATTTCACTATTATTATTACTATGTCTTACTATGTTGTTACATATTAGCTATTTCTGCCACCAGCTTTTTTCCAGGGTTCTAACACCAAATTATTGCACAGAGTTTCAACTAATCATTGAATCTCGAATTCATTGCACTTTAGCAGATTGTTGGAAAAATGCAAATACACCATTGTTAGCGATAAACTGTTAAGTTTATCAAATTTATTTACCAATCTCTGTCAAGGATACAGGTAATGAAACATTATTAAAACACACAAGTCATTATATTTTCCATTCGATTTACAAAAGACTCCCCACAATAAAAGATTCTGCTTTGAATAATTCACTTACTCAAAAGTGGGATGCGCTGAACGACGCAATGCCTTTTTGAGCATTCGCCACTATATTATTTCTCATCACATTCCCAACTCCTCTAATGCCTAATAGTCATCTAGTATTCATCGTGTGCCTCTAGCTAGTTAATAATATATGCTGTCTTTGGCAGCTACAGCTGTAGCTTTCATACATGAATTGATTTTAAATGTGCAATACACAAGCTGTAACCGTGTTCTACCTCATTCATGCTCACGCTCTTTTGCTTTGGCTGATTGGATATAACACGACTCTTGACACAGTAGACAGTGTGCGCTTGTCAAGTGCAATTAAAAATCACTTAAACTAAGTTACAGTGACAAAACACAGAGATATACTTTTATTGCCGACCCTCGTGTTTTGTAGTTCATTTGAAATGCATCTCATTGCTTCGTGTCGGGTGCCGAACGTTTGACGGGACACTTAGTTTCTGCACAGGCCCATCACTTTGCGAGAAATCCTTCAGGAAGGATCAGCATGACTCTGCAGATCTGTTTATCTGCACGACTGTCTGTCCTGTTCAAACAGATGACTTGTCCACACGAGCAGCTCAATATTTCATCACACCACTGTCTTATCAAGAATGTACTGTTCAGGGAGTTTCTGGAGCGAACTGGACGCATGAAAAAGTTAGCAGCTGCACACGCCAGCCAAAACTTGGAAAAATGGATTTTGACATTTTATCATTTTTGCCACGATTCGCATCGAAGAAGGATGCAAATGCGTCGAAATGGCTTTTGAGGCATTCCAGATTCAGTTGCGAAGAGTTCACAGTCTTCTTTCGAGGTGGTAATTTATGCGACGTCAGACACTGGTTAGAATGTACAGTACTTGAGGAAAGAACACGTTTATATTTTATGTTTGGAAAATTCTTAATTTATGCAGATACGCACTGTGAGCTGGGGGAAAAAAAGTGTCTTGAAATGGATCCAAAGTTGGCAGCTCTATTGCCTTTTGAGTATTCACCCACATTGAAAAAATTTGAAAGCATAACACTCATAGTTTGCTTTGAGTGCTCGCTGGAATCGGGCATAATTTCTACCGAAGGTATAAACCGTAACGATGACATTGATTAATAGTTACAATGTCTAGCCTGAAGACCAATACATAAAAATCCTACACAAATCGGAGAAAAAGAAGCACCAGATGCGTTGAGCTCGAGTGTGTAGACTGAAAAAACTAAGTACTTTTCAGCTGTTTTTTAAGAGATGGGTAAATTTTATTCATAGCATCTTTCACAGGTCAGAAAACCACAACGTGCTTTACAGTAGAAGCAAACATTCAAAACACAGATGATATGCTGCGATCCAGAGAAAAGTGTGGGACTGGTAAAGAAGACTCCCTGTGAAGGATACAGGTAATGAAACATTATTAAAACACACAAGTCATTATCTTTTTCATTTGGTACCTGGTCATATCAACTTGACCTGATGGTCTGAGTCTGTTGGCTGAGAAAGTAACTAGTAGCTTAAAGACTGAAGAAATGTAGACTTTATTACCATAAAAGGTCAAGTTTAACAAGCTTCTAACAACCTGCATTTACTATGTTGTATTTTAAACAGGATTGAATCATGTAGGGCTTAAAAATAAAACCTCAGATTTTTTTTATACCATATTCGATTTTCGATCAATTTCATCGTCTGCCCCCTCATTTTTTTCCTTAAAAACATTAGTAATGACAATAAAAAATAAAAATTCCCCTCTCACCCTCTGTGGGTGGTCTCTTTCATCCTCTGAGCTCGGGTCCTCTACCAGAGGCCTGGGAGCTTGAGGGTTCTGCGCAGTATCTTGGCTGTGCCTAGAACTGCACATTTCTGGACTGAGATGTCTGATGTTGTTCCTGGGATCTGTTTGAGCCACTGCTCCAGTTTGGGGGTGACTGCCCCGAGGGCCCCGATGACCACAGGCACCACTGTGGTCTTCACCTTCCAGGCCTTCTCCAGTTCCTCTCTGAGGCCCTGGTATTTCTCCAGTTTCTCATGCTCCTTTTTCCTGATGTTGTGGTCACTTGGTATTGCTACATCCACCACAACGGCTTTCCTCTGTTCTTTATCCACCACCACAATGTCCGGTTGGTTCGCCATTACCATCTTGTCTGTCTGGATCTGGAAGTCCCACAGGATCTTAGCTCGGTCATTCTCCACCACCTTTGGGGGTGTTCCCCACTTTGATCTCGGGGCTTCCAGTCCATATTCTGCACAGATGTTCCTGTATACTATGCCCGCCACTTGGTTATGTCGTTCCATGTACGCTTTCCCTGCCAGCATCTTGCACCCTGCTGTTATGTGCTGGACTGTCTCAGAGGCCTCCTTGCACAACCTACACCTTGGGTCTTGTCTGGTGTGGTAGATCTGAGCCTCTATTGCTCTGGTGTTCAGGGCCTGTTCCTGGGCGGCCAGGATGAGGGCCTCTGTGCTGTCCTTGAGTCCAGCTTTCTCCAGCCATTGGTAGGATTTCCTGATATCAGCCACTTCAGTTATTTGTCGGTGGTACATCCCATGTAGGGGCTTGTCCTCCCATGATGGTTCCTCCAGCACCTTGTCCTCTGTTCCCCATTGCCTGAGACATTCGTTGAGCACATCGTCCGTTGAGGCTTTGTCCTTGATGTATTTATGGATCTTGGATGTCTCATCCTGGACAGTGGCTCTCACACTCACTAGTCCTCTGCCTCCTTCCTTACGGCTTGTGTACAGTCTCAGGGTGCTGGATTTGGGGTGGAACCCTCCATGCATGGTTAGTAGCTTCCGAGTCTTAACATCCGTAGCCTTCATCTCTTCCATTGGCCAGCTAATTATTCCGGCAGGGTATCTGATTACTGGCAAGGCATAGCTGTTTATTGCACGGATCTTGTTCTTGCCATTGAGCTGGCTTCTCAGGACTTGCCTTATTCGTTGGAGGTATTTGGCTGTGGCTCCTTTCCTTGTGACCTCATCGAGGTTGCCATTTGCTTGCTGTATTCCCAGGTACTTGTAGCTGTGCTCTATGTCTGCTATTGTTCCTTCTGGGAGTGAGACCCCTTCTGTGTGGACGACCTTCCCTCTCTTTGTAACCATCCGGCCACATTTCTCTAGTCCGAATGACATCCCAATGTCAGTGCTGTAGATCCTGGTGGTGTGGATCAGTGAGTCGATGTCTCGCTCGCTCTTGGCGTACAGCTTGATGTCATCCATGTAGAGGAGGTGACTGATTGTGGCCCCATTCTTAAGTCGGTATCCGTAGCCAGTCTTGTTGATGATTTGGCTGAGGGGGTTCAGACCTATGCAGAACAGCAGTGGGGACAGAGCATCTCCTTGGTATATGCCACATTTGATGGACACAATATATATATATATATATATATATATATATACATATATATATATATATAATATAAATGTCTTATTTCAATATTCCTTTCTTTGAGTTGATCCAGAATAAATACAAGCAGTCAAACACGCTTGTCAAACAAGATGGTAGTTCTTGGTTGTGCTAACATCATTCTGAAATATGGAGACCTAAGAATACATTAGTGAAAGGAAAAAAAAATCAACATTTTCCAAAAATGAAATCTCCAAAAACAAACAAAAAAGCTAACTAATTGATCAAATCGATTTATTGCCCAGCCCTAGCACTGTAAATAGTTCAACTTAAATCTGTTTGATTATATTAGCATTAATTTGAATTCATTAGCAAATTGGATTCAATTTAATTTGATAACAATTGGACCCGTTTGTCCTGTAAAGTTCAATTTAGATGGCAATTGTTGCAGAGTAGTACTGCATTGTTAAACTGAAGCTGAAACTAATTAAATGTCATTAAAGACAATGACACTTTTCTGCAAAGAAATGACAGACCTATCATATCAGGAACAACTTTGGTTATTAAATCAAAAATTATGGAGACCTTTTAAAGCCAAACCCATCTCCCTGCATAAAAGAAAAAAAAAATCTAATTTTGACAGCTCTCTACTTCCGTCATATGCTGCAGGTCACAAGAAAATGATCGTTTCCTATAAATTTCGCAGACGGTCACAGAGTGGACAGTTTCCCACTTTTGTGTCACTCGCTGTGAGCTGAGGGCAGTGAAATCACTGTTCACCTGAAATGAAATTGGACAAACAGAGTGAAACTAATCTGACAAGGGACCAAAAGTAGACCGGCGGGATGGATGGCGAAGGATGAATGGTACTAAAGCCCGGGTTTGTTATGTGGACTGAAAACACAGGCGCATTTTGAACCAAAAGAAGATCTGTTGGGGCATCTCCAAGGGCTTACTACAGGGCATTGTTAGCGGGTTGTGATTGTTCAGTTTCTGTCACCAGAATATTGTCACGATGTGGCGCATCTCTGGTTATTTTTGCTGTTCTTTTCCCGGACATGTGCTGAAAATGAAGCACAGAGCACGAGAAACGACAGATAGGACTAGACAGGTGAAACAGAGACATAGCCAAACAAGTCAGACAGCTACTGACTCACTGCATCAAGTGAAAACCATGTTGCAGAAAAAAAACATGTGTAAAGAATAAAAAAAAGTATTTTCCTATATTTTTTGCCAACCTTTTTTTTTTTTTACTTTTTGCGCACAATATTGCATACTGCACAGCTCACAAGATCAGAGGATACATGACATTAAGTTCATGAGAGCAATGTAGTATTAGCAATATTTTTAGGGATAATTAAAATGTTTTTTATATTTTACACAAAGGGTCAACGTTTTACAAAAGTAACAAATTTGTAAAAAAAAAAAAAGACAAATTAGAATAGTAAAAATTGGTGTGAACGTGCCAACAGCTGATAATAAATTATGCATTTTGTTTGATGTAAAGGCAAAGGCTTGTCCATATTTTTTTCAGAAGGGCATAAATAATTCTGTGTGTCAATTTCCAAACATGTTCTAAAAGAAATTCAACACATGTACAGGCAATGCCGGTTTTAATATGAACATCGAGTCCATTATATTTAATACAGTGTACTTATATTCATTTTTTTATTGATTTTAATTCCACAGATACAATTGTAACAGACAGACAAGATAATAAAGTTCAGACTCCCCCCAGAGTCCTGTTAGGGTTTTTATGTTTGTACCATAAACAAGATTAAACAAACTGCAATATCAGACACAGATAAATAAAGTAAATACAGGAAGCTGTTTTCAAATCACAATTTAATTTGTTCATTAAATCTAACTAACCTTACAGCTTATGTCAAATATAATTACCCTCTTTGGTAAATAATGAAATATCTGCCATCATTGACTTTAATTGTGTTGGTTCAGATTCATCAGCCACACTCAGACATGATGACTGACAGATCGAGATCTGACAACTTCATGACGCGGACAAGGAATCTCCAAAAGCAACAAATTGTCATAAATCTAATACCCAGTCAATAGAAATGTAAGAACACGTACAAAACAAAATCACTGAACTCCATAACTCTTGGAAAAGTTACTTTACTGTATCATTGTTTTCTTAATGAGCATTTTTTGCTTTTTTCTGTGCGCACTTAACAAATGAAGACTTTTAGGGAACAACGACGCAGCGTCCTATTTTATGGTTGTCTACTTTGGTTTACGTATCAAGCGTACGCCACAACGCAACACAATGGTTTTTTGTTTAACTGTATCCAACACAATTTGTCTCAACAATGTTGCAAATAAACTTCAGCAGTGTCCTGATGGATGTAATGCCTTAGAAGAAATAGTAAATGTGGTTGAGTTCACAAACAGCTTAGTGAAGTCGTCCTTGGTATTCCTGTGACATTTTTAAAACAGCTAAATTGTCCAACATGGTGTTTAACTTTTCAGGTATTTTGCCTTAATGTCTGAATAAACACATCAATGTATAATTATCCTGAGTCGAGTAATCAAGGCCCTATACTCCTTGTTTTAGTACAATCTGCTCCATCTAGTTACAGACCATACATTTCGGTAAGCACAAACAGTGGCAGGTTTTTGAGACTTCTTGTTAGATCGAGTTCAGAGTTTCAGATTTTCAGATTTTGTTCTGTATCAGTTTTTGTTTGCCTGTCTTCTTATTATTTGGTTCATTTAGAGAAAAATAACGCTTCATCATTGTGTTCGCTATCATTCTTATCCCAACCACAGTGCCAAATGTTAAAAAAAAACAAACCCCAAAGTATTCACAGTTTGGTTCTCGGAAGCTATTGTATTGAGTTTTAATGTGTCTGAATGAGCAGAAACTACTAAATAGATTCCATGGCAACCCTGCATTTAATCGCAGCGTTTTTCTTCAGTCTCAGTGAAATCTGTTAAGAATCTCAACAGCACTCAATGTTTTACGGTTTTAAAAGAAACAAACAACAACAAAAAAATCAAGTCAAAGGCAAAAGTAGCGAAGAAAATCTGCAGGGGGAACAGAGGAAGCTATTAGTTCAGACCTATGCAGTCGAAAATGACAAGAGCTTCGTCTGGACTTTCTGGGGCCTCCCTCCGGCTTTTCATTACGGCCTCTCTGCCCACTAAAGGCTGGCCTGGGAGATTTTCACAGCTGCGGGCGAAAGAAAAATAGTTAGGTCAATTTAGTTTCTGCATGTCACTTGCTGATATATCCTTGGAGCAAATAATGACCGATCAAAATGATGTGTGAGACGCATTAGATCCTAAGTGATTTATGTGGCCGCCACTCTCTATGTAATTACATTATATATGTATAGCCATGGTAAAAACCCAAATAGATTATTCCCTTTACATTTGAAGGTTCTGTGTGTTTTGGAGTTTTTTTTCTGTTTCCTTTGTGTCTGTATTGGCTTTGATGGGCAGCCGGCTCTCTGCCATGGACGGACGGCGTCTCAACAACGGATCTGAAAGACTATAAACTCAGCAGTATGAAAGTAAAGTGGCAGGTTGTGCCACTGGCTCACGCACTATGTGGTTATTGGTGGTCTTAGAAAAAATCTTTTGCCATGAAAGAAATATAAGATCTCTAACTGAACTGATCGTTCAGTCAGGCTTATGAACACCTAAATTACACTCAGATGACCAAACACGACCTACAACAAATAGAAATCTATGTTAGAACTTTTTTTGGGGGAAAATATATTGAATTTTTTTCTCTCACTCCATTTTTCTAAGCCATGAGCACTCCCACAGCGTTCCCAGTTTCCTCATATTACACTCTCTTCCTTGAGAGCATGATTCTTATAAGGGCGTTAATGTCATGTTGTGTGCATTCAGTCGCAGCAGGCGAGAGACGAAACAGTTCTTTTGAGGGTTTTAATTAAAAAAAAAAAAAGAATCAAACTTACAAAAAGTCTGGGGAAACCAAAAATCAAAACAAAGCCAAACTAGAGGCACGAAGGGATCACAGAGAACCAGGGGGGGAGTGACGAGATAAGACGTAAGTAACAAGATAAACCAGTGAGTTATGAGTGAGAATGAGGAGCTTAAATACTGGGAGGTTGATGGTGGGAACAAAGGACCTGGACTGATAAGCTAATTGATTACATGTGTGAGTAGTAGAGCAGGAGACAGTGGCACAGGGAAACAGGAAATGATGCTAACATTAGAAATAACTTGCACTGAAGAAACATGATAAATTAGGAGAACAGAAAATAACTAGAAACAAGATAAAACCCAACTGGAATCACTGATGATGAACAGAAGTGGGAAAGAATGTGGAACTGAGTAATAATAAAAATAAAACCAAAAATGACAAAAATCAAACCCAAACAACCCCAGATCCTGACAGTTAACACTAACTTTAACTTCACTGTCGTGCTGTTTGCTTTACACCGTTGCGTTACCCAGCAGCACAGTTCGTAACTGCAGCAGAATCGTGTCGCAGCGTGGTGATGATCCTTTCACCGCTTAACCATGTCACATCCACTGGTGTCTGCACAGCGCTGTGTGAGATCAGACGATGTTGTTACTGGGTCATAGTTGTGACATGAAGTCTGACTTGAAGTTGCACTGATGCTGTAACAGTGGTGGACAAGTCTGATGTCCACGATGTGCGAGAGAGCTGGAAAGTTTTTGGCATGTCTTATAAAGTCCATGACGGGGTGTGTTCAAATGGTGTACGGCTCAGCATCATCTCATGCACAGAAATGCGTGAGAAGACGATTTGGAAACATTATTTTTATATGGCCTCATATCTGACAGAGCCATTCAGACGAAAGACTTGGAGTGAACAACTTGTCCTGCCTCTTTTTTTGCTTCTGTTAAAAATGCTTCTCTTAAAAATGAGTCTGGATGGATGGATGGATGGATGGATGGATGGATGGATGGATGGATGGATGGATGGATGGATGGATGGATGGATGGATGCATCCATCCATCTATCTATCTAACACAAATGTGTTGTGTTCGGGACAGGATGCTGCAGGTATATTGGTTTGTAAGTACAGTCTAACTAACAAGAGGATAACTTTTAGTTCAGGGATTTGTGAGGATTATTTTAAACTCAGGAGCCAAAATGACAAGCACAATATCACAGTGACATCCAAATTGGGCCTTGGTGACAGTAGCTGTCTATGGGCTATCAAGAGCTCTTCAAATGTGAGGAATTCGCCGAGAGCTGAGCACTACAGCACAACACTAATGACAAAGTCCAGGGAAGAGATGGCAGTTCGGCGCGTCTGAAACAACAACTGGCAAATTCAAATAACAAGCTTGTTCCTGTCTCCACGAGGGAGGGAATGCTTAGCAGGAGAACATTCTCGATGGTTTAAAACAAAGCCAGGCACGCCGAGGATTTTAAATCGAAGTTACGCGCTAGATAGAGCTGCTATTACTTTTTTTCATTATTTGTTTTTTTTTTTCATTATTTGGTGATTAAGCCATTTTACAAATTGCTTTTTGATGGCAATAATCTGCCGACTGTTCCTTTCATCCTCCTCTGCGCTTTCACGTTTAAATGCAGGAAGCGTACGCACGGATTTCTCTGTGAAAAATGATGCTACGGTGAACAATGTCTCGTCTTTGTCATCAGAACCGCAATATGAGCTTCTTCACCTTGTCACAAACATCAATAGACATGCAAATTTGCAGTCGTATCTTATTTTACGGACATATAATGAGGTTTATGTTGTTTCAGTTTTGTGTTTTCTTTTGTACCATTAGGCTGATACTTGAACGAATTGTGTCCATCGAATTCTTGTTCTTTTGATTAAAGTTTGATAATGCATGTGTGCGTGCGTATGCACATGGTTGTGTGTGTGTGTGTGTGTGTGTGTGTGTGCGTGTGTGTGTGTGTGTGTTGCTCGCTGTAGCCCTATAAACCTTTCCGGGTCTCAGTAGCTGTATTCTCTCACCAGATGTTCTTCCTTTACCATCCCTTGCCTCCCTCCGTGAACTCTGATGCGACCACACTTTTTTCCAAAACACCATCCACTGTTAATCTAGTAAGGAGGACCGGGAGGAGGTTAATTATCAGTCCCTGCCACATTTTGTGTCGAAAGATAACAGGGACGGTCGGGAATTTAATCTCACCGACACGCTTAGTTTTTAAGCAGCCGGATAAAAAATGAAGTTGCTTCACGGTGACGTTTTTGAAAGTTAAGGTACATTGTGTGATAAATGTGTTCACCATGTAGATTTGTTAAACAACATGAAGCCAAAACAAATCCCTCACTGATTAAGGAAAGCAATAATAATACTCACTTTATAAAACGTGTTTTAAGTTAGTAATTCCTTATACATTATAAGTTAAAAGGTCTTTTTCCACTAGCAGATTATTTCACTTATAAGTTGTACTTTTTCATCAATATTAAGGAATTATGGGCTTAAAACGAGCTCCCATATCATCATTAAAAGTAACTTGTAAGTTAGTTTCATTTCAAGTGTACTGAGATCTTGGCACTAGAGACTAGACCCAAAAAACAACAACTTAAGATTGTGTGTTTTTACATATTCTGATGTCTGATCACTAATATATTTGAAAACATTCAGGTAAAATAAAGAAATAAACCAGAGATTTACAAGTTTGCTTGGATATTGAAAGTTTGGGTTCAAATGCCTCAAACATCCAGACTGGATTTGGTTTTATTCCTCTTGTAACTGCATAAAAAGCATTTTGCTGCATGCTTTTTTTTTTTAAATTATTATTTTTGAACTATTTGGTTGGTGTGTAATTTACAGAATCTGGTTCTGGGCTTTGTCCCATGTCCAAGACCAACATAAAGTCCATGTATGATGAGTGAAATGATTTTTCTCTCATCCAGTGCATGCCACCTAGTCTGTTTATAACCTTGCATTGGAGTAGGTAATGAATTAAAATAATCTGTTTTATACTTGAATGCAAAAGATATTCTAGGAAGTACATTTCTCATAAGCATCAAATGAATATGAATGCTTAATTACACAGTTTGGCCTCACAGAGCTTTGGGTGTTTTTTTCTCCTTGGGAAGCATCCTCTGCTTGGGAAGTTAGAAAACTGGGCACAGCTGCTCAAAACGCCTCATCCTGAACACCGACTGCTGTTTCCAGTCACATAAAATGATCTGATGCTTTTCAATGCACAGTTCATTTTGAATCTGTCAGTTTGTGTCGCTACGAACCTACTAACATGAACAGATTGATGTTAGCTCATGGTTTATGAACCCGGCCAGTTAATCAGACGCAAACCCGTTAAGCAAGCGTCACTGTAACGTAATGGTCCGTGGCTCACTTACTGGTCGACTTTCACACCCAGTTTATCCAGAGTGAAAGTCTGAAGTTCTCAGAGCACAAGTCAAAGTCAAGACTGTTTATTATTGAAACTTTAGGCTGACTTCAACATAAGGCTACTGAAAGAAACATTTCATATTTTTGATCTCTGTGACTTTTATTAAAATATATATATTTTTAAATTATCACTGACAGAATTGCATGAGGCAGATAATCTGAAAAAATAAATAAATAAAAAATTAAAGTAAATCGAGCTCCTCTGCCTGGACCTGCTGTCATCTGAACAAATACACTGCTTCGTCAGAAACAACCAATCAGAGCCTGGAGGAGGGTCTTAGCGCTGTCAATCATGCTTTGCTTTTTTTTACACAACAGACGCTACAGCATAGCTAAATAGGTTTCCTGGAATGGAGAAGTTGTTTCTCCACCATTAACACATTCAGCAGCTCATACACATGTTGATTGACAGCGCTGAGACATTCCTCCTGGCTCTGATTGGTTGCTTTTGACCTCAGTGGTGCATTTCTTCAGACGGCAACAATGACACAGGAAGGAGGTGGAGGAGCTCATTCTCTCACAACATGGTGACAGTTTTAATAAAATGTGTAAAACAAAACAACTATTTTTGTAAATGTTATAGTGCGGCTTTAATGTTAAAATAATCACTGTTCACTGTTCAGCTTGTTTACCAATCCATATCCTTTAAACATATGATTAATGTTTAAAATGTCTGTGTATAAATGGCTTTTATATTAAGCAAAGTGCATTAAATATATTAAATAATAAAAGTAGTTTGTCTGATAGACTATGTAAACTGGCTGGCCATTAAAATTAAAGCATAATTTGATCTTACGTACGACCGAAAATTAGATGCAAAGTTGGCGCATTTAAGAAAGACAGATTTTTAAAGTCTACAATCCATTTCAAACGCTTAATGTGTAAAGTTATATAATGTTTTTTATTAAAAAGGTCTTAAAAGCTCCGCTCCACTTCACAATGGCATCATACGACAGCCAGAAAGGCTTGTGTGTTCATTTGTGTTGACAGGTGGTTGTAACCGTGTGGCAGTATTTGACAACTGAAGAATGAAACTTTGCTTTTTCTCTTATGTCTGTCACATTTTTCTTCTGGCCATCATAGAAAGTGTAGGAGTCGTGGTAATTATGTCTCTGAAAGGGCCATACATTTAGAGCTGGGAAGCATTACTGCTCCAGGCTTTATCCTCCAGACGGACACAAATATCAAGATCTGGTTATTTCCTCTTATGCGCGTGACAGTCGGTCTTTATTTTTTAATTTAGTAGAATAGCAGCTGTTTTGTGTCTTTATTACCTGGTAAAAACTGCCCTTGGGAAGCCAGAGTGTTAGTCTGGGCTTTATTTCCATGAATATTAGATTTAGGTAACTAAAAGCGCCCAGGAAAATGTTTTAGGAAACGAAAAGCAGTCACTGTCAATTAAATCCCCCCCCCACCCTTTTATTTATTTTTTTCCTGCTAGCTCTTGCTCAAGGTCACAAGGATTTTGGAGTTCACCCAAGCATGCACTGGATGAAAGACACACACACTCCCAGGACAGGTTGCCTGTCGTCTGTCGCGTTGAACACGCAGGAGCAGAAAATCCTTCACACTCCAACTCACACCTATGGGCAATTCACTCCCTCTAATTCACTCGACTTGCATGTCTGCCATCCAGGGGAAGATGCTGGATAACCCCAAGAAATGCTGTGAACAAGGAAAGAAACGCAAACCGAACACACGGACCTGACTTGTAGGGTAAGTGTTCAAGGTTTTAATATAAATTCAAATATGAAGTACAAAAAGAAACAAAAGTCTTGAGTTATCAAATGACTGTCTTTGTATTAAATCTGCACCAGTTTTTCTTTTGCAGACTGCAACAGATGGTTGCAAACTAGGTCCGCGTCGCCGAATTACTCGCCTGCAGGCATGTAAGGCACTTTACATTACCTGGAGACGGGCTAATCCAGAGCCGTACGCTCTGTAGAGGCAGCAGCGATAACAAAGGCTGCTGCTCCCGCTCCATGTCTGGGCAGATTTTCTTCACGCCTCACTGCTATCAGCCTGTCTCTGCTCTTTTAGCAACCGGTTATGACGAGGGCTTAGCAGCCGTCGACGCGGAGAGAGGCTAGCAGCTTTACAGCTGGTCCCAGTTTCTGCTCTCTGTTAAACATCGGAGGCTCATGGAGCCGATTTGTGGCGATCCCGCTGGAATATGGTTACATATTTTAGCTCAAATATGACACCTTTTGGGTGTGTATTTGACTATATATTTACATATTATAGCCTATTTTGACTACACTTGTTCCAAGAGTACATTTATTTTTTTCACATTTTGCTGCTGAAGAGCTGAAATGCATTTAGAAAATGTTTGAACCATCAATATCCTCGCAAAGGGAAACGAATGGACGTTACAGTTGGGATGGGAATATATAGTAAAGATATTGTGATAACAATAAAAGTGAGAATAAAGAACTATCCATCACAGTCTCTCACACACAAATAATGCTCTTGAAAAACATTCCTGTTTGCAACACGCTTCTTCAGGACATCAGTCAAAAAAGAGAAATGTGATTTTATCGCTAAACTGCACATAGTAACTGCATTTAATCCTATATTTTTTTTATTAATTAATAATCATATTATAACTAGTCAAACACAGAGACTTTTCTGAACCCTTTGAATCTGAACAGAGAGTAAAAGACGACCTTCAGCTGAATGGTTCTCCAAAAGACTCATCCTCTCCTCTGGAAGTCTGAACAGAAACACAGGAGTAACAAACAACATCATTCAAATATGTTTGTCTTCCTATCACTTTCAAGCACCAATATAGAAGTACACATAAACAAACAGTATCGTACACACACACACACACACACACACAAACACACACACACGCACGCACACACACCAACCATCTGCGTTCAGCCCCTAACCAGCTCTTAAGTAGTTGTGTCTTTCTAGCAACACAACCCATTAGTTTCCAGAGAAACACAGCTTGAGTTGGTAAAAGTGTTGTGTGTGTGTGTGTGTGTGTGTGTGTGTGTGTGTGTGTGTGTGTGTTTTGTGTGTGTGTGCAGGAACATAAGCATGGAAGCACATTAGCACTGTGTTACAGCATTAATAGCAGTGTGCTAAGGCCATAAAGGCTGCTCTGCTGCATGCCCCACCATGCTGCGTGCCAGGCACTGCTGGAAACCCTGGTTGGTTCTGGGACATGAGGAGAGGCCATTACAGAAATTAACCAAGTCAAAAAAATGCATGGAACGCCCCAAACTGCAATTCATTACTTCAGATGCATCCAGAAGATCAATTGAAGGTGGGAAGTTTTACACTTAGAAGAAGTCAGGAGACGTGCACAGACATGTGACTCACCACGGCAAAACCAGGAACAAAGTCACCAGAGCAGAAATGCCAAAAAATATATATATAAAAATACATTTCTGAGAAAATATATACCAGTTGAAGTTGCTTAGATAGCAGTATCTGAGGTTTTGAAATGGTAAACATTTGAGTTTGGATTCAGTTCAGTTTGTTCCCAGTGTAAGATTCACAGCTGATTAACACACCGACCTTGTTTGGCCATTCACACACCTTTGTTTATTTGTTTCTGCCAATAATTTGCGCGTTTGAAAGCAACACATGGGTACATACCATCACCACCACAACATTTGAAGAAGACAGACAACGAAATGGAAAAGATCCATAACTTTGACCGTAAACGCTTCATGCAAAAAGAAAAGAGAATTCGTCACTCAGAAAACCGTCAGTCAACCATAAACTTTCTCCATATTTTTAGTTAGTTCGATAGTCAAAAACTATATGCACATTTGAATTGCTAAAGATTTGCTATTTTTTTCTAGCTAAGTCAGATTTAGTAACATATATTTAATATTGGGGTAAAAAGCCAAAAAAAAAAGCAAATAAAAGAAGAAAATGTCTGTTCTTTTTTTATTCTTAATGTTGCCAGTCCAGTACAATTTGTTTTGTATTAAACACATTTCAGTTTTTGTTTCCCTTAAAAAAAAAAAAAAAAAAAAAAAAAAGCTGCACAGCTCTATTTATTTTTTGAGCTACGTATTTGAAATAAACAGCTGAGGTGTGATAGATGGAGCTGATTGCAATTCAAATGATGCATTTGCTTGTCACAGCTATTTACTGCTTCTTTCCTTTTCACCACTTTATTATTTATAAGTTTATACTCAAAGGGTTGCTGTGTACCTACATTGCCTGAGCATCACACAGAGCTGTGATGGAGTGTGTGTCTGCGCCACCCTTCTTTGGCTCTCTGATCTCTTTAATCACAAATACATGTGAAGGACAGTTTGTCATATTTTCCTCTCTTTCTTTCTTTGATTACGTTCCACCTTTTCCCTCCTCCTCCCTCTTTCTTTGTCTGACAGGTCTGATGTGACAGGTTTAATCAACTGGAGCAATGTGTGTGTGTGTGTGCATGTGTGTGTGTGTGTGAGTTTAGCTCTGGGTTGTGGGTAAGTGTGTGCTGTGGGTACATTAAAAGAGCGAGACTTTTTTAAAATGTGGGTTAGTTTGATAAGTCTTCCATGTGTTCCTGTTTTCTTCAGGTTCTCCTGTGCATTGGCAAGAGAGAAACACTCGGGAGGCAGCTTACCTAATAATGCAAATATAAATAAATCCTGATAGAATATGAAAATATAAGTTGTGAGTAAATAATACTAAGCAGTGAACACAATTACATACGTCACTTCAAGCCGTTTATTGCTAACCAAGTCAGACTGAAGGTCAGACTGCTGGCTGGTGTCTCCTAAACGGGACTTGAGAATATTAGTGGTGACAAATTATTCAGAAAGTAGGTTGAAGCTTCAAGACATAAGTGTAAAAACACATGTATAAACTTATCTTCTGTACCTCGTTATTTGAATAAAATTTTAATTGAACCTAAATCGAATTGAATTACATGTCAAACGTTTGTTCCAGTAAAAAGGAAAAGGTTTGTTAACATTTCAGCATTAACATTTCAGAGATTTGCAAAAAAAAAACTAAATAAAAATACAGCATTTCAAATATCTTAACATTGCTATAATTTTATTGCTCATCTGCCTTCCTTTCCAATGACATTGAAATAATAAAACTTAAAAAAAAAAAAAAAAAACGAAAAAAAAGAAATAGTTCTACACCACAGGGATTCATGCAGGGGCTCTGTCTGCGCTAATGAATGCTGAAAACTCAACCTACGTTCTGAATAATTTGACTAATAATTCTTTGACCACTAGGGGCAGTGATCAGCTGGGAATTCTCACCATTAAATATTTTTCAGTGTGCTGCTGTGTATTATTTAAATTCACACCTCAAATATGTCACATGACTTTACACAGTTTTGATTTCTGATATTCACAGGCTTGAGCAGTTTTAACATTTCATATGTGACATAAAACTTAAATATTCCAACATTTCCATCTGGATATTTTCTGCAGTTGCAGTGAAGTGAGTAAACGCCACTCTGGGAGTAAACCAAGTAGAAATGTCGCAGATAGACAACAAACAGATGATGAGGACACTTTAATGTAACATAAAATTGCGAAAATGTCAAGCAGAAGAAAAGCGGATGTATGTTGGCTATGAAACTGAAAAGGTATATTAGTCTTTGTAGAAAAAAAGACAAGGGAGCAAAATTAGCTAATAGGAATCAGAGCAATTGTTGAATTTATCAGTACAAATAAAAAGTTACGTTTAGAGCAGAAATCTCTCAAACAAGGAAGAAAGCACAGCACAACTGTTTTAGAGGCTTAATATTACATATTGTTCATAGCTTGATCCAAATCAGATGGAGAAAAGTTATTCTTTTTCAGGTTTTGCTTTTATGAGTTCAGCACTAAATGCTAAAAGTTTAAATTCTAGTCTAAGTCATGAAGTCCCAGAGATGGTTAATTTAGCCTCTATATAACATATTTAGAGACAAATTGTTCATTTAAAATGTTCACAGAGGCTGTAAAGTTAAATGAAAAATAATGTGAATCTCACGGTAATGCCACTATTTAAGAAAAAAAGATTGTTTTCTCAAGTGTCGTGATCAAAGACGCAGTGCTGCTCGCAAATCATTACACAAATTGTGACGAACACATCGCCCCGCAGCCTTTGAATTAGTGAGCAAAGCTGCTTCTAGAGCCAGTGTTGCAAAAGGAGCAGCCAAAGTACGTAAGGATTCGACATTTGCAGTTCGACTGAACGAGGAAAGCAACATCACAAGTCATGTCTCCCTGTTTAACTCTGTCATCTGCATCCTCACATCTGACGCATCTTATCTGGTTTCTCTGTGTTGGTGTATTGGTATGTATTATAAATACAGATAATGCATAACCCTGCATGATCAGACATCTGTATATTTACTGGAACATGGCTGCTGTGCAATATCACAAGAAAAAACTCATCCGACTAAAATATAAAAATGCACGTGCAAAGAAAACACACCCATCCATTATTTTATATCCGCTTGTTTATGCGTGGAGCTGGTGATTATGTCCAGCTACCAAAAATAACTAATAGCAAAAGGTTATTAGTTGACATGTTAATTTTCTTTTGCTACTTTATGTGAAATTACCATATATGCATATTAGCATAGGCAGTAGAGTAATCACCGTTTATGTTGAAAAGTCAGTACAGTCACATCCAATGTAGCAGAGTATTATTGAAAAGTTAATTTAGCAAGAAAAACCCAAAACACAAATTAAATACAGAGGTTGATGTTTCAAAACTTGAGTGTCTTTCTCACTTGCGGCTAATGGAATGACGACTGGAAACGTTACATTAGACCAATAAAAATTAAATCTGAATACAGAAACATAAAAGGTCGTTTTTATCAAAGAAAAACAAAACGTGACAAGAAAGTCTCGTCAGAATGCTTTCTCTAATTTAATGCAAATGACCACAGGCTAGCAACCAAACACGCTAACGCTAAAATAGCTAATTCAGTCTGAGAGGAAACGATTTTGTTCGAAAGAGACTGAATTGTCCGTATGTTAGCTTAACAAGAGATTACAATATTAGATTATGTTTCTTTTGCTCTAGAATCAGCCAAATTGATGTTAAATATAGTTCAGCTTCAGGGTCGACATTTTATGTGTCGTTTGAATTTGAAAGCAAACCAAGAAAATACAGGTATATGCTTCACTAAAATAAATTATTGTAATTCCCTCAAGTTTCCTCATTTTTGCATAATACTTGCCACATATATTGATTGTAATACATAATATCCAGTCCAGTGGTTCATGAAGCAAAACCTCCTCATTTTTCTTTATAATCAGACGTCACAACAATCTTTGTTTTGGAGATAAACTGATAAAAAAAAAGAAGAGAGAGAGAGAGAGAGCGCTTTGGGATACAAGAGCTAAAAACACACCAACCACTTGTGGTGCGTGTTTTTCCTAGTTTCTGATGTATTGGGAAGACTTTCTAAAAGATGAAGATGAAGAATCAACAAACCAGAAAAAAAAGGAAGGTTTTAGGTTCACTCATGAGTCACGCAGGAGAAAACATGTGAGGGATTATAGAAAGTTTGACAACAAAAAGGTTCTCGAGACTTGAGCCGGAAAAAAAAAAAAAAAAGTGCAGCTTAATTGAGAAGAGAAACAGGAAGTCAGGCAGGCGAACGTTCATCCAGCCGGAACACACACACACACACGCACATGCACACACACACGCACATGCACACACACACACACGCACGGTCACACTCATCCCGCCTCATGGATGGCACCTTAAAATGCAGCTATTAGCGCTAAAGCTGTTTTCCCCTGGGCCTTTTTTAAAAAGTAACACATTAAGCTGACATCCAACTGACATGCGAACAAAAGACACTGACAAGATTATGAAATCACGGCGTACAACTTTAAGAGGAGTGAGGGGGGCAGAGGGGGGATCAACCTTCAAACAAACACATCAGGAGCCATAACAGGAACTACACACTTGCCTTTAGAGACATTTACAGAGATCAAATATAGAGATTTAGTAGAAAAAAAAACAGAGGACAAGGTGATCAACACGAGTTTCTTATTGTCATCTTCTGTTGTCTGCATTATTTTACTTCCTTTTCTCTCTTTTTCTGTTTTCATCCAACTGTTTTTTAATTATTATTTCATTTCTTCTCTTGTGTGGAACGTTCTTTGGTTTTAATGACTTTTCTTCAGAGTTTCCTCCATGTAGCGACCGGCGCGCTCGGTGTCCTGTGTGATGAAGTCGATTACGTACGACAGCTTTTCATGTGAGAACCTGGATGTTTGATAAAAGTGAACAATTTACTTAAAAGAAGCATTTTTCACTCTATGCATAAAAATACCTGTTACAAATTTTGTGTGTGTGTGTGTGTGTGTGTGTGTGTTTTTTTTCAAGACACATCTATGGCACATGAAAACTTCAACGAACGCTAGATTAATACACAAACTGTCTGCCGGACTCTGCAGCAGTAGAACCACTGTTTTCCCTGCTTTGTGTTGCCACGGTTTCCTTTAAGTTTCCAAAGAAACATAAAGAAAGTAATGACAAAGAAGAAAATGTAGAGGACAATGTTTGCTGCTCGGCCTGTTATTTTTAATTTCCATGTTGATAATGACGGCCTTATTTTCACCCACCATGTAGCTACATATGTTGCAATAAAGAAAACGTAATATCAGTTTGAAGATACATGAGATGGTGTCACCAAGGCCTCTGAGACGGTCAGTAATTTAACGTAGCATTCCAGCTGCTTCTCGTTGTTACTCCGGATGCTGCTGTGCAGTTCAACCTCGCTCTGTTTGTGGTGTAATTTCCTGTCCTGCCTATGCGTATATTCAAGTGTGCAACAGCTGATTTAAAAAAAAATAATAATAATAATGAAGGAATAGTAACTCTGAGATTATTGTTGCATGAAATTAACAAGATGTCAGTTCTAACAGCTGTGGTCTGGTTTACCCGGGGAGGTGAAGTGTTCAGAAACGAAAGCTTTGCTCTCAGAGTTCTGTACGCTCGCTTCAGTTCAACCGTGTGCAGATGTTTACTGATTTAAATGGATAATTTGTACTATTTCGTACTACTCTCACTATTCAGAAGCAGAAAGCTGATGTTGTCATAACGTGGTGGTGGTAGAGGTGAGGATGAGGACACAGGACGACCCAGGTTGTGATGAAAATGAATATTTAATGATGAAAGCTCTAGTCAGTCCAACACAGGCGGCACGGCAGAGAGTTTAGCGCACAGCTAATACCGGTAGCTACTGATACAGAGAACTGAACATGAGAGCTAACGCTAACCAGGACTATACAGTTGACTGGAGAGCGGAGACAGACAACAATAACCATATGTTTGACGTTAGACATTAGACAAGGACTTGACAAGAGACAGAGACAACAGGTGGACATAAATACACGTGGGGTAATCAAGGGAACGAGACACACCTGGGAACAATCAACGGGGAAGGCGCAGAGACAGAGACTCAGAGAACAGGATAACAATAAACACAGAAATATCTCAAAAATAAACACACAGAAACACGGATCATGACAGACGTAAATTGTTCTGTAAATACCACTGAAGTAGTCCTCAGCATTAAAATTACTGGAGTTAAGATTGTGAAGTAAAATGAATGCATGATGTCTGCACTGTTTATAATTAAAGAGATGTTTAAAGTCTGCATTTTGTTTTCCTTCTGCATTTGGATGTAAAATTGCTTTATTCTGCCATGTTTCCCCCACCAGCTGCTTTCAGCTTATATCAAAAGCAGAAGAAATGTGAAGAAATGTTACACACTCGTAATTCATGTTGAGAAATAAACAGGGAATCTATGAATTTGCGGATTATTAAGGAACAAGAGGTTTAACGGAGCACGGGAACGGTTTGGAGAGATCTCGGATCGTCCTTCGTCTACTTACGATTTGCTGCAGATTGAGCAACAGCTCTTGTTTTGCAAAAATCTTATGGCTTCAAATAAACAACTAAGAGAGATCAATTAATTGAGCAGCCATGTTTTGGAGGTAGTCAGAAGGAAGCTGGAGTACCTGGAGAGAACCCAGGCATGCTCAGGGAGAACATGCCAACCCCACGCAGGCGCAGCCCAGGCTGAGACTTGAACCAGGGACCTTCTTGCTGCAAAGCAGCAGAGCCACCAGAGAAGCTTCATCTTCAATTTTGTGAAAAATATAACAAAAATACAACAGTGTCTAAGCAAAAAAAGAAAAAAAAATCTGAATATTTTATATTGAGTAAGTAAAAATTGCTCTTTGCCATATTTTTTTATTGTAAAGTGTGGATGATTCAGAGATACCGTACGGTAACACTTTATTTGACGGGGTGCGCATAAGACTGACGTAATAAACATGACATAACATCTGTCATGAACATGAAGGAGTCTTTATGAACGTCTATGACTGTTGTCATGAAGTGTCATTCGGTAAATAACGACACTTAATGCAAAGGTGGCAATTTTAATGGACTTTTAATGCAAGTTTTAGTACAACTTTGGATTAAAAGTGTCATGACAACGGTCAGACATTCATGCGGACTCCTTTGTGTCCACAACAGGGGTCGTATTTCTGATAGAGTCGTGTCACTCTTATGCACATCCCTTCAAATAAAGTGTTACCCAACGTTCTATTTTCAAACTTTTGCTGCATATATTCTAATCTAAATGAATATAAAGGTAAAAAACTGTTTATTTTGTTGTCATAACGCAGGGAAAGAAAATAAGAGTTGTTACTGTGTCACTGTTTACCGTTTACTGGTCAATGAAAATAAAGTAGAAAGCGTTGGACAAAAAAAAAGGGACTGGTGAGTCTAACTCACTGCTGGTATTACCAAATACTTCACATGTTTTGCTGAAGTGCCCATAAAAGACAAGATGGACTTCTGTGATCCCAAAAGTTCACTCTGAAAACACATGGCTTTTGAGGCAAGGCTCAAAAAATGCACAAAGAAACTCCAAAATTCCACCATACGGTATTTTAGTGAGACATTTTTTTTATTTTTATTTCTTTCTTGTGGGGAGAAAACACTAATGAGGTGATGCTAACAACTAAGATTCGAGAGTAAGAGAGCAACAGCACGGCGGCACCACCTGCCAACATGTTTGTGAAATCTCGAGCTAATTCGAAGCTTTTAGAGAGTCATCCGACGCCGAAATGTGCCGGGAGTGGGGAGCGTGCTGCTGCCTGAGTACGGCAGAGGCAAGTGGGAGATCAAGTGAATACAGTGAGAAGGAATAATCATTCTAAACTCCCTCACATCCACACGGATCATGACATGGCAGGCATTAATGATTCAGAGAAAGAGAGAGAGACAGAGAGAGAGAGGGGTGGGGAGGGGATCAAAAGGGTGAATAAGGAGGGAAAGGAGAGAAGATGCCAAGTGGGAAGGAGAGAAGGATGCAGAGATGTGAAAACAGAAAAGGTGGGAAGAGAGAGAGAGAGAGAGAGAGAGAGAGAGGAGTGTTTTAAGGACGAGAAGATGAAAAAGCAGAAGAGTAGGAGGTGGATGGGGAATAAAGTGGTAGTGGGGGGAAAAAAGAGGAAGCTTAGAGAGGTTTTTTTTCCCTCCTTTTTCTTTTTAGCTCCGAGCCATTTCGGAGGGTTCGGTCCCTGTGTTTTATTTTAGAAAAGCGTGACGAGACAGACTGGGAGAGAACAGTAAAGCAGTCTGACATTAGAGTGGCCTGGGCATCGCTTTCAGTGTTTAACATCTGACAGAACACTGGCTGAAACAGACAGACAGACAAACAGAGGAAAATAATACACTGAAAATGGTTCAGCAGCCTTATCATAGAAAGAAGGCTCCAAGGGCTCATTGCTAGCGCCGTCAACACTACCAGACCCACACATTAACCCGCACCCACTTGACGCACAGACAAACACACAATTTGGAAATTGACACAGTCTGAAGGGCATGTAAACAGTGTGTGTGTGTGTGTGTGTGTGTGTGTGTGTGTGTGTGTGTGTGTGCATGTGTGCACAGAAACACACACACACACTGGAACAGGATGAAAGTCGCGTGGCCTGGTGGCCCTGTCCACTCATGTCGCGTCTCACAGGAGACAGACGGACAGCAGTCCTAAAAGCAAACATCGCACAGAAAACAGAAAAGAGCGGAGAAAGAAATGAAGCCAAGAAATACAGAAAGGTATTCAGAATTAAAAAAAAAAAAAAAAAAAAAAAAAAAAAAAGCAAAACTGGTTGGAAAACTTGCTGCTGAAGTGTTAAATCATAGAGAAGAGATGTGGTGAAAGGTCCGTCTTTTATTACCGGTTCATCCTGGGCAAGTTCATGTAAAATATGTTTTTCTGAGGGTTTGTGAACATCACAGAGGGACAGAAAAAAAATGCTAAATAATCTGACTACTAAGTGACAAATTTTTTAATTTCTTTTACCTCCAAGGTAAATGTCTTTTCCTTAAATGTGAACTTAAAAAAAACATGAACACATCCTCTTTAAAACTAGAAATGTATTCAAGAGGTAACTAGAGCTCTTAACTCTCCTTGTTTCGTGTGGATATGTTGATGTTGCCACCTTGATATTTTTGCTAACCTGTGTATTTTGTCATTGAGCTGAAAGTGGTCATTTAAAGAAAAACAAAAACCTTGGCAAATAAAACCTTTTTATGTTCTGTTATGTTCTCCATTTGCAGGTTTTTATTGGCTTTACCTGCAATTATAAAAGAAAAGAAAAGGAGTTACTAAGTACTAACATGACTAAGTAGCAGACTATTGTACTAACTAATGTGACTGTGTTAGCAACGTAACTCATAGAAACATAGTTAACCCAAAGAAAAGAAACTAAACTAAATAGCTCTAACTTGTATAATCACACAGCTTCTCATGAAATGAGTTCAAACTTTAAGCAGACCTCTGCGGTGGAAGCAGAACATCCAGATTTAGTTTTTTTTTTTTTTTTTTTTTTCAGGACTGAGTGATATGAGATTACAGACTTACAAACTGGACATGTTGAGGAATCACAGACACTTAAACCAGATAAAACTCGTGGAAACTCCCACAGTGACGACAGTTTAAAGGTACAAATGTACCATTAGGCCAAGGTTAGAGAAGATATTCTCAGAATCCAGATTGTCATTGTTGAGAACAAATAATTCTGTGTTTTTCCTTCTATCTCTTTTAGCTAGTTGCAAAGCTAAAGCTAAAGGAAATGGCACGCCCTCAAAGCTAAGATTAAAGGATATGACACACTAGGGAACGTCCTGTTTAGGTGGCAGCTTAGATAGAGGCTAACAAAGGCAACAGAAAACTTTTCATTGATGCCATTTTGTCTGTTAGCTCCTAAAGGTAGCATGAGAAATGGACCAGCTGGATTTTAGTATTAATAAATGAATTCATGAGTTCAACTCACTGCTTCTTCTTCAACTTCATACATCAAGAACTCAGCATGGAGAGCGGATAAATTCTCCACATCATTCATGAAAGAGGTGCAATTAAAAAAAAACTTATTCTATAATAAACCATTTAAAATTCTATCTTAAAATTTCTGTAGGATTTTTGTGTAAATTTCAGCTTTGCCATGCTAGTAGCCTAGTACCTTTGTGATGCTAGTAGCCTCGTAGCTTTGCAATGCTAGTAGCCAAGTAGCTTTGTGATGCTAGTAGCCTAGTAGCTTTGCGATGCTAGTAGCTGTTGAGAAAATAAATTTAAAATAAGCTAGTTTTAAAACTTAACATGTCTTGATTCAAATGCCCTAATTGTGGTTTTGAAATTAGTAATGTATTCTGGCCTATTGACCTTTATGTTACCTGTAGTTACAGCAGATGGTTTGCTAGGATCGTTTGAACTGCCTTTTGTCTGTGGGAAAACAATACAGTGGAAGTTGTAGCTTTTCACACTCATCTGTGAAAGGCCGTAAACACGGCAGGGGTTTTAGGCTTCAGAAAGAGGGTCAGAGATAGCTCCTGGATTGGATGAGCAAAGATACGCCTTATTTGAATAAATTAAAGATAGGAATACGCCTTTTACTATAAAACTTTCTACACAGAAGTAACAAATCAGATTTGCTCTTGCAATTCTCCAAAGATGTCTTTGCACGTCTTTGCTTTCTTTCCTTCTTTTCCAAGTCTGTGAGGTAAATGAATGTATGTCTCCGTTGTTCTGCAGTTTCTGGTGTAAGTTTGTGCATTGTCTTACTTGTAAGTTTATGCATTGTCTTATATTGGATTAAACTCTGTAATTCTGTGACGTCAACACACATTATTGTTTTCCTTGTGGCTACACATGGCCCGCCGAGAGGACCTGGGATCCAGAGGAAGAGAGAGAGCCAAACTTTTTCCAAAGTTAACCTATTTTAGATTATTTTCTTCCTTAACATAGCCTAGTAGCTTTGCGATGCTAGTAGCCTAGTAGCTTTGTGATGCTAGTAGCCTAGTAGCTTTGCGATTCTTGGAGTGTTACAGTTTTCTTGCAAATCACAAATTGCCTACTTCCTAGTGTTTTTAAAGATCCAAAAGCAGTGTCTGTAAGAAAACTTGGCCCTACTTAAGTTTTTAAATAACTGTAAATTCATTCAGAAACATGATTAACATTGATCTGCTTATTAATTGCCAAAAAAACCCCAACATTTAAAAGTCTGCAGTTTCAACCAGGCAATAAACTAAAACCTGACTTCAATAAGAGGTCAGCCTCGGCCTCATAGATAGAAGGTGTCCTCGCGTTATTGGTACAGGCTATACCCCTGAGTGCTTTATTGCTTTAATAAGCTCTATTGATTTTTTTTCATTGGTTATTGATTAGCATTCCCACATGCTGCACAATCGAGAAACCATGACGAGAACCACAAGGAGAATTATAAACTACACGCAAAAAAATAAAAAAATGCAAAGCTATTTTTAAGTTCTGTAACAACCCCAGACTTACAAAAAAAACCCTAATAATAATATATATAAAAAACGGGTTGAAATAGATTTTCCGTTCACTTTGTTGCCATAAATAAACTACACTTTCATTCGTAGCAGTAAGAAAATTTTCAGAGCGCAAGCTTTTATCTTTCATGCCTTTATCTCATTCACCATGAACTTTTCATGGCTTCAGAAGAAAAAGAGGCACAGTTCTTTTCTTCCTGTTAAGTTTAAGCTACGGACAGAAATAGTCATGTCAGGGTAAACTAACTCACGTTCAGACAAGGTTAATTTAGTGCATTTTTTTTCAAAAAGGCTCAAAGCAAAACAGGTTTAAACTCCATGTTTATTCGAGGAATGGTCAAATGATGACTATTTATTTGCCATTACAGTCCAAGACAAAAAACTAGACTATTAAATTGTAATTCTAGGATCATTGTGTGATTGAAAAGTCACAGCATCTGCTCTACAGAGACCTAGGATTAAACATTAAATGCTTCTCTATGTTACACATTTGTACACAAAGTGTAAAAATGTGTTTTTGTTGTTTTGGGTTTTTTTCCCCAGAATGTTTTAAATGCTCCACATTCACCTTATCATCTGGGCTTTTTATGTAATTTCAGGCCTATTTCCCTAGCTGGACCTTGAAAACTCATCTGATTATGAATTTATTTCAGGCTAACAACAATTACACAGGCAGGCATTAAAACAATCAAATATCCACATTGTCGAGTGGCTGGAAAGAAAACAGTGTTTTTCTTTTCTAAATGTTTTTGAAACATCACAAACCTTCCCCTCCTCGCTCCCGTTGCTCGCTCTTAAAGAACTCCGGCAGTCTTTGCGCCCCGAGGGTCTCTGCACAGCTCATCCTGCTTTTTTTTTTTCTTTCAAAATTGCAATATGCAAATAAAACATTATTTTCTTTCTCCACTCGTTACGCCGCTTTACCGCCGAGGCCCAGAGGTTGTTTTGTTTTATTTTGTTACTTAACAGTTTTCACCTGCTTTGCCATTAGTGCTCATTTAGCATCCATGCTAATCAAGAGGCAAGTGACTTGAAGAAAAGCAGCGTTAGCGCCTTGAAATTCCACCGGTTCAGCCCCTGTAGCCCTGACCCACTTCCTGCACTGTCTCTACTGTACGGACGGAGGGGAAGGAAGGTTTTCAGAGCCCAGAAACGACGCTGACAAACACAAACATGCACATCGTTAAACACACCTCAGGAAAGGCCTTGACTAAAAAGCCCTGAAACAAAGATAAATCTTGGAAGTAATTGTCGTAGAAGCGACTTCTAAATTAACTGCTTCCAGATCTATTTTCTTAATCTTCATATGACTAACACATACAGAGAGGTTCCCCCTAACCCAATTTACTACAAATATATAGAAATATACAAAAAAAACTATGTTTTTCAACATCTCATATCATTCAGTTACCATGACAACCAATGTGTGCCTGACCAAGCAATCTAATATTTACTCAGCAGATACATGTTTGCAGTCTGCCTCCGAGGTAGGCAGCGATATCCATCAGGTATTCTCTATATAACTGACTCCATCTATAATACATGTGGCAATAAACATCAAGGTCTCACACGTTTCGGCCAAAGAGGGCAGATTTAGGTTTTATTTGTACTTTTTTCACTTCTGCTAATCAAGTGTTGTGGATGTCACAGGTATCCAGAGCTGAATTCAGTTGATTATTTTTGGCCTAAATGTTAATGTTGACTGAGGTTTTGATATTTAGAAGAATTTCTAGAAGGTTTTTGGATGTGGAAAAGCTGTAGAGACATGTTTTCATGACAGCGCCACACTTTTCAGACTTCTGATTTGGGGGGGGAAGCGGGAAAACTTCACAAATATGCACCGTTAACATAAAAAAATTTTTCCCCAAAATACATTGTAGTTGGTGAACAAATAATGCCAAAAAATGGAGAAAAAAAATCTATTTGCACGTAGATTGCATACATTTCCAGAAACAAATTCAATGGTGTTTCAGAACCGTTTTAGGGCTCCGTATTTGTCTGAGACCAAAACAGGCACCGCTTGAAGCTTTCGTGCAAACGGGAACAAAAAAATGAGGGCAGGAAGTGATGTGAGCAGACGGGTGATGAGCGAGTGAAAAGGGAGGACAGGAGAGGAAAGGAATAGAAACTGAACGAAGGTAAAGTCATTAAGAGGCAGCCACAGGCTCGGGGGCAATAGGTCAACACTTAGCTGCAAGTGTCAAGCATCGGGCCATCGCCGCCGCTACCTTCAGGGGTAATTGTTTTGTGCATTCACAGGCCTGTGTGTGTGGGCACGCGTGTCCGTGCATGAGCCGGGGAGTGTGAGAGAGTGAGTTTGCAAAATGAGGCAATTTAGCTGCCATTGATGCTTTTGGCCCTTCCATATATTCTATTGGTAAAGTTTAGCTGCTGGACACTCAGCAGTGAGCAGAAATAAACACTTTGACGATGGGAGAAACCTGGGCTGATCAAGACCGTTCGTTTCGGAGCGGGAAGAGAGGCGTTAACACATCATAAAGAATGACATAAAATATCTTGTGTGTGACTGGGACAAGTAAATGACGTGTAGCTGGACGGAGAGCGAAGAGGTAGAGCGGGACATGAAAGAGGAGAAACGGCTGAAGGTGAGAGAGGCAAAAGATGAACCCCAATACTGAGATCAGAGAACATCTGGATGCTTTTAGAGCCTACGTTTAGGTCCATCATGTGAAAACTATTGATTTTCCATCGACTCTAATGGACATTTGGGCCCTATACACTTATCTATAGCCAGGAAGCCATTAGCCCCGGGGCCACACATGCAAATAGTCACAAAAGCTAAACCAATTTCATGTGGAAAACAAGAAAATGATTACCTTAAGGGGTGGATGGGGTTTTTTTTTCTTCTTTTTTTCATGTTATGCTTGAGAGAGTTTTATTTAATGTTGGTTGCAAGAATTTCAGATTTTTAAATTTTTTTTTTTTTTTACATAAATCAGTTTTTAAAAAGTTTACAAATAAACATAAAATATTGTACAAGTTAACGTTCTGGATCAGGGGTTTCCAAACCTTGACCCCTCAAAGAGCATTCACCTGTGAGTTCTTTTGCAAACCCCCAGACAATGCAACAAAAGATGTAATGATCAACTTTTACAATGTTTTTAAGTCACTATTCCTTAATTGTGACATTAATTTAGTATAAATGCTGCCTCAAAAGCTCCTCATTTTAGATGGACATCTAAATGAGGAGATGTGGGGAATTTTTATTATCAGGTAATAATGTATAACTTTATTACCAGATAATACAAATTTTCATTACAATTCTCTCTTTTGAATATGAGAAAATGTGAAATATTTGACATTAGTCACATCTGATTTTATCTTATTACCAAAGTCCTTATGGATTTTGCTGCTGGATGATGAATTTGACTGGGAGCCAATCAGAAAATGAGCTACAGAAATAACATTTAAATCAATTATATTAACTTATATTGTTTTAATAAAAGGGACTGAAAAACAAAATTAACTTAAAATTCAAGATAATTCATGAGTCATTTTTATATCTATATATTTTTGCTATTTTTTTTTTAGTCTCATGTTCACTCCAATTTTCTCACAGCGCCCCCTGGCAGACTCCACTTGTAACTACAGTCTATTATATGGTGACATCTTTCCTTAATAAAGACATGTTCCATGTAATGTCTACCTGGAACATTATATGGTACACAAGGTTTTTGATACATTTCATACAAAACCACCAAGACTAAAGTTAAAGTTAAATATGGGAGCTCTTCTAGTTGATTACACTTTATTAAATACATCAAAATTATATTTTGTTTCTATGTCATCTTGCTGATTAGTTACAGACAGGAATAAAGACATAAGACATTTGTGAAGATTACATTAGTTGTCAGTTTATCTTGACTTTAGGGTATCCTACTGATTATCAAACAGCAAACACGTAGCTGGGGAAATTGTTTACAAAAATAATAATAAGAAGAAGAAGCAGACGAAGGATGTTGACACACCGCACACAATTTCCACTTCTTCTCTGTTTCAGCACTCGCACAAGCTAACGCTTATCAATCCGCTCTTTTCAAGTGTAATAGAAGACATGGGGGGATATTAAACATGATAATAGGATTATTATTCTCCTCTAATCTCCATGAATCAGCAGCACACAGCTGTATGTATTTAGTAATGTCTGGGAATCCTTTTTTTTTTTTTGTCCGTTCGCCAGTGAAGCTCTTAGGTTTGTTCTTTTCAAGGAGAACAACGAAGTACAAAAAGTAAAGACGTGGCTATCGGGAATAAGACGACTATCTGCTTCCCTTACCATCAAATCAACATGATTAAAACATGTTTAAGACTGCGGGAGGCGGTAACCCATCTGTTGTGGCATGAGTATACCAGTCAAAAGAGTATTACTTCATTTCGGTAAAAGAGAAATTGCCGTAGCTCAAGGGCTTCTTAATCTTAATGACTACAGAACAATTAGGGTTAAGAACGATAAGTACAATCGTGGCCTAAAGGAACCCCCACAAGCACCGACAAATTAGTTCCACTTCATGGTAGCAAAAGTGTCCAAGAGCCTGTTGAGGTCTAATGAGTTGTGTCCTTTCATCTTGGGAACGGACCCAGAACCCGACTTGACCACGTGGCTGCTGAACCGCTACCACATCAGCAGCTGCAAATTACTGCAACAAAAATAATTTAACATTATTTTAATTCTTCACGAGGAAACAAAGTATTGCACACGGTGAAAATAAGTTACATTCAAAAGTAAAAGAACTTCTGCAGATGAGAGTCTGAACTGTATGAGTCAGTGAGCCAGAGTTGGTGCTGGAATGAGTCACAATGGATAATACTTTTATTAATAGAGCCGGTGTGGGAGTCGGTTGGTCACAGACATATGCACAGATACAAATATGCGGCGGTGCAAACACGGATGGAGTCGCTGTGATGACTGCATTGTGTTTGTCGTAGGGAATTTCACCTAATGGATGTACCTTTTTTTTTTTCTTTTGAGTGAAAACAGCGATTTAAAACAGGCGTGTCTATGGAGACCCGATGCTCTGAAGACGGCAGAGAAGTTGATTTTGCAAATTATTTTCAACAAATCAACGGTCCAGAAGATGATAAAAGGTTAGTTGCAGGGTATGAAGCTGTACAAAGTTTGTGTGCCTTGCTCAAGGACACATAAGAAGCTTTTAAGGATTTCTTGGCAGTGCGTCCTGTCTTCTGAGTAGGAAATAAGCTCCGGGATCTCAATGATTAATAGAGCTGAAGGTTACGGTGCCTTGAGACAACATGGAAAAGACACTAATGATACACTCTGTAAAAAAACAATAAAAAAAACAATACCAAACATCTTGTCCTCTTCATAAATCTTAAAAGAAAAAAAATAGCTGACATTTCAGTCAAAAGTAGGTTAAAACTCCAATAAAACCCAGGAAATAACTATGGTCTGAAACGCCTGCTTTACTTGCATTACTGCTGCACATGAAGACAATTCAGCTTCAGTATAACACATGTATTACTGCTGTTAACTGATCTTGACAAGGTGTGACCTGTAAAAAAAAAAAGACTACATTTATGGTGCTCAAGCCTTTTGGTGAAATGTAAGACGTAGGCTCTAAGCTACAATGACAAAAATGTATAAAAAGACACTAAAAAAATAAATAAATCATTATCGGTTAAAGAATAAAACTTTGTTTTGTCTCAACTGATCACTGAGTTGGATGTAATTGTGTGTCGGTGCGAAGACCCAAAGGTTTTAACGGGAGGAATGTCTAATTGGAAGCAAATGGATTCCCGGTTTAGAAAGTAGAACAGATTGACGCCATGATCAAAACGTTCCACTTCCATTAACCCGATGTTGGCTCCAAGTTTATAGTGTTGGTTTTCAGGAGGATTTACTTTCGCCTGTGTGTGTCTGTATGGCAGTATATTCAGTTACAGACCAAAACAGTCCGATGGAAATGATTAAAAAAACATTAAGCTTTATAGAGGAGATGCACCAAACAGTAGGCTGGTGAGCAGAATCTGACTTTTTTTTTTTTTTTTTTTTTTACAAATTCATGTTTCAAAATGAAACACAAAGATAAAAAAAAAAAACCTACTTCATAGGAAATTGGATTTTACACTTTTATGAGGAATTCATGCTGCGTAAGAGAGCAAGACTTTTAGCTGATAACAGGAAGGCTGAACAGAGTACAGAATATGATGTGGTTTCTTCTTCTGATCTTCCAGCACCTTTCTGTTGTGAAACATGTTTTGCACATTTTTGCAGCCATTTGGACGTCTTAATAGAGTTTTTTTTTTTTTTTTGTCAGTTTTCGACACAGATGCAAATGTTTACAGTTAGGAATGCTAACTGCCTCAGTCGCCAATACTAGATGCTAAAGACAGTCTTAAAAAAATAAGTTCTTCATTCATTTGCTGACATTTTAAAACAAAACCAACCATTTTCTGTGTTTTAAATCACAGGAAAACCCTGTTTTTCAGCAACTCGTACATGTTGTGAAGTTGCCTTTCCTCCTTACATAAATAAGTCAATCGCCACTTGTGGCAAGACGACATCATCCGATATTGAGAGTCCTGAAGCGGAACTGGTGTTCAGAAAAATCACACTCCTACTTATTTCCGACAAATTGCTTAAATACATGTCAAATTAGATTTTTTTTTCCCCTCGAATTCTCTTGTAGCAAAACAGAACAACCAGTACCCGTAGGAGCATAAACAGGAGCAGCCAGCGCCTCCAACTTTTACCTTTAATTTTGCAACTGCGATCGTTGAGCCGCTCCATTATGGACCGGAGAATGCGCAAAAGCTTTCCAGCAACACAGTCCCATCAACGAGACATAGCTTACACTGCAGCTGTCTTCTCATTCATAAAAAGACATCGTCATTACTTTCACATTTCAGTCCCCCACCGTTTGAATACGCTGTGTACAAATATGACCTCTTCATTTTGGGCACGACCCCTATCGTTCACTTCTTCTCAGTCCGGTCTGTCGCGCCACGCGCAGTGTCTCTCGCCTTTCTTGAGCACTCCTGTGTGCTTTCTGTTATCTGCTGTAAAGTAGATAAGCATCGGTTTTCGCCAGTGGGAGGAGGAAGGAGAGTAACGTGCAGCTTGTTCATGAGATGTAGAGGGTAGTTGCAGAAGTCAAGGTCGAATCGCAGGGCGCCTGTTTGCGGGAGTGTGATTTACAATCCCATCTAACTGTCGTTATCTGTATCCCCACCAATCTGTGGCGCCGTGTCCTCAGAGAGAGGCACTATATAGTGTTGATGGTTATAAAAACAGACGCCACACGCGTAAGGGAAGGTGATGCTCCGTCGTGGACCGGTGAACACGAGATGCTGTTGACAGAAATCGGACCCATACCTTTTTTTTTTTTTTTTTTTTTTTTTAAAGACTACTTTCATTAGTCTTTGTCTATCCTCCTTGCTTTATCACTGCGTCTGCAATTTGTCCATTTCTATGATGGTTTGGCTCGACCAGTTCATGTTTGAACAGAGTGGAAACGGCAAACAGTGTCGGGAGTGGAAACACGCCGATTGGGATTGTCAGACTGGTGGCAAAAATACTAATAAAACACAGACATTTGTCAAACACCCAACACTACATCTGCACTATGACCTGCAAATTTACATCTGTACGTATGTAGCTCCACTGGAGGAAAGAAGACGAAGGTCTTCAAATCAGAATGATATGCTTGATGCATTGTCCGTTTTCACTTGCTAACCAAAATGTTTGAATGAGATCTGTAGCTTCTGATTTGAAATCATGGAACGGGCTATTTAGCGACTGAACAAAAAAAAAAAAAAAAAACCCTGAACCTCTTTGATCAGATGTATTTCCCCTATGTATTTTAGCTTGTAAGATAGAGCAGATCAAAAAGAAACCAGATTATATTGAAGTACTCAAACATACAACATAGAGACACATTGGAATCCCTGAATCACACGCCAACTTCAGCATTAATATGGTGGAAAGTACATGACTAGTAGATCTACAATGAGAAGAATCCTTCCTCCAGGTTGTATCATCATCATCATCATCATCATCAATCCAGTCAACATCACAGGGAAACAATTAAGAAAAAAGCTACACCACTCTGCAGCTATTAAGAGAGAATTTGGTCACGGATCATTTCATCCATACTGGAAACTGAAAAATGATTCTTCTTACAATTACTGGTTGACCTTTTATTCAGCTGTTTCTCAGCTCCTCCTCCTTTTTTTTTTTTTTGCTTACTCTGTCACGGCTTGTGAAATTTAGGGTGTTTTCACACCAGTAGAGTGGGTTTGATTGGGGAGCAACATTGCAACATTTGTTACATTTTTGGCTTTTACTTTTACAAGTCAGTGAGTCAAACGAAACAAACCCCTCGAAAAACCTGTTCCCCGCCTCACCTGTGGTGGCGCTGCTCCAAGATTTACTGAAGAAGACAAGATGAAAACCTCAGAAGACACGAGAGCAGCTTCCTTCTTCAAGAAATGTAAACAAATGCAGCAGGGTCAGATTTTAACGGTTGTAAGGTTTCTCTTTTGTCTTTTCTCATATTAGTGCTAGACTCACGCATTTGTTTGGTTGTAATTACCCAAAATGCCTTGCGGTTCAGTCAACTTCCTGCTTCCTGCCTACCTTTTCAGGTGAACCAGTTCACTTTTTTGATCCACACCAGAACCATTTAGACTTCCCCAAACAAACCAGATGAACTAGAGTTCGACCAAAGCGGATTCAACAAACTTAACCCTCAGTTTTACTTGTTTGAGGTATTGGTGAATCTGTTTTGATTATTTGAATTGTAGTTATTTCCTACTTGTTTCAAATATTGTGTTCTCCTAAACCCCTTAGTTGTTTTTTTTACTTTTAACTTATGCACATATTTTATTTCTGCTGCCACGGACTGGCATGGTAAGTACTGTTTTGGCCACTTATCTACTTTTTTCTTCAGGTGCAAAATAATTAAGTACACCGCAGGATGTTTTAAGCCTATTTTGACAACCGTGTATTTATTTTTTATAAACTGTTCATAGTGTTCTGTAAACATAAAGCTGTGCGACCCCAATAAATAACAAATATCTCTACCGATTAACAGAGGAGTTGACCCACCGCTGTCTCGGCTCACGTGTCTTTTTCATCGTTACCTTTTAGTCCTGACACAAACCACCCTGATGGCATCGTTTATATTTATTTTAAACAACCTGGCTTGGGAAAAAAAAAACTCCTTTTATTGCTTGGCTGATGCTGTGAACATACAATATAATGTACATGAATCAAACCAGAGGTTTCCAGATTTGCTTTTTAAAGCCCCTGGAGGGAACTGCCAAAACACACTTAGCCAAAAAAAATGAAAAAATACAAATGGAAAAAATACAGTAGAATTTAAAGAAAGTGTGTTTTATCATGTATGCTTTAAGAAAACGTTTTTTTTAAGCATTCCAAATGTAAATCTCATATTTTTCTGACAACTACTTGGCATTTTGAGAAATGTCGCTCACAGAGTGAACCCTTTAAAATCTTAAATGTTGATACACAAGACAATTATTTGTCTTATAAGAGTAGGACCTTACATTTTTAATACTGTGAGCAATTTCCCCCCTGAAATGTCACTGATCAGACAGCAATGTGTTCTCTCTCTTCTTGTTTGAACTTCTTGGTCTTCCCGTTAGTTTCACCTCCCATCAACTTGTTCACACATCGTTTCATTCTCTTTTTCTCAAAAGATGTTTTTCAACAATACCTAAAAAGAACCGATACATCATTTATCTCAAATCTGAAAGCATTTATTGACGCCAATTTAAATCCCTGTGTGAGAACCGTTTCCGTGCAACGCTGCATGTAAATAAATCCAGCTTTGGCTTTTTAGCATTCCTGATAGTTTTGGTTTCACAAACTGACTGGTGTTTAAAACTATTTATGACTTTTTCCACAATCACATAAGAAGACTAACTTATTTAACTTTTATTTATGTAGGTTGTCCTGTTGAGATCCAACAGAGACCCGTTTAAGAAATCTACAGTCTTGTTTTTGTGGTAAATATTTATCAAATCGCGGCCATAAGGCTAAAGTTTGGTTTCATTAAAACTTAACATTATTCCATAGGATTTCAGGAGATTTAGGCAGATTCTTTGACTATTTTCAAGTATAATTGTAATCGACATACGGGGATATCCTGCAACTCATCTGGTGTTAATGTCAACTTTACTGACAAGTTTTTGTTTTGACTTTTTCATTGGGATAAGGAGAAAAGTTTAGCTTTGCTAACAGTGATGTTCTCCCATTTCCCATTCTTCCCAGGCTTTACTCTGATATCTGAACTTGATCAGTGTTAAATCTGGTAAATGTACAATGATGCGAGTTGTGAACCTAAAAAGATTGAATGTTGGAGTTAAATCAAAAAGTTGTCCAACAAAGTGTTCGTTTCAAGAAAAGCATAATTAAGCAAGATTGTTGATTTTCATAGTGTTTTTCCCTCTAACAGAACGACTGTTATCTAATAATACAGAATATAAATAACATCAAAGGTAGAAAATGCTTTAAAATGACATATTTTAGATTCAGAGGCTCACTGCAGACCCTCTCTCTGAAAACCACACGTCGACAGCCGACTATTTTGTGCCATTTTTAGACTTGCAGTACTTGTTGAATTTCTACCTTTCCATTTCGATGTTAAGCCGTCGGCAGCACACACAAACACACACGCACACACAATCTAAGTATCAGTGAGCATTTTCTTCATGGATAAAACGTGGGCCAGAGGGAGTTCAGTAATTGAACTCCAGTCAGCAAAGCTTGGAAGCACCATGCTACGCCGGGTAAAAGAGGGGGGAAAAAAAGTTATTATTCATCTCAAAGACACACAGACGTGTACACAAGCACAGTCTGTAGAGATTAGGGGACTGAAATCCACACAAGCTCCAACTTGGGCAGGAACAACATTCGTTCCACAGTGAACTCGAAGGCCGAATTGGGCTTACAGAACCACGTTTGAAGAGCACCAGTAATAATAATAATAATAATAATCTTTGTGTATTGTTGTTGCATAAGCAAATAAATATAGAAATGATTAACTTCACAGTCGGTGCGTTCTGCCTGTTGTTCAGCTGAATAAGTCAGAATACTTTTCTCATTCTTTGTCTCGCTTGCTTTGTGTGCGTTTCATTCGTTCACAGGGAGGAATCCACAACGCGCTCTGTACACACACACACGCACGCACGCACACACACACACACACACACACACACACAAGTTGAAGTAATTTCAGCTGATACCCAGTATGCATTGATGTAAAACAGCATTGTGTGATGGAAACATATTCCCTTGAATCATGGAGATAATTACAGCTGAATGTGACGCTCAGTTTCGTAGACGTAAGCAGTTGCACACATGCATAAAAAAAAAAAAAAAATTATATCATGATTACAGCTGCATCATTGGTACTTTTTAAATGATTAAATTATCAGTTGTAATCCCAGCAGTGGACAGATTCTGGACTGCAAGATGTTTTTGGATTGTAACTTTCAAAATAATATTTTGATTATATAAGTTCAATTTTAAGACAGATATTCTTCTTCTTTTAATTTCCAGAATGTGGTCTATTCATTTGCCTCTGGAGTGTTACCTTTACTGTGATATCAGCATCTTTAATCTATCTATCTATCTATATATATATATATATATATATATATATATATATATATATATATATATATATATATATATATATATATATATATATGTATATATACATATAATGAGAATATTGAATTTATTTTATTCATGTCTTTTTCAAACATAATTCTAAAAGAAAAAGGCATAGGTTTAAAGAGGTCATCAGCCTTTTGGTGTCAAGTTTTTGTCAAGTTTTACAAAGAACTTCAAAATGTAAAGGGTCAGTGGGGCATACATGATGAAAGTCAGTAGAAAGTAGAAATGCAATCCTACTGAAGTTGGCACAGAAAGACATGAAAAAACAAAAACAAACACCGATTACTGATGGACTGGAAGCATCTGAGGGAAACGCAATGAGAAGCAGCTGAACATAACACTGAAAAAACTCAAAGTTCGGGGAACAATAACCAAACAGACTACAGAACACTGGAACGAACAAGAACTACAAGAAAAATGTCAACACAAAATACTAGGTTTAGTAAAAATGAAATCTGTATTTAAAACAGAGAAAATTACTTGTGGGTGTTCAAAACGACTCTGTTCAGTGGGACTTCCTCTGTTGGGTCCACACCTTCTACATCTGACTTCAACAAAAATATTTCTTCTTTCAACGCAGGACAAACACTTTTGTAGCAGTAGATAATCTACTAGACAGAATAGATAAACCTATCCAACTTTTAATGCAAACAAACACTCACTCATAAACACACGGCTAATCTCGAAATCATCACGCTCATGCATTCAACTCAAGAACAACTCTGGTGAGACTGTCTTTTGTCTGGAGCCCCCTGAGGATGGCGCCGTTGAGTGTCATTAGACGTCGGCGAGAAAGAAAATAACACGGAGTGAAAGCTCCCTTGATTTGCATTCAGAGGTGAATGCAAAGGCAACATCGTCTTAATCAATAACCAGTGAGACACTTACAGATAAAGAGGAGATGCTGGAAGTGTAGCATCAATTGATGCTTAAATGCCAAGAAAGGAAACATTGAATAGTAATCATTGGGTAATACAATGACGTGGCGCGCCTGATCAAGGCTCTAAATGCAAAATAGCTACCGCTGTGATTTTGAGTGTGCTTAATCATCTCCGGTTCCTGTTATCCGCTTTTATCCACTTTTTTTTTTCTTCTTCTGACACAACACGCTTGATTTTATTTTTGCATGCTGCAAAATGTGTAGGAACCCAGATCAATGTTTTTTTGTTGTTGTTTTGTTAAAACCAGTTTCCTGGCAACAAACTTCTGACCAATCACACAACCCTTCCACACAGAGCTCTGTTGAAATGGTCTGTTTCCTGTTTGGTGGTCTTCTGCGAACAAAACCCAGCCATTTTCACCACGCTTCAATGTCCATGAGAGTTGATTTTGGCACTTTGGATTAAATATGCCAGAGCCCTTAAAAAGCACCAGGGATTGCGATCCTGTTAAACTGGCTATGTTTTGTGCTCAACATGTACGGCATAAATTAATAATATTTCAAGAAAATTGAAGCTCATTTAAAAACATTAATACATCAATCCTTTATAAGGAAATGAAAATATAAGCCACTCAAATAACTGGAATCGCACTATAACAAGATAGAAAGTGTATTATCAACAAGTCATATCAAAACTTAAGAGAATTCACCATTAGCCTAGTGCTTCAGCAAAGATGTGCATTATTACTGAAAATTTAAGTGGCAGATACATTTAATACATAATAATAATAAAGCAATGTACATTTTAGGTCACACCCTAACAGAAAACTACAGTAGCTTTCATAACCCAATGAATTCCTTTTTGGAGTGACGTATTAAGGCTGTCCTGCAACAACTGCCCTGTCCAGTTGGGACGACCTCTTTATGTCAAAGCAAGGGACTGGAGAGTCCTAAAAGTCATCGGTGATTAAATTAGGTGTCACAGAATCAGAGCATTATTAAATATACAGAGCGCAGGACAAAGTTATCATATGCCATTTGGGATACAGACAGAGCTAAAGGACACTACGAGGGGTGGAGGGTGTGGTGTTGCACATTAGAGTAAGACCCTGAACATTTATTCTCAAAGGAAAATCTTGCTATTCACACGACCACCCGGCTTTTTGGCGCAGGAATGGGGACATCAAATCCCATTTACCACTAAAGATATAATTACATTCTCCTCAGATTTAATTAAACTCTTCTTAAAATTGTATTTCGCACAATTCTGGCCTTATCAATCAACCTTTTGTGTCTGCCGACCCTCTCTGAAGATCCCGCAGGGTTCGTTTTCTCGCTCTCCTTCTCCTGTGACATTTCGAAGCAATTAAATATTTAGGTTATCACGGATTTTTTTTTTTCTCTCCCCAACTTTCCTCAGTTCCACTAGACTGTGAGGACATCAAAAAGGTTGAATGCCACTGTGAACACCGCTCGCCTTGTAAGGTCTTCATATGAAAAGTGGAAAGGTTGAGTAATCAAGCCTTGAAAGGAGTGAGTACATTGGCACCCCGGCGTGGCAGTCAGGACGTTCATCCTGCAGAGAAAAGGTCTTCTCTGTGAATCTCTCAGCGATGCAGGTCTTTCTTTTTGGCGACTGCTCGCTTTCCTTGTGAACACATACTTCCCCCCCACAAGATGTCGTACCAAAGTAATTACAGTGATCCTGTGTGACACTGTGTTGTGGCAACCTGTGCATGGAGCTAAGCATGAAGTTAAACAACACAGAGCACGATTAGCTGAAGATTTGTCCAAATTTGGTGAACTGCAACAATGCATTCATATAAAACTGCGACGTTAAAAATGTCAGTTGAGATAACTCTGACTTTCACATGTTAAAACAAATTCACATGAATAAAGAATAGCATTTAGCTTTAAATATATGTTGTTTTTTCTACCATGGGAACTCAAGTTAAATTACTGGAATAATTAACATATTATTAGGTACTTTGTTTGCCTGTGTCCTTGTAATACTAGCCCCCAAATTAACTGAATTGATTCTGACATATTCTTACCTATTTTTGGAACTACAAGATGCAACTATTTTATGCTTACAGTTATTATAAAAATGATGTACATATTAAACAGAACTAAACAAAAAAAGAGGGCAATTTCAAAGTCATATTTCTTCTAATAAGCTTCAGCAGGTCATCACCACAATGCCTCCCCATTATGCTGTTCCCAAACTGTTCTGCATTGAGCTGAAGGAGTAAGCATGATGTGCAGCTGTTTACTAACTGCTGCTGCCACTAGTCTGATGGAGCTGAGTGGGAGGGAGATGTGGGTGAAGAATTAGTCAAACATGCATGAAAGAATTAAAGCAACACTCCAGGTATATTTTTTAAACCATATACTTTACATAAATACAATCATTTTTGTATTTATGTGGTGTCCTTAGTGGCAGTGTTGGTACTTTGCTCTCCTGTGCTTTGGGTGTTTTTGTTTATTCTGCTCTAAACATCGTGCAGTCCTCTCCAGTCATGTTCTAAATTTATCATCAGTGAGATCTTGGTTGGCAGCATGGTGGCCCTCTCTGGGGTTTACCAGGAATGCACACAGCGTAAATAGACAAGCTCGCTTGCAAAGATTCAGGAATGGAGACTCTGCACACCCTTTCCCTTCAGTTGACATGGTTAATGTCCACTCTATGGCTAACAAAATAGATGAAGTCCTGCATAACTCGAAAATCTTGGGTATGCCGCAGATGTCCTGCCCCGTGTTTCATCAAAACACGGGGCAGTAGTTTGGCTCAATGACTGCAGGCTACAGATGTCTCAAGCCGAACACAGAACGGAGCTTTTGTGGAGGGAAATGGTGGAATCTGTTTTTATATAAAGGAAAGTTGGTGTATTGATGTCACAGTATTGCCGAAAAAATTTAGTCCTCACCAGGAATTATTATTTATAGATTACAAACCATTCGATTCACCGAGGGAGTTCCCCTCATTTATTTTGGCCAGTGTTTTCATCCCATCACTAGCCTGCACATCAGATGCTGAGTGATAGCTCGCTGAGCCGATAACAGACATGGAGAATAAACACCCAGGCCCTCTCATCGTTGTTCTCGGCCATTTTAACAACACACAGATTTCCAATGAACTTTCAAAAAATAGAGAAAGCATATTATGTATCCCACTAGGGATAGAAACACATTGGACTGCTGCTACACAGCTGTAATAGATCCATATCACACTGTCACCAGGCATGCTTTGGGACTTTTTGATTATAGTCTGCTTCATCTCATTCCAACTAATAGACAGAAATTAAGAACTTCTATGCGTATACACATATACACATCAATAATGAACAATGATTCACTTCACATCTGAGGAATCTGCAAAGGAGCAAGGAAGAGGCTCACAGGAGTAGAGACCAGGCTCTGCATAAGCAGGCCAAGAAGACAGGGCACAGCAAGAAGCTAAAGAAACCACATCTCAGCAGGTGACTCAACATCAGCTTGAAATGCTCCAACATATCTAAAGGAACTCCACACACACACACAAACACACGGAGCAGAATCCTTTTCTGGCAGATGACCTGCAGGTTTAAAGATGTACTGCTCACACCTCCCACCAACCCATCCACATTTCACTTTGAAACAAACGCTTCCCATGCACCAGCCACCCTTCAACTCCACAGACCACCTGCCTGGATTTAAGATCTCTGAAGAAGATACAAATGGGATTTTTGTCAGAAGACAAGGAAAGCTCAAAGACCTGACGATGTCTCCCGCCTTCTTTTTGAGAGCCTGTGCTAACCAACCGACTCCCAGCTCTTTGACAAGTCTGTGAAGCTGTGTGAAGTTCCCTCCACTGTCGTCACAGTGCCCAGAAAACACACCATCGCAATAAATACAACCTGGAGAACTTCGTAGGCTCCCTGCAGTTTGTCTACAGGACAAACAGATTGACCGATGATGGAGTCAACGCTTCATCCTGCACCACCTTGATAACCCAACGACGTTCAGTGTGATCCTGGTTGTGGACTTCATCTCGGCCTTCAACACCATCGACCCAGGCAAACTCCCTTATCATTTTCTCTTCAAATGTCTTCATCGATAGCAAAGTGAAACTGAAGTGAGCGTCCTTGTTTGTGGGCACAAGCTTGGCGAATGAAGCCAATTCTGAATCATGGTGTGAAGTGATTTGGGCTTTGCATTTTTAGAATATGCCCTGCATGCTACTCATGTGGTCCCCGAGGGTAACTGTGTGCCTGGGGCGCTGGGTTGGCTAGCTCTGATTTAGAAACTGTCAAATGTCAAAGCTTTGCAAATGTTTTGGGCGACTGGCCAGCTCCCTTTGTCCCAATCACTCCCTTTTCAGGAGAACTTTAGGATATTATGTTCACAAGCTGCTATATTTCAATCCAAACTTTGTGAAAAGACTAAGTTCACACTTAGACAAAGAAAAAACAAAACATGCAAACTTTAATAAAAAAAAAGAACTTTCTTTTCAGGCACCAACAGCACTTTGGTCATGTTGGTGTTTAAAGTGCTACATAAATAAAATTGGTATGGTATAATAACATGTGGTTGTTTTTCTCCCATTGTATTTGCTACCATCTACATTTCTAAGCACTAATCTACACTGTAAACTCTGTTCAAATATGAATGAAAAATAGCAAGTAGAGCCAGAGAAACCTTTCCATTTTCCAGTCTCAAAAATCACACCAGCGTTCTGGAAACCGTCATACAGTGGAACTTATTAGTTTCGATACACAGCATTTTGACACGTTTCAGAAAAGTCCTTTTCTGAAGAGAGTAATACATCAGTGGTATGAAAATCAGGATTTTTTTCTGTTTTCTGCCATAAATGCTACTGAAGTAATTTCTCTTGGCTGAAATCTAGTGATCTGCTCTGTCTCTAAGCACTTCAGCTCAACCCAACCAAGAAATGGCAAGATCATTGCGCAGATTTAACTCTGTCCTGGTGTGTTTTTGCCTTAAACACACCCTCCAGCTGGTCCCATGTAGAACATTTATTGCTACATAGCACCCTGAATCTAGAAAACCACATAGCCCCAAAGGGCTAAGACTATGACATTGGCATCTGAGAGGCGTAACTACAGAGGATAGACTTAAACTTATCTCCTGCCCTTAAAGGAAGTACACAGAGATGTCTGATCTTGATTTTTAAGTGTTTTGTGAAAGATATTTCTCTTTCTACCAGTTTCTGATATATCTGACTTGCATAGATTAGGATATATTCGTAGGGAAGAGTCATGCCGCATTCACAGAACATGCTACCCTCAGCCATTGTCCAGCAGCAGTCAGAGATGTGACTTTTCTTGTGTGCAGCAGCAGTGCTAAGCTGTCGGCACCAAGAAGGTGTGAAAGAAATCCTCCATATGGTCAGTCTCAGAAAAGTGTGCTCAAAGCAAAACAGATTGGACTGTAAAGTTACCTTCAAAAGTGCTCCTAAAAAGAAGTCAAGTGCATAATGCGAAAAGTACCGAGAGTGTGTGTATCTTGACATCTCTTACTGTGTCTGGGGCCTCTGCTCTGATCCCTTTCCTCCTCCTTCCAGGGAGCGAGGGAAGGATCACTCCTTCTTCAAAGTCTCCCTTTCATCTCTATCCCATCACACTGTCCTCTGGGGGAGGAGGAGTGGCACAAGCACACAGGACTGGCTTTCTATGCATCCATCTCCTCTCTTGTTCCTAACGACCTTCTCATCTTCCTCTTTGCTGCATCTTTCTGGGACACTGTTAGTCCCTTTTGACCCTCAGAAATGTGTCACGCTTGAGGTTTTTGTGTCTCGACCTGCATTTTTACATGAATGCTTCCTTTCTTTCCTTTTACTATTGCTCTTGTATTATCATTTTTCTATTAAAATCATTGCCTGCTGTCAATACTCTTGCTTTAGTTCAAGTCGTTTGCATTTAGGACACCAGCAGTAATTTTATTTTTAGCTTGAAGAACCCATTTTATTGACGTTTCATCCCACAGTTGTTACACATGGAATTATATGAGCTGTGAACTTCAGACCAACACATTTTTTACTTTAGCATTACATGTTCTTATGATTAAACGGCTGATATTAATGAAAGTCTACTTTGGACTCAGATTGGAAGCAGTTCTGGAGGCATGTTGTTCTGACTTAGCACACTCTGACCTGATAACTGTGGGTGGCACTTTATTCTCTGGAGTCTCCTCTTGGCAGCTGAGTAGCATATGTATTCAGAATCCCACTATCCCCCTCCCCACCACACCACAGTTTTCCACTCTCACTTCCTTGGGTCTACTAAATTTACAGCTTTGGGTTCCCCGGAGTTTGTAAAAATGCTGTTCGAACAGACTAACATAACCACAGGGACGGTTAATGCACAACTCTGGGAATAACATTTTGCATGACCCCACTGCCACTTTCTTCCATGCAGACTAACATGCTAACAGTGGTCTCATCACTCTCCAAAAGGGTTCTGAGTGGATTTAGTGTGCGAAAGCTTCGATTCACTTGATAGAGAATGTTTTTTTCCCCTTTTTTTTGTAGTTATGAATGCGGACAGCGTCTTTGTTGTTTCTTTCATTGCTTCCATCTGTTATTTCAAACAAGGCCTCTGTTGTAAAGTTTGGACTTGAGACGCCATTTCTTGTTTCATTTCACGCACAAAGCCTTTTCTTCAATGTCTTTAGGTTTGTTTGAGCATCTTCATAGTATGCGTAGGCCTCCATTGGAGTTGCCTCTTGAAACTGTTCCTGTGATGTTCATTGACCGTATCTCAATCTGTTGTCGTGAAGAGCAGGGAATCTGGTTGCCGTGCCTCAGAATCTGTTGCAGATCATGTGGTTCTGTAGGCATCTTCAAGCTATAGCCTTTGGAAGGCTCTTGGTTTATCGTTCCAGGTGAAATAAGGTCAGAGTCAGAAGCTCCACAAGAAAGAAGTCCATATTTAATAGCTATGTATTGAACGAGCAATAAAATCTGTGCCCCATCAGCTGGAGTCTATATAATATACCGTAACCCTCTGACTTTTCTGTTTTTGACATTTCTGAACAAAATATCAAACTTTTTCATGACATTCAATTTTTTTTATGTTCCTGTGTCTTAACTACACTTCAGAATCCTCTGGAATGGGCTTAAGGAAATCCACGAGGTTTCCTTTTTGGCAATAAGTTAATATTTTTTGGTGTCTGGAAAATGATCAGTTTCAAAAACCTTCTGAATCAGCAGGCACTGGCCGTCACCTAGCAACCCAATCGGAGCTACAGGGTGTTTGGTCAGCTGGATTTACTGCTGTATTGGCTACTGGAAAAAAACAATTTTTTTGTTGTCTTATCATCCAGAAACCATTTGCTGCACTCGTGTAGAGAAGACGCTACTAAAGCTTTTCAAAGATATACTCTTGCATAGTGGTGCATGTACTTACAGATCATTTTGAAAGGAGCTCAGCAGAGGCAGAACTGACCAGACTAAAATCTCATTAACTACAAAAATAATTTGTGCAAAAAATGCAATGAATGTGTTTGGTATAGACCGGCCTAATCTGTCCAAGGAAGCAAGATATGTCAATTTTGAGTGCTGAGACCTCACCAATATAAATAATCACATGCAACTAAATACCATCACAAAATCCACACAGTGACAGTAGAAACTTCAAGTGGATATAGTTTACTGTAATATGTGCTGAGTAATCAATTCAGAGATTCGTGGCCTGTTCGGACATGTCTAAAAGGATTGTTTTATTTTTTCACTTCTAGGAGCACCTTACAGTGTTGGAGGACTGCTTCTTGCCAACGTAACCTTATTCCAGCACAAGTTATTTTAATTTCACTATGATGTCTTGCCAAGGCACATAGTCTGTGTGTGTGTGTGTGTGTGTCTGCCTCTTTCATCGTCTGGGACTGTGCTTTCCACAGGTACGCCAAAGCCAAGGGCCGTGCTTTAAATTCATTATCAGCTGTCTTAAAGACGAGGAGCCAATCTGTCTGAGAGGTGTCTGAAAGAGTGTGCAACACCATCATAACAGAATGAGCTGCAGCGAAATGCCAGCATACTCCCTGAAGTGGGTTGTCTGTCTGAATGATGTGTGCATGTGCACAGGCCGGTGCATTTGTTTCTGTGTGTTTAAAAAAAAAAAAAAAAAAAAAAAAGGCAAACCAGACAATGGGCTTATAAGAGCAAAAACTTAGTGTTCAACAATCGATGTTGTGTTCTATGATTAGTTTTTAATGCCACTGTTATGGTTTTTGCGATGTCAAGACGAGCAATATCTTTGGCTGTCGATAAACAATAAAACGGAACAAAACCTCAAAGCAAAGCAGAAGTTTACAGCTCTGGCACCTGTCACACACAGTCCTGACTCCGGTCCGAACAGTAAACTTCTAGCATGAAATAAAATAAACAATATAAACAAATGTTTACATCAATATGGAAATAACTGATCCCTTGAACTTGTCAGCATCCAAAGCAAAAAAGCGAGTGTGTGTCTGTGTGTGTGTGTGTACTTGTTTATAATACAACATAAGGGACCAATGTCAGTATTTACCAACAATAGGAAGTCCTCACTGTTTTGCAGGTCCCTTGTGCTCTCCTAGTTAGTTTTAGAGGTTTGATCTGAATTAAGTTGATTAGTTGTTAGGGATAGACTGGTAGTGGTTAGGGATAGGGCTAGGGGAGATGTTTGGCTTACGCTACACACAGCAATTAAATATTCTGCCACATTTTAACTGCAACTGGATTGTTCCAAGTAGAGCTTTCTTGTATATTACATAATGACAATAAAGTTCTAAAATTGATGCACAAAATTTTCTTGAGATCTGTTTACATTTTCTCAAAAGCTCTGTATAATACATTGCAACACCAAATTGAAACATTTTTCAGTGTACTAGCATTTTTAGCAGTTTCAATAAACCCAGGTCTAGCTTATGATGATGAGTTCAAAAGTTTTATGTCAAGCTAAAAGTTAAGATTAACTTGCATCCTGTCTCATACATGGGATTTCTTTCTTCTTCGTTTTTAATAATACAGATCACAAGGTCCTTATCACTTACAAATTTTCATGTTCAAAACAAGACGTAAATATTACTATGTTTAATGTTGGATTAATGTAATAACACTGAACCAACTTATGTGACCTTAGTTAAGACTGATTACACACACACACACACACACACACACACACACACACACACACTCCAATGACCTTTGCAGGAAAAGAAAACTTTTGGTGGGAACCTTTCCAATCGGCAACAATTATCATCCGTCATGCTCGTTGCACGGCTCAATGAACATGACTTTAGAGAGTCTCCTCTGTATCAGGGTAGCTGGATCACAATTTTTCTACCACTCTGAAGTAACTAACTGCTAGGTGATGATGTGAATCTTCAATTTGACGGTACTTCCTGAAAGCTACACTAACCATGTCCGAAGTTCTGGGCTCTGTTGAAATTCAAAAAGGTGTTTAAATTCACATCTGCATTTAAAGCAAGGCTTCGTCCAACATGAAGACAACCCACTTCAAACGTAATCTTCTTTGGTTGTGCTCATGGGTTATGTATGTGTCATCCATCCATTACTCCACGTCCGGTGACTCTGGTGTTTCAGCAGTTTAAAAGAAGGGAGAAGTCGAGACACAGAGAAGAAAACAGAAAGAAAATGAAAGACAGTACGCAAAATGACAACTGGCTGACAAAACGGCATTCGCAAGGGACAAAGGGAGAAAGAGATTGTCAAGAAAAGAACGACAGGAGCAGCGTAATAAGAGGCTGACAGGGCGCGAGAAGAATATCGAGGAACATTTTCGCGATAGGAGAAAGCATTAAAAAACTGAAGCAGAACTTTGCCACCTTTAAATCGATTTTTTTTTTTATTGTTATTTTACTGCATGAAAAAGATGCAACCAGCATCATGGCACAGTGTAACAAACTATCAACACAGTTTCACAGCATGAAAGCTGAACATCTCCTTCTCTGAGCCTCTTTGTGTGCTCTCAAACTTTACGAAATCTTGTGTGGGAATTTCCACCTCCTGGCGTGACTTGGTGTTTTACCGAACAGAAGCTTTAGGCATTATTATTGTAAGGTGGCTCAGAAGATACAAGATTTGAGGGGGCACGTCTTCTCCTCGTTTGTTTACAGAAATTATGGAGTCTTGTTGATTTTTTACAGCATATTTGAACCAGTGCATGCTGCCCAGAAAGATAAGGCCTTCTGAAATAATCCGTGCAGAGGAATCGCAGTGGTCTGTTTACTTTAAAAGCTCCCATACATAATTATTTAAAATGTCATCATGTTCCTCTTTATTTTTCCTGAAATTGAATTATATATGTAAAGCCATGCGCTGAAAATAGACGGCTATTCTATACTTAGGATGTGGCGCTTCTAATGAGATTAGACTGATGAATCCTGCCAGCAGCAATAGCATGATATACCGCTAATAGAGCCAGTAAAAGATGACATTTTTTCAATGGATTCGCGTGTTCTCGATAACAATTATTGTCGCGTTTTGTGCAAGATTCCCATTGTGCCACGTTTATTTCCTTTTGGCCGACGTGCCACAAACCGACACGATCCGTGACTTTCAGAAGCGGGACGCGGAAGTCTCGGGAACTTAATGACCTGACAAAATTTTCCTCTGAAAACGGTGGCAAAGGGCCAGATGGAGTTTCTGCAGCATCACCACTTAATTGGCATCGAGTGGAAACTTCTGCTCACAGGATTACAAGTATTAAAGACCCACAATGAAATATGTCTGCTTCTTCTCAACTATCGCTGGTAATGACCTTCATCACCAAAGTCCAATCTGCTTCCACATCATTCCAGTTCCACTTCGACATTATTGAAAGAAGTGACTGTAACCATTTAAATATAGATTTCTTTAAACTTATTGTTCGTTAAATATGCACGATCTCTCCGCGCATGGATGGGTTCTCTCTGAGTTCACCAACTCCCCCCAACCCCACAGAAAAAAGACACGACTGGTGGGTTGACTGGTGTCTAGAATTTACACTTTGTTTGACCTCTGTGTTGCCTGGTGATGGATTGGTGACCCGTCTTGTTTAATGACTGCTGGAAAAACGGCAAGCAGGTTTAGACAACGGATGATAAGATGGACGGATGGGAGAATGGATCATTTTGACTCAAAGTAAAGCCAAAAATCCCACATAAAATAAAACCACAAGAACATTTTCAAAGTTGAAACACAAACTGAACCCATGCAACACCCCAGTAAATGTCATATTTAATAGTACAATGGGCGTCTGTCTTCCCAAGGAGGAAGATAAACATGTATTTAGCTTTTACTTACAATCACATACAGACCAAGACATACACACACACAGACACACAAGTAGTCATAGTAAGGACTTACAATGCAGCAAGGGTGAATATAGAGACCGGGTAATGTCAGATTTCTTTGCAGAGAAGATGAAAGAGGGAAGATCAAACAGCCGGTAAAAACGTGATACAGGAAATGTCACTCATATAACGACACACACACACACACACACACACACACACACACGCGCGCATGGAGGCACAGCAGGACATTTTAACTTCCAAGCAAAGGAACACCAGAGCTCATGTAAGCTTAAACCGTTGTCAGGTAACACACACGTGTGTGTTGTATTTGTGGTAATCACCATCAACTCTGAAAAGCTAAGCTTCACATTCGCATCATCACCTGTACAAGTCAAAAAAAGCACTAATTTAGTGTAAACCAACAATCTTTTTTAAAAGCTCCATGAACTACCTTTTTTAGACAGTAGTTGTAATAGGGAAGTTAACTTTTCCCATTACAATGCTTCTCAAAACATTGTTCAAATTGAAAGAGGCAAAATAATAATGGAGTCCTAGATGTTCTCATTTCGTTCCTGTTTGTCCTTTGAAGGATGATTTTAATATCAGCCTTGAGAATTCTCTTACAATTTACATACAAGAAGAACGTAAGATGAGAAATCGCCAAAGAAAAGACCAGCGGCAGTTCTAGACAGAACGCTTTATCAGAGAACAGGCCGTCCGCACTGCACAGATAACTTGTTTTTTCCCCCCGCATCTTCGAGAAGAGATATAAAAATCGGCTTCGACGGCAAGCCTGAAATACAATTAACGAAGCTCAGTTTATCTTTACCTTACTTGGCTTTTGTGTCTGTGTTGCAGTTCATAAAAAAGCAGGGACGCTTCTTCCCTCAGATTTATTCGAGTTTCCTAATGTTCTCCTTTTTTTATATAAACGTAACCACCAACGACATATTATACGCACAAATTAATTCTGCAAGGCCAGTTGGTGCACAAGTTTTGACTGTGGGGTGTGGGCCTTGATCAGACTAACCTGACTCCCAACGTGAAAAGATAAAGAAGCTTATAGTGATAAAAGTCTGGTGCAATCAACACATTCCTCTGGTACTTCCCTGTAAGTGTACATAAGAGTTTGTGTGTGTTGACTAATTAGACTGGCTTGACACGTCTTTATTGGAAGGGTCAAGCAGAGCAATTCAGTACTCAAGTGGTTTTCAGTGCTTTGTGAAAGACTAGAAGAAAAGAAGTGGGAAGATGTTTAGCAAGCACTTAACAGTTCAAAAAGAGTATTTATGAAAATCATATTTATGTTTACATTAATATGCATTTAAAATAAATAACATGAAATTGCGTTCCTGATCCATCCATCCATCTTCCTCCACTTTATCCCGGGTCGGGTTGTGGGGTCAGCAGCCTAAGTAGGGAGGCCCAGACTTCCCTCTCCTCAGCCACTTGTTCCAGTTCTTCCAGGGGAATCCCAAGGCGTTCCCAGGCCTACCGAGAAACATAGTCCCTCCAGCGTGTCCTGGGTCTTCCCCGGGGCCTCCTCCCAGTGGGCCGTGCCCGGAACACCTCACCAGGGAGGCGTCCAGGAGGCATCTTGACCAGATGCCTGATCCACCTCAACTGGCTCCTCTCGACATGAAGGAGCAGCGGCTCTTCTCTGACTCCCTCCTGGATATCTTTGCTTCTCACCCTATCTCTAAGGGAGAGCCCAGACACCCTACGGAGAAAACTAATTTCAGCTGCTTGTATCCGTGATCTCGATCTTTCGGTCTTGACCCAAAGCTCATGACCATAGATGAGGGTAGGAAGGTAGATTGATGGGTAAATTGAGATCCTCGCTTTTGGACTCAGCTCTTTCTTCCCCACGACAGATCGGTACAGCGCCGTTTCACGGCAGACGCTGCACCAATCCGCCTGTCGATCTTCTGATCCCTTCTTCCCTCATTTGTGAACAAGATCCCAAGATACTTAAACTCCTCCACTTGGGGCAGGACTCCCCTCCCGCACTCTACACCTTGGCTGCGCCTAGAAATTCTGTCCATGAAGGTAATGAAAAGAATCAGCATGCCTGATTGTAGCATAAAGTAGGAGATGGGACCACGTGATTAAGTCGTGAGTTTAGCTTGCAAGTTTGAACACTGCAGATTCTTTAGAGATACGAGTTTCATAATTCAGTCTCCAGTAAAAACAATTTTTTATATATAATCTCAGCTGTACACTTAAGTGTATTTAAGCTTGGAAACGGTCGTTTGGAAGTTGCCTTCACAATTTGCATGCTTACACCGTTATAGAGGACATAACATCTGAAGTTTTCTTCCTGTTTCCATTACAAATGTCCACAAAACATTGTATATAGCCTACTAATGTCAAAAAGAGACAATTTGGCAACTGTGATGTATCCACTAAACAAGAAACACAATAAAGAATTAAAAAAACAACCTGCACCATCATCGTCTGGCTACTTTTTCCCGCCGTCTTTGTGGTTTGCACCAGTGGCAACATCCGGTTGTCAATCATGTGACTCGTATGATGCGGAAAAAAAGTGTTTCCATTGCAAGTCTTTCTTTACGGCCAAATAACAACCTCATCCTAACGCCAAAACTAAGGATAAAAAAAAACAAGTTTTTTTTTTAAGTTTTTTTTTATTGGCATTTTTCTATTATACTAATTTATCTTTGAAATGTCAAATTGGTCAATGATGCTTAATGTCATCACATCTTGGAGATTTTTACATTCCTGTGTCCAGAGTACAAGAGATATTTATTTTAACAATAGTCAACAACCAATGAAACTAATGACCAGTCTGATCTGAAGATTTTGGTTAGTATGGATAGTTGATAAGATAATGTTGTTCTCGTGGTCGATAACCGACATTTACAGATATAACCTTTCAAAACCATGTCAGAAGTTTTGTTTTCTCTACAAGCAAATCCTGCTTATTAAAAGCTGATACAGTTACATTGAGTCTCTTTTTTTCCCCTTTATAACTTTTTATTTTACGACGTTGTATCGAAGCTGTTGCAAAGCATGAAAAGAGAGGCGATTATGAGAATTTGTACAACTTAAAACCGAAAGTTAAAAACCATTAGACCTTCACAGTATGAAGCAAACAATGAGGCCAGCTGAACAGCAGAGTATTCAGAGCAAGATGTTATAAATCCGACACTCAAATGTGCCTTCCCCAGGCCGATACTCATCTTTGTCCTTTAAAAGCTGAGTCGGCAAATTATCTCAAATGACTATTCAATGGCAATAGAGTCGGTGTGATTTGAAAAGGTCTCCCTCATCTCTCCTAACTTAAGTGCAAGGGCGTTCTGTTCGTCTTGGTTGGAATTTCTTTATCGCTAGTCATTTGCATACCAAAGGATTCTCCTTCGATTCTGACTTATGTAGCATACAGAGCAGACTTCCCTGAGCTCGCCTCAATAAATGAGGAGGGAAAAAAAAACTAACGAAAGCTAATTAAAGTTAATTATTGTCCATATCGTGTGCTGGCTACATTGACCACATGCTTCATTTTAGTGTCGTCTGCCCTGTCCAAGTTAAACATAATTGCGTCGCCATGTAAATTAACTGAATTATTCTCACGCGATTGGCCGATTTGCTGAGTGTGACGTCTCAGTTTTATTGTCGCGCTTTTGCTTTTGTAGAAGAGTTATTTCCAGAGAGGTGCCGTTTTTGTCCAGTCATGCCGGATCTGCATTATTTTTCACCTTTCCAAAGACGCGCACGGATCTAAAATACGGACTGAGCTGCGGTATCATTAAATCAAAGTTTGCATCGCCTGCTGCCACGTACTTCGTAAACACAGTAACATGCTGCAGGGAGGAAGGGGAGTTTGATGAAAACATAAGAGTTTATAGCTGGGTTTTATTAAAAGTAGCAGCTGGTGGCAGAAAGTGTCGCGGGGCTCGGAAAAAAAAAAAAAGAAGAAGAAGAAGAAGAAAGCCATAATAAGTGGTTTGTGGGATGAGGTAAATGTATTCTAATGCTAATAGGCAGGATTGGCCCAGAGGCAGTGCCGTCTGGAGCAGAGTGGAGGGAGAAAAAAGGAAGATTTAGAAAAAAGACAAGAGATGATAATTAGAGTAAGAGAAGTAGATGAAATACAGGCAATATTCACAAGCAAAACTATAAATACATGAAAAACAAGACTATTTAAACCTATTCGTAGCGGGCAAACCGCTAGAGCGAAAGCAAAGAGTGCAAGAACAGAGAAAAAGAAACAAGAATCTTAAAGAAAAAAAAACACTTCATAAAAGGAGTGTGTAATTGAAGGAAAAAGCCTGAATACACTGCAAGGTCTGATGGCTAAAAAGCTTCATTTCTCAAAGTTAATGAGGAGAAGAAGAAGAAAAAAAAAGAATTGGCGCAAGAAGACCAAAAAGGGGAAAGGAACAGAAGGTATTACAGGTGGGAGATGGTGTTTTTACCAGCAGGAAAGGAGGAACGACAGATGTAACTACTCACGTCAGTCAGTGCTAAGAGGTCAACAATGTCCGGTATTAAAAAGGTACAATAAAGAAGGGCACCGAACGCAACAAGAAAAATGTTTTTTAAAAAATCGAGCCTGACATTGATTTACCACCAGCCGCGTAAACACGGGTCTCGTGTCCCTAGACAATAAATCTCAGCCTAGTAGAAAAGGGGATTATCGTGATTATCATTAATAAGCAAAATGCCACCTATTGTAAGCCTCCCTCTATCTAATAAATCCTCCCTGATCCACACAGTAGCATAATTAATACAGACGGCGGGGGGTTAGAGGTTAGTGTCGACCGAGCGTGAGTTAACAAGGAGGCAGCGAAGGAGGCGCAAAACCCCCGTTTCTCCAATCTGTTGCTCCTTCATCCTCCAAGATTGAAATTTCACGTCGACACGCTCGCCAGAGTGAGTAAACAGCGCCACCGCTCATGGCACGCGAGGACTGAAGTAATTATACTTTGACTTAAAACCCAGATTTCAACATAATCCTTAGACAAGGGGTTCATCTGAGATGGCGTAGGTGGAAGTGAGCCAAGTTCTGTCCTGCACACTTGGCTGGGATGAACTAGAATATGGAAAAGGACCTTAGTTTGCATCCAGTGAACTGAGGAAGTAGATGGTGCGAGGGGGGGGAGAAAAAAAGCTTTTAAAGAGTGTCTCTTGGCACTATTGAAAGAATATTGAAACGTACTGATGGTCCAGCAAAAATGAGAGCGCGTTTATTAGCTGCTCCCACTTTAAAGCTTATAGATAGATATAAGACGTCTTCACTTATTTGAGGGTTGAAAAGACATTCAAACATTTTCAAACAACAATATTGGTATATTTTAAAATATACCAATTGTATTATTAGTATCTCCTTTGGACAGTTATTGAAACATTTTCCTGACTCATGTGTTCATCTGCCAGGATATGTATCTTCAGCTGTTCTGGCTCTATCATTAGCTGAAGTGGGCGTGCTGGCCCTTTAAGAGAACCAGGAAGAATCTGTTCAGGCCATGTGTTACAGAGTTAGCATAGCATGCTAAAAGAGACCAGGTGTTGTGTTCTGTAGTAGTGATGGGCAAATGAAGCCAAATGAAGCAATGAACCTTTCCAGCCCTTTGCTTTGCAAAAAGGTTCGTTACTCGATGCTTCATTCATTGCTCTATAGTGACATCTGCTGGTGAAACTGTAACAGCCTTGTCACTCAGTTGGATCCTACTTCCAAAAATTACTAAATGCAATATTGTCAAAGTTTTCATCAAACTCATGTTTAGTAACAGGATAATCAATGAAACCATATTTAATTGTAATATGTTTTAATTATTGCAATTATTTGTAACCAATCTAATCCTGGTTTATGTTGAACATTAGTGGTTGTGTTGGGTTTTCTTTTATGTCATAGATGGATTTGACAATAAAGACATTTGATGTTTTAATGTCTTGAGAGTGCAGTGTCTGTCTGTTGGGGCGTTCACTTTTTCTTGGATTTCTAATTGGCTCTGATCCCTCTTATTTGGCTACATGTTGAATTTTAGTTCTGCAACAAGATTAAATCTGTTTCTGCTGTGCAAGACTGATATATCTTTGCTAATCGGACTACAAATAGTGGAAATTTGCAGAAGGTGAGAAATTGGGAGGTGGAGGGTTAATTATTGTTATCCAAGAAGAATTTTATTGTGAGGATAATCTCAAAGTATTCTCAGATGTCAGATTTTCCTCTTGCTGGCTCCATTTCAGACAATCAAGTTTATTTGTGTAGCACATTTCAGCAACAATGCAGTTCAAAGAGATTTACATCATAAAATCACAAAAATATCGTTATTAAAAAAACAACATAATCTACAATTGAGAAAACCAGTAACAAACATTTTGATGAGTGCCATCAATATACATCAAATATGTTGGTCAGTGTTCATTTTATTTGGCCACTGAAGACAAATATCCTCTGATGCGTGACCAAATGGACAACAACCCATGACACAGCACGGCTCATCGCGCTTTTATTTTGAAAACCGACACGCAAAATGAAGCAGTCACGTGACCCATGCAATGCGAGGCCTCGTTTGTTGCCAGTCACGTGGTTTTCAGCAAAACGACACAAGCCTCGAAGCGGGGCTTCATCGGCCATGCCCCCTTTTTGCTCGGTACAAGCCTCAAAGCCTGGATTCAGGTAGCCCATCACTGTTCTGTATCGCTGTTCAAACTCAAAAAGGCATTCCCTGTAAGTATCGGTTAAATTCATAATTAGGTAAGTAACAAGTTGGATTTAAGGAGCTATTTACAATATTTGGCCCAGAAAATGTATTTTACGTCGCTGTAGCAGGAAGGAATCAATGCATAATAAATGTAAGTATGTGTGCCGTGTTCGCTTATTCAGTTTCACACCTGCCACATAAAAAACAAGTACAATCATTTCAAGTGTTTGTGACTTCTGGACAGGCCTTACCCAGCAAACCAGAGCTAGCATAACTCTGGGTGTATAAATGATTACTTTTCTAACCAGAATATTATGAACGACTGCTACAAAGCCCTGCATTCAAAAACTATGTGATCTTTTTCATATTACCCTCAGTTAACTTAGTTTAACAAGAGTCTGGATGGGAAGAAGTAAGAAATTGATTAAAAATATGCTAAGACCTTGTGAGGGGAGAAAAAAAAACTGAGTCCAAGGAGTCTCTGAAGTCTGTCCGAGCTAACAATTGATTCTGGATCTTGTAGCAGCAGGCTGCCACCGTTTGTGGGTGTTTCCCCCAACAAAGAGAAAAGAAGGCTTGATCGAACTGTAGGTGTGAAGTTTTCAGATTGCAACGCGCCAAAGATTTTGTGGAGCTCAGCACGGATTACCTTGCCATTTGGCTTCGGTTAAGAAAAAGGGAGTCGTCTTTGATGTTAACGAGGACAGCTTTGATCGTGATCAGCTTTGGGGTGGGGAAAGCAACGAAAAGATAGTCTTAAGGAGCTCCTTCCCTCCTGTTCTATGACGACGTAGAGGTCATCGTGAGAGCAGCCGACCAATCTCATGAGAGCTGAATTCAGATGATTTAAAAGAAAAGTTTGGTGGAATATTCTAACATTTTCTACTACAGAGAACTTACTTGAGTTTCATTCATAAATATTCAATGTCAGCGCTAAAATCCTGGCTTGTGAACACAAACTGATAAAGGTCAACGGTAATATTGTGTCTTGGGTTCGACTGTGGATCATTTGCATGGTTGTACACCATCTGATTTTCTTCTGCTTGAATGTTCAAACAGCAACTGGTTAACTCATAATCTGCCACTGTTTCCCCCCCTTTAAATAAAAAGGTTAGTAATAGAAATTTTTCGTGAATATGTACTAAAGACATAAGACACACCAAAAGTGCTTCTCTTTCTTGTGTACATCGTGTCACTAGGAATATCTTAACTTTCTGCCATGTTCTCATTAAAAAGTAATTTTAAAGGTTGGCTTATGAACATAATGCTGATAAGGAAAAGTCCAAGTCAGACAAAGAATAATAAGGTGTAGGAATATCCACAGTCCCAGTTGGGATTGTTTCACTCTGAGACCAAGAGAACAACCAAAACTGCACTAATAACCTGGTAACTATTCTTCATTTTCAGCTATTTTCTTCTTCTTCTCTTTCAAATAGACTGATGGAAAACCTGCGCATAGAGGCCGAAGTGAAAAACGTGAATCTCTGAGTTGAGCGCCGAGGTTTATCTGAGCCAAAACAAAGTTTGCATTCGAAAATGATGAAAAACCACTTTCATCATGTTTTTTTTTAAAGGAAAAAACCCCCCCCTAAAAACACATGTGCTCATTAGGGTGATAAAGATGGACCGACGAAGCCAAATCCACGTCAAAAGGAAATATTAACAACCCAACTTCGCTGAGCTTGATACATTCTGATTTTAATAATTATGCTGTTTTTTTTATTTTTTGGCTGAAGTCTCTACTTTGTCAAAGTGTGCCCTGTCAGTCGTGAGAATGAATCTTTGAAAACCAGAGCCAAGGTGTGCGGCTATCTGAAAAAAATGGATGCTCTGTGTGTTATAATCCTGCGCTGCTGTAGCAGATAATAGAGGTCACTCTTGTACGACTAATAAATTGTATTGCACTGCTCCACATCGAGCGATTTAAATGAAAACAACACAAAGATCCTGTGACACCTGACCTGAACTATTGCACTAAGGCTTCTCCTCTGCCAGGAGCATCAATAGATATAACGAACTTGCAGATAACGCTGACATTAGCTGTGAATGTGGTTTCTTTTGTTGCTTTCTTTTCTTTTTAACAAAGCCTACATTTGAAACGGTCATAGATAAGTCACTGCAGACAGCCTGATGCAAAACCCAGGAATAATGATGAACAGGATCGTAAGAATCGGCGCAGTGTATATATGCGTGGGAACAAAAAATGCCTTTGATGGGTCCAAGCAAATGAAGATGTCTCAGCTGAAAAAGAGGGGCTATAAAACTGTCTCTAGAGATTAAACAACAAAACTGAAATGGGTTTACTGTTACCGCGGTAGCAAAAAGGGAGGATTTCCCTACATTTTGTGGATTTTCAGACTCGGGCGAGTCAGTCCTCTGCTGTGGTGTTTGGCCGCCGGACTGTGATGGGACAGGGTCAAGTAAGATGAACGACTCTCCAACCTGAGCAGAGGCCAGAGAAGATGCTGTTGTGCTCAAGCTCAACTCAGTCTCTGTGCTCCACTTCCCAGACAAAAAACAAAAAAATAATCTGCTCACCAGCAACAGGTTGCTCTTTTTCACATTTAGAGCTGTGTATTATCTCCCCAAAATGTGAAACTTTGAATTTAGTTTACCTGGCAGGGTGACAATACTTTGTGTAGTCGATCAAAGGAGAAACTAATAAGTGAAGTACTAATTAAGTCACTAATTGACAAGGTGAAGCAGTAACTGGTATAACAGTTACTGGTGTAGTTAGTAAAGCACGCAAGAATAAAATTACTTTTAAAATTATAAATAATAAAAAAGTAGAATTTTTATTATTCTAGAATCACTGTGGCATGATTACAGTTTGACCTGAGTTTAAACTTTGGGTGATTTCTCAAATCAAAGAGGAAAAACTTCAAATTAATTCATTGCTGACCATGCACTTTTGACGTGCGCATGTTGGAAAGGTCTGTCTTTATTACAAGAGAGGAAATGAACCATTACTGTGTTGCTATTCCAAGAAGACAAGAACTGATAAAAAAAATAATAATTAGTGTGTATTTGCTTAAAATACACACTATAAAACCGTAGGTGGTACAAATCAATTCCTAAGCAGTGCAGCAAACAACTTACCTGAATACAGAGTTTTGTTTCGTTCTTCCTCACTTCGCTGTGAACTGAAATAATGGAAGTGCAGGTTTTTGCATACGGGTGCTAAGTGGTAGGCCGGCATTTATTGTAAGTTTGTCTGTTTTTCGGATCCTTTGCGGTTGGAGCAGAGAGGGCGTGCCGAGTTCTCGAACGAAAATTTTCAGGGTTGAAAATCCTCTTTGTGGAACCAGACTAAATTGTTTCCCCATCATCTTTAAGAGAGAAATCTGGCTTTTCTAGCCTACTCTCATGTTATCGTTGTCAAATTTTCTAAAACTCCAGGCACTTCTCTCATACGACATGTAACACTTAGCCTAATGAAATACAAATAAATACATCTAATGGAAGAATTTGCTTGAAAACACAATAAAAGAGGCCAAAACAACAAGAAAATACAAATTCAACTTTGCTTTGTTGCCTTATGTGATGTCATAAGAGTTTGAAGGTTAATTCTTGGATCATTGGAGCTATATTTTCTAAATAAAAAAAAAGTCACTCAAATACTTAAATGTTGTTGCTAAGGGAGACAAACTATATCAAAATTGGTTTGAAATAATTTCACCTAAAAAATCTGACGATTAGCTTTAATTCTGATATTATTACTGTTAAAAAAGCTGCAATTTCCCATCTACAATTATCACATGACACAATTTTACAAGGCAAATCAAAGTCTTTACAAACAAACTACCAAAACAAGCCAGGAAGTAAAACCTGACTTCTAGTGGGTAAATCAGAGCATCTCACCGATACACAAACCTGGCAACGGTTACCGACTAACCACTCAGAGGGAGCCACTCCGGGGTCAGGGCTATTTGCTTCTCCATAAGAGTTGGGAGAAGAGCTGATGTCTCTTCACAATTCCCCAGACACCCTTTCCAATAATCTATGCTCAAATGCACACACACACACACACGCACACGCACACACACACGCACACGCGCGCACGCAGCCACCTCAACAAAACCAAAAGGCTCACCAAGAGCCTTGATTAAAATTTCTTCCATGTTCTGCTTCACTTGGTAGCATGCTAAATAATGTGTGTCTTCACACAGATGAAGCTCTCTCTCTCAGAGCAACCGGCAACAACAAAACACACACATGCAAAAGAACACTTGACAGGAATCCTTTGGCGTGTCAAATTCCTCATTTGCATGAGAAAATGTGGGGCAGGGGGGAAGGAAGAATACCTTCAGTAAAGAAATCACCTTTCCAATTGTCCACTGAGCTGTTGACTGACTACGGAAATCGGTTTTGTTCTGCACAGGCCAGCTGGAAAGGGATAAAAAAAGAGATGACTTTTGTCTTCTGCATGCATACTTTCTAGACTCGACTAGAGAGTTTGTACCCTGGAAAAGGAAAATGCCTGGAGTATCCCAGAAAGAGGAGGAACACAGAATGCCTGTTTCTCTACACACCAAAAATACCGGACTTTTCAAGAGGAACAAGTCGTAACGAGTGTCAAGAAATGCTACAATATATTGATGAAAAGAGAAAGTTTAATCAATATCACACTTTCTGAACCAAAAGGACAGAAACTGCAGCCGTCCTTTGGGTTCAAGTATTACTGCCCTGTTTGTCTGACATCTAAACATTAACCTCTGTTGCTGTTGTATCATTTTTAAAGTTGGTTGTATTTTTTTTTTTGGCTTGGTTTGGAAACGAGCAGGATGTAGTTTTTATTATTATTTTGCAGGGGCACAGCGTTTTTATTTTTCAAAACGTTTGGTTTTTTTAACTCATGACGCACAAATCTGTGGGTTTGGCATCTTCTTTCCAGTTGGGGATCAGGATTGTCATGGTTACGCATTACAAAGGCTACGCATCTGGACAGATCGTTCAAGTAACATTCATTAAAAAAAATGGTAACTGAACACAATTTGTATGAAATAAAACGTTTGGCTAAGAGGAAACTGATAAGCTTCTCTAGCTCTATTTTTTCCCTCCCAATGAAAACCTCTCTCTCGTTCACCACAGCCCTCTTAAACGGCAGCCATTACCACCTTGGTTGCTGCTACATTAAGCAAAACGTTTCCATTCTCCGAACACGCACCGCCTTATTTCAAGTCGTCAGGGTCTCGAACGTAAGCTGTGCTCGCAGTGCTTTCGGTGTATTTTACCAAACACAGCGAAGTGATACTGCAATATCTTGAGCTGCTATTAGCCAAGATCATATTTAGCGCCGCTGATCCCGACGCCTCATGGTGAGGCAGCGCAGCTCGACTGCAATCATTAGATAATATTTCTATTAATGGATTTCATCTGCTGTGCCTTCCCTGTCTTTGCCTCTGTCTGTTGTTACTAAGGGACTGAATCAAACTCCCTCCATCCGCCCCTTGACTCTGTTTTTGTGTCTTTGGGATTATTACTATTCAAGTCACAACCAGCAGCTTCAGCCTGCCTCTGATCTTTTTGAGGAATTCCTTTCTTCTCATTCTCTCTCTCCCCCCCTCCCCCCTTACATGCATTACTGTCTGCTTCTGATTCTCCTAAGTCATAGTTTCAACTTGACCTTCAACAATATTTGATCTTTATACTGTGTTATTTCTGAGAACAATCTAAAAAATCTATATATATATACAGATTCTAAAAGTTTGACTTGGGGAGGAAAACCTGTATTAAAAATGCAAGTGAAGAGATTCACCAAGCAAATCAAATTTAAACAAGCGTTGGAGAAATCAGAGAGTAAAACATTCAGGGAATGCACCTCGACTCTTTGAACTCAGTTTGCTTTAATAGTTATTGCGCTGGACATTTAGGCACATTTCTACACGGAAAGCATGACTGGAAACAGGTTCACCTAAAACCGAACTCGCCTCTGGTTTTTTTTTCTCCTGACATGAATTCATACACACACACACACACACACACACACACACACACACGCACACGCACAGACACAATGTGAGTCATGGATTACAGTCCTACTGAGGCGTACAGCAGCACATCTACATCCTCCCACCCAGCTAGCTGGCATGCTGTTGCACATCACAACAGCCCATGTCAAAACTGCAGCGAGGCCTCGAGCTGCATAATAGTAGGAAAATCCATGTAGGTGTGTGTGCGTGTGTGTGTGTGTGTGCGCTTGCTTGTTGCTGCCATTGCCGTGTCGCAACATGGTACAGCGGCTATCGGTGCTCATCTCTATAAGCAGCTTGTGCTTTTATCGCGTGAAAGACGGGATCTTAAACCGGAGGCTGGGTTTATTGTGGAAGGGAATCCCAGACCCAGACAAAAGAAACATTCAGATAAAATTAGAAATGCATCCAGTTGTTTGTTTCCTAATTTGTCTTGTAGCTTTTTTTTGTCTAAATTTACTATTTATAAAGCTGTGCAGAAGAAAGATGCAAATTCCTTGGATTTACAAAGCGAGATTTGTTCAAGATACACTCCTAAAGGTTGTTGGCTCAACAAATAAAATAATGCAAATACTTATTAGGGCTAACCAGAGAATCACAACAATTTCTGCTGCGTGGACACGGAGAAAGCCGACAGCTGCTGCTCCCCCCTCCAAATTCAGCCTTATCCCACATCATCTAAATGAGGAGGTCGATACTTTGGTTCAGCTCCTTCAGACTAGCCAGCAGCAATTAGCAAACACCTGGTGGAATGGCACATTTGTTAAACTAATCATATGAGCTACTTCTCAGTACTACACTGGTAAAACATTGCTAAAGGATTAATAGAGGAGCCATGTTCTGACGACTTCCTGAAGGCGGAGTTTCAGAAAGAGTAGGAGTTTCTTAAAGAGACAGAGGTCCAATTTCAAGTTGTTAAATCAAGAAGTAACATTTCTTTTAACTCCTATTTGACATATGCATCATTTTTATAACAACTGAAGGTAACAGTTTTTTTTTTATCATGCAATAAAATGGCACTGCATCCCTGGGAAACACAATACTGCCACTTCAAGAAATTAACTGCTGAATGCTAAAGACATTTATTTTTGGATTAATTGTAAACTGGAAGTTGAATGTTACCATGGTTCTGCAAGCTGAGACGGGCCCCCGTCCCACTGACCCTGAACAGGCAGAGAGTGAGTACAGAGAAGGGACTGAGCCTTGTTAAGGTAAGAAACAGTGCAGAACTGGGTCAGGTTAGACTAATAAGCTTATAGCTAGGGTAATTCAATATAATGTCTGCTAAATCATAAAAAAAAAAAACAACAACAATGGTTCCCGTCTGTGCAGCCTGTGTGTGTGTGTGTGTGTGTGTGGTGTGTGTGTGTCTTGAATGCACCATATGTTTTCACAAGCATCTGCTCCCAAAAAATGTCCTTGACAACAACACAATGCTAGCTGCAGCTGCTGTGTGCGCTCCTTAAGCTGTTTTAAATGTTTGACCTTCTTGATGAGATGTGCAAATGAAAGCCTGTGGGGCTTTCTGAAGAAAAAAAAAAAAACGAAAACACATTCATCACTTGATATGCTTTAAACTTACAAATTCTGCCATCGCACAGCGCTGTCAATACAGTGAATAGAAGTATTTTCATGACCTTTCATAAGTTTTCAAGGCATACGCGCACAGCTCGAGAATCTGAGCAGAAAAGTAGAAACTAGAAAAACTATAACTCAGATCCTTGAAGCGAATGGTTTCTAAATATTCAAGGTTGTTGTTTTTTTTTCCCCCAACCCATTTTGCGATGAGCATTTGAAAGATTTTATGTGCAGAACTGAGCTACTGGGTTTCAGACACCCCAAGTCAGGATGCCCTTTTTCTTTGCTTTATGTTTTAGAAGCAAAGATAAAGCAAATCTTTGCTTGCATGAGTTTTTCTTTTCCCTCATTAAACTCATTCAACACAGAAACAGCCAATTGGAAGTTTGTCAGCTAAAGTTAATTTTGTCATACAGTGAAAAAAAAACATTGATTTTCAAAGTGCGTATGCCTTATGGAACTGGATTTGAAAAACAAATTTGGTAAAAATAGCTAAACAACAGAGAAGTTCCACTACTTTGTCTTAAGCATGAAGGAGCATCTTTTCAGCTATGGTTCCCAAACAGTGGTACAAATACTCGTAAACATACTTTTACTCTGAGGAGATTTGGTATTAACAGTTTTTAAAAAAATGAAAAGCAAAGTAGATAACAAAAAAGTTTAATTTTGCCTCAGACGCTACTTAACAGTAGCTAATATTAATGTGTGTCATTGCATTTTGTGAATTCAAACAGTAACAATTAAAAGATTGTTCATATAGTTGTACATTAGGAACATTTACTGTGATACAGACTTGCAGAAGTGCAGTTTATGTCCTGTTCTGTTCATTTACTATCTTTTAAATCCATAGCAGTCATGTAATTGCCATCTTTCCCTCTTGGGATTCTTACTTCAGTGCATCTTCTGTTTTATTTTTCCAGCTTTGAACTTGGAAGGTTTTACTTAAAACATGCGGAGGAAATGAATAACCATGGGTTACTTTCCTTAATTTGCATCCAAATAAATGCAGCCGACAGGAAAGTCAACTGGCGTAGTTCTTCAAAAGCATCCAGATTTCCACATGGTACTTGGAGAAAACTTGAAAAAGTACAGCTGTTATGAAACGTGGTTTTTGAAACGCTCCTTTTAAGGATATAGAGTGGCTGGCAACCTGTTACAAAACTGCTAGTTACCAGAGCTGCAGATGAGATGAAAACTTTGTGAAAAAAATGCCACTAAAAGTTGAATTGGTGCATCAATTACATACGCAAAAAGCAACTTAAGAGTCCATTAACTCAAAAAGGTCCTTTAATTTTAACATTTCTATTTAGACACATTTAAAAACATAATCATTAGATGTTTCTGTTTTTTTTATTTCTTTAAAATTTATTTTGTACAAAACAGTAATTAGATGTTTTACTCAGCTAAATGTGTCATTTGGCACCAAAAAACTCAAAACACATCATAATAGAGACCGAACCTTCAATTAACGTTTCCCAAAAGCCTTTCACAATCCACGTACGTCAGACACGTTAAAGTTGGTAAAAAATAAAACAAAAACTAAATAAAAATAAGTAAAAGTTACAAAAAAGACGCATGTTATCCATCATTTTTAGGGTCTTTAGGGTTCAAACTTATTTTCATTTTTCATATCATGAGGGTCACTTAAGCCAGAATCCATTGACTAAACCCTTTAACAATCTATTAAAACATCAATAAATGTCTCATAAGAACTTCTTAAAATTAAATAATATTAAACTTGTTTTGGCATTAATGCAATTTCGCAGAATATAGACTAGAACTGTTATGATTTTGATTTTGATTAAAAAAATTATTTAAGTAAACATCTGTCACCTTAAGGGTTTTGCTTATGTGTCCCAGGAGTCCAGAGGGCTACATGGAAACTTCTGGCTGGATTTGGCCCCCGGGCCCCGAGTTTGCCACCTGGGCCAACAGATGCATAACTGACCTTTCAAAGCTGCAGCATGTCAATCCATCAACACCACTAGCTCAATGTGCTAATGGCGGAGAAACAACTTATCTCCGGAAAACCGTTTATTTGCCATCATCAGGAGCTATACTAACTAGCCTTAGCATTGCTATGTTGTAACGTAGTAGAGAGCAAGGGGACGGGGTAAGCACGAGAGTGATTGACAACGCTAAGACACTCCTCCTCTTGGTTCTGATTGGTTGTCTTTGATAGAGACAGTTAGTACTGGGAGCACTGAGCACAGATTCTGTCATATCATCATGACAATTTCAAACATGTCAAAAACTGTTTTTTTCATAAAAATTACACACTGCAGCTTTAAATCTTCTAGAGTCTAGAATGATTTAAAAACAAACATACAGAAACATGGATCCCATGATTACTTGCAAAAAATTAAGTACATCCCAGAAACCTTAAATGCAAAATATGTTGAACTCTAGAATTTAAAGAGGCAGTCTTGTTTTTTTTTGTTTTTTAAATATTAGACAGTAAGTTTAGTAATGCGAGGCGTTCCACTTTCTAGGACATCCTGCTGACTGTCCATCCACCACACAGCGTCTGTCCCGTCACCATCCAGTGCTTACCATGTTCATAACCAACAACAATGGCTGGTTACGAGGACGTCCAGCAGAGAGAGACATCTGGACCTGGGTCAAACTGGAAACGTGGGAGTACAGGACAGGCTTGTAGTAGCTGTGACCTTGATCACACAGCTCAGAGGGAAGCCCTTCGCTGAGCCGGGTGACAATGCAAAACGCGACCCACCATTCACAAATGAACACTTCTTCTATTTTTGCCGCAAACGTGTCACAGACCGTACGAGGGAGGAGGCCAGAATGTAAAGATGTCCTATTTATCCTGATAACACCTTGGGTAGCTGATGGACCTCAGACTCCGTACTGTGGGGGGATTTATTGCTAAATTGCATTTAAATAGGAAACAGAAAGAAAGAGGAGCCGGTAAACAGCTACGGCAACCTCCACGCCTGAACTCTGCATTTACTGCCCACAAAACAAAGAAGAAAAAAAAGCCTACCCCCCCGTTTACAACCACACTAACTTCAGGCACCGCATTAGGACATGGGGAATTAGATTCTGGGAAGCCATTTCTCGAGCCTCCTTCCAGTAAGTCTTGACACATTGATTTTTATTTTCAGCTTAAGAAGGCAACATGTACCGTTTCTGAGGCAGGCCTAGAGGACGCTCAAAGCATTGCTCTCACATTCCTCTGGAGCCAATGAGGGAAGGCTCGATAGGAAATCCTTAAAGGCTGTCGCTCTGATCGTTCCGCAGTGACAAGACGACGACTCCGGACTCGGATGATGGCAGGCTTAAGGTCCTGATGGCTGACAGACGCTTGTCATCATTGCACTTAATTGGTGTGTGAAGCTGCTGGGAGGACAAACTCCAGTCGGGTTCCCTATACTGTGTCAGAAAACATGCAGGTTGTACGGGGTTACAATAGTGGTTAAATCAATCATTGTTGAATGAATCCTGCATACATATAAAAATAAAACTATGACATTCTTCCATTATTATTCCCCCCCACCCCCCCACCCCTCAACAACATGGCTTTACTGCAACAGTTGAATTTATTGAATTAGTTTTTATTACTTGTTGGATTTCCACATTCAATTCACATTTAGGACAGATACTTTTTGTTATTGTGTTACAGTTCAGAGCCCCACCCATTGGTCAAAGGTTACACAACCAAGAATATTAAATTCAAATCAGTTAACTAAAAAAAAAAAAAAAAGTCTTAATAAATATTGCTGTCTTTGTAAACGGAGAAGTGTGCGATGTTTTAAGCAAAAAATTAAGACGATTCATTTTTAAAATACAAATAAATATATTTGGATACGAACATGAAATGTGAACAAATATTTAGTATAGTTTTCAATAAATATAACTAATGCCACTTAGTTTTTTTGTTTTTTTTACCTATCAAAACCAGTCAGATTTTCAATACAATGAAGAAACCACCTTGGAAACTGAAATCCAGAGATTTCCTCTACAAAGTCGCAATAACCCTTTCCCTCTAACAAAAGCAACAACAACAAAAAAAATAGCAGATGGGTAAATTTTTTCTGGAAAAAAAAAATTGCCAAACATGAATACAGAATACCAATTATAACAAATTAAACGTCAAACAAACACGCATACATCTTTTCTATTTGGTTAACGTGGAAACAACTGGAGATCCGTTCTTCAGCTGTATATCTTGCACCAAAAACACACACACACCTTTCCCCATCGGACACATTTAGGCACCATTTGATTACTGTAGGATCCATTAGGCCCACTCTACGTACAAAATCCTAAAGGGACCCATGACGAGTGACGAATTAGAGGGCTGTTATTTTCTTAAAAGTGTCCCGAAATGGAAATCGTTGCTCTTTGTCCTTGAAACATCCACAATAGGTCCTGATAAACGGAGACTTGTAATGTGTTTGAATTTCTTAATCCTGACGTGAAAGGAGCCTCCGAGGAGGACAGACTTCTCCCCCCCCAAATAACTGTTCATTAGACATCTGCAGGGCAAACAAAGAGGAGGAAAAGGAAGAACCAGGATAAGAATGAAAGAAAAAAAAGGATGGAATTGAGATTAGTCTGTTTGTGAGTCTAAAAGCAGGAGAGGTTAAGAGACGGGATATTGGAGGAGAAGCTAGAATTGGAATCCATTACTGGATCTAGCAAGCTTTCTCTCCTCGCTCTTACTTCCCACACACACACAAACACACACTTCTATATTGTAACTTCCCCTGCGGATTCAAGAGAACAATTCCCGGTATTGATTTTGATGGAGACGTAAGCAACTTTTAGAGATGCTCACTTTTAGACCAAGTGGACTTTAGTTTTACCAAAGACAGACATGCAGAGTTTTCTCTGCGTCACAGAAAAGACAAGAGCAGAGAGGCTGTCAGAGGCTTCTGCCACGTGTGTGTGTGTGTGCATGTCAGCACTTTTGCGTGAATCTGCGTGTGCGTGTAATGTCTCTCCCAACGCTCGCCGACAATTGTGTTAAAGTAGAAGCAGGACCCAACAGTGTCTCTGTGTTAAGTGAAGTCAGTGCCATTTAAACAGGCAGATGTGACATTTGATACGAGGCGGAGGGCGGTGGGTAAAGTGGGGTGTGAGGTGTGGGAGGTGGGAGTAGGCAAACAGATGCACACTTGTAAGCTCCCATCCAACACAAACTGCAGACAGGAGTATTTGCGCTTTTACAAATGTGACATTTCAGATGAGAGTGAGGAATGAATGGAAATGCTCACCAACTAGAGTCAAAATATCCTTGAAGCAGATCCAGCAGCAGTGGCATAAAAGTAACTGCAAAATGATGAAGTGTTCTTATTTTTAAATAAATAGCATTCATTTTGGTATGGGTAAACACTTTAAACACGTTATGGGAGCAGATGAGGGTGGTGTCAGACTAATAGGCTGTTTAAAATGTTTTTATTAAAGTGTAAATATAAAATAGATGGGCTTTTTTGTAGGTTTATATCATGTTATAATGTTATTCCCTCATCAAAAACACTCTAGGAATTCCGGGTTCCTTTGGCAATCATCTGGGGGCGCCTAAACGCTTGCTCATACAAAGCCCCGCCCATTTCCACAAAGCTCCTCCTCAGAGCTGCAGACTCCAGCTGAGCGTCTGCCCCACAGAGCACCACACTGCCCCCCGCGCTGCTTCTCCAGCCTAGTGACAGTTGGTGGAAATGCCCGTGTGTTGGGGAGAGTCTGAGCTTCTTGAAGAGAAAGAGACCAATTTCAATTTCAAGGCGTCAAATTACGAAGTCAAATTTTTTTTTTAATTACGCACCGCATTTTTATAACAACTCAATCTAATATAGTTCCTGGATTATTCTGTAAAATGTCACAATGTGCCTGGAAAATACATAATAGCCCCTTTAATTTTATGATACAACACAAAATCTGCAAACTGTAGTCAAAGCCAATCATGGTCTAAATTAAAACCACTTCTCTGATCGACAAATATTACAGATGTACATGATAGACATTTTTTAAAGTATGAATAGTATTAGTAAGTTAATCATAGTGCCTGCGACTCTGTACACATATTCTACATGTTTTTCTGTACTGTAAGATTTTAATGTTTTTCTTTGTAATACATACAGAAATTATGCTGCAGATTTGCCCTTACATACACGTCACATCGAGCTTCTTTTATCACGTTTGAATGTATAAAATAATCCAAGTTTGCAAATGATTGATTTGGGGAAAGAAAAAAACAAACATTGCAATCAAACCTGACCCTGTGAAAACAACTTTCCATCCAAAATCAAATAACTTTTTAAGCCATTTGCAGCAGCCACCAGACTAAGACACTTTTTTACATTTTTAAAATCACAAACAGGTGGATTTCCTGGTGAATGTCCGACCGTCATCATCCGGCTGCATAATTAAACAGAACTTGAGTTCAAGGTTAAAAACTGATGGCTGGACTTTCTCTCCTTTAGGATTTTCTGCTAGAGAGCAAAACCCCTGGTTTCTGTCCTGCAGCAGCTCCAGACCATCATACCAGCAGGATGCTGATCTGAAACTCTGTTAGTTTTACATCAGATTGCAAACAGGACGCGCACGTTTCAAGATGTTTAAATTCAACCCTGCCGGTTCACTGACTATTTCTCTGGAACTTGCAGGATTCATCAAAAGTAAATCATAAATAATAGAAGAACAAGATGAATTTCTTCAACCAAAATCCATTCATTACAAAAATAAATAAATTAAATATTCACACCCCTGGCGGACTTAGAATTTTTTTTTTTTCCTTTAACCTACAAGTTTGTTTCAGATAGGAGACGAGACAGGCAAGTGAATGTAAAATATGATTTGGTAGGGAAAAAGGATTCAGCCATTTGTAGTTTTACTACAACATACATGTATTTTTACTTAAGTAATGTTAAAATGGCGCATCATAACTTTTACTTGAATAAAATTTCTACCTGCTGTGAGTAACGTCACTGGAAAAAAAAAAAAAAAAAAACGTTAGCAAAAAATGCATAAGACACAGACCTACAATTTATGTTTAAGTGAGACTTCTTGTTCTTACACAACCTTTGTTGTTCTAATTTTATTTTCTATTCGCTGAGCCTGCTGTGCTATTTGTAGATCCAAACACCATATTTTATCTCTTGAAGCACTTTATCCTGTCCTTATATAAGGTGTATGTACTCTAGCTAGTCAAAGTATTAGGTTAAGAAGTTTCTTTTCTTTCTTTTTTAAGAAAAATATAAAATTATTTTCTGCCTGAATTAGTTGTTTTTTCTCTTCATTTTACTCCTTAAATGACCAGAATTTGCACAAAACCTTACATTTTTGTCTGGTTGATGACATGTCGAAATATTAAACCAGATGTTATGATCGGTTACTGAGCATTTTTGCAAAATACATATTGTTTTACTTAAATAATTTCTTGGAAGGATAATTTTTCACCTTTACCTGAGTAAAATTAGTTTCTAGTAGTGATTCTCTTACTTGAGCACAATTTTCTGTGCTGTGCCTTAGATTGTTTTGCTCAGTCTTCTTTAAATGTAAATGTCCTAAACGCACCTAAAAAGGCCAAAGGGCAACAGAGCAGGTCTGAATGAAGTGGATCAACAAAAATACTAAATGCCAAAACAATGAGGAACTAAAACAAAGAAAAGCAAAACAATTAGAAGAGAAGAGTATTGTATGACGGTAAAATGTAGCAGAGACACTTCTGTCAGATTTCCCCTCGAGACGCTGCTGCATAACAGAACGCGCGCACACACACACACACACACACACACACACACACACACACACACACACACACACACACCTAATGGGTGAAGACACTACTGTTCACCTCCTCTCCAAGGCCATGTGACCTGGCATGTCAAAACGATTCAGAGTAGGAATAGATTTATTTGTGATTAAAAACATTTATTCAAATATGCTGCTCTGACCTTGAGTCTAGTTTTTTTTTTTTTTTTTTTTTTTCAGTTCACGTCAACAACCTCAGGATTCAGAGAAATTATAAGAAACTTAGATCTATGGTAAATTTTGAAAAATATACCCATAGTTAGTCATCTGCTCATTTTGAATTTAGGCCTAAATGATACTAGACGTCGCCGCTCTGTGCCGGATGTTGGCACAGCCATGATGAATTTTTTGGTCAAGGGGGAAAAAAACAAAATCTGACTAAATGTCATTAAGATCTGCCGAACTGTACCGTTAACCCCCCCTCCAAAAAAAAGTAAAAGGAATATTTCACTTCTTTAGCAAAGTTCGCAAACAATCGAGTCATTTGTTCATAAAGATGCAGAGTCTCATTGTTAGCAATGCCCTTATTAATAAAACCCCTCTGATGTTAAGACACAGAGACGTACCTCGGATCTCACGTCTCCCGGCTGCTACGTTTGAACCAGGACGCTGGAACGAGCGAGCGAGTCTGAGTCGACACGAAAGGACTGTCATTCATATTCTGAGACAACTCGCATTGATCACGACAGCCAATGGATGTCCGCCTTCACCTCTGGGACAACCAATCATATACTCCGCCAGGAGTCTCAGACGGGGGCTGTGGGGGGGCAACGGCCCACTAAAGAGACGGGTATCAATAAAACCATGAGACACCCTCAGGGTGAGTGATTCTAGCGGTGATTAATGAGACGGCCCTTTAATGTCTTACAGATAGACTATTGGCTGAGCATCAGAGAGGAAATCTCCTATGGCTGTGCAGGTTTGGGGGCACTTCATCTCATCTGTGCCCTTAATAAGACGGGGGGGTCAAAAAGGCAGAGTCTCAGTGATGGAGCCACTGAAACGGCGTCAAAGAATATAGAAATTACTGGAGCTTACGTGCTGCTTTTATTGTCTTAATTCGCGTGACATGCCTTAAGAGGTTTTAAAAATACCGTTGCTGGGTTACCCCTATAAAACTCTTCGGATCAAAATGCTTTTTAGTGTTTACAATTTTTCATTAGAGATGCAATAAATAAGATAAAAAGTGTATTAACTAGTAGTTAATTAGATGACCCACATTTGAGCATGCAAGCTGGCAAACAATGAGTGAACAATCTTTACTAATTAGAAATAAAAAAAGCTGCTAAGGAAGAAAATCCACCGATTCGCTGACCTGTTTTTTTGCCTTCAAGTTGGTACCGATCTCCAGTAGCAACCGGGCGAAAGTCAGGGAACACCCTGCACATCTCACTAGTCTAACACAAGGCAACCAAGAGACACACAGGACAAACAACCACAGATGCAAAAAAAAGGAGAAAAAAAAAAAAAGTTGCCCCGAGGGCGATGTAGAGAGACCACTTAGCCTAATATAAATGTTTTTGGACGCTGGGTAGAGCGTCGGCGCCAGGACAGGGCCGAGAGACAGCAGTGCTAAAAGCAGCAGCACTGCGATGCCCCGAGGAAGTACAAAAAGTTAAAGTTATAAAAATAAATGTTCCCTCTGGGGGTCTACGGCTGGTAGATATTGTTTATTAGAGTAACATCAAGTAGGTTGAGGTTTATTGACAATGACTACAAAGAGTCAGCAGCCAAAGTTGGAGTAAAATGGTTCGACAACTGGACGATACAAACTGACCCAAGAAGTTTCTTACTGCGGCCATCAATTGCAACGCACGAACACATGCAATTAATCTATAATGTCTAATGCGTTAATATGTAATCCATATTAATTGCAGTACCTATTTTGATCCTGAAACCCTGTCTCCCAGGGAGGGCTGCCTACTTCAGCGATCAACTATTCAACAACGATGCAACATCGAGTTTTCTTTCCACTGAAGCACAAGCTGTCTGCAGTTAATATTTCTAAATTAACATTTGAAACAAAATGACTTATTTTAAACCTTCTAGAAAATGGAAAGACAGAGGGAAAGTTTGAGACAATAAAACATTTTCTTAAACAATGTGCACATTTACATTTCAGGCTTAGAAAGTTCAGCATAGTGATCAATCAGATGAAGCTGATTAAATTTTTTAATCGATTGAGAGCACTATGTTCGCACAGCGAAAAAAAGAGTCAGAAATAAAATGACCAAAACTAAAATCCGATCCAGGAGAAAACAGAAAGGAAGAAAAAACCTGGTAACCAAATCAATTGTGATAGAATAACAGAAGTAAGGGATCCTAGAAAGACCAAAAGACTGACCAACATGTCATGATCTGTACATGATGCACAGCCATAATCCTAAAGCAACAAACATCTTAAATGAGAAAGAGACTTACATCCAGTAACACAGAAGACGGTAACAGACAAAAACGGCGAGACTCAATGAGGAAATGTTTGGAGAAAACACGCTGAGGAGGCCGAGCACCGGATGATGAACAGGTGTGTCTGATTACCTGGATGTGCTGCAGCTGTGAGGGAGGGAGAGGGTGAAAAAAGACAACTAGGGAGAGAGAAAGCCTTTCAAAAACACAGCAAAAAAAATGTAAAACTCAATACTAAAAATTGTAAAGCGAACAAGCAGCAAGTCGTTTTTAATGATTGAACTCAACACGAGCAAACACTGACATCCAAATCGACAAGCGCAAATCGATACGCAATATTCAGGACTCGATATGCTGGCCTTTGATACCAGTTGCTGACATGGAGCAACAGACCGACTGTAAACTGTAAACCGTGTGTTTACAGTTTTCGGGTTTCTAGAGCAAAGAAAACCAGTGAGTTGGTGTTGCAGTGTGTGTGTTTGCAGCACCAGCTTTTCCCTCCTCGCCCCAGTATGTGTGTGTTTGTGGTCCCAGTTTAACTGACTGTTGTGCTTTATTCCATTTGAAGCTCTGTATGCCGCGTGGTTAAAGTTTGATGAGACCTCTAAATGAACACAGTAAGGAATTTGAAAAGACGCATTGCGGAAAACACGTCCGGTCTCTGTATGTGCGTCCATGTGTGTGTGTGTGTGTGTGTGTGGCTCCAAAACCTTTATTTTACAACCCAAAACGTGCTGAACGCAACTATCCTTGTGTGCAACGAGGAACGCGTTCATCACAGCGTTCCTCTAATTGTGTTTGCGTGGACATTGCGTTTCTCGAGGCCGTCCAGATACGTCCAGTAGAGCAGCAGTGTGTTCTGGCAAGTTTGTGTATGTCGGAGGAGGAAATGAAAGCGCGAGATTGGCATGTAATTATCGAAATGTCAGCTCAGTGAAACTCCACCGGGTCATTCATCCTCTGTCTGTCATCACTGTACACCTTCTTGCAGCTATTCTGAGAGCTACAGTGTGTGTTTTGTGTGCAGGAGTGTTTGAGCTTATATGAGGGAAACACGCCTTAAGTTCTCATTTCCAGAAGGTAAAAAAAAGAGGATTGTGAGCGCCGAAGTCTGTCGTTTCTTTCAGAGTTGTCGGCGTTCATTAAGTTGAAGTGATAACACTTGCTTCAGTTGCTAGTAAGTCTTATTAGTGCTTGCAAAGTGTTTATTCTCGCATCCCGCGAACTTAAAGGGTAAATTTATGAATCTACATCTGTAAATGTATATGCTAAATTTTCACCAATGCGTCCTAACTTTAAGACTTTTTATATTCTGTGAACATAAAGCCACTGAATGTCGAAGACTGGCATAAATAATTAAAGTGTATCTGGAGAAAACATAGGGGATCAGCTCTTCTCCTACCGTTAAATGTAAACAGAGTGAGATTGCGTAACGATGCGGAAAAGAAAAGGGTGTTTATTAAAAAAAAACAACAAAACTGAGGTGCAACGGCAGTTTGTCTTCATTTCTGTCACACTTTTAAAAGTAAACATGTTTTTTTCTTTAACAGTTAAAGAGTGTTGCATTATCTTAGGATGTAAACACAATGTGTAACGACTGTTATTATAACGCTCGTAGAGGAGCAGGTGAAATAAGAGATATTAGAATTAGTGATACAATTTTGCTCCTAACAATATACTGTACCAGTTGCTGTACATGAAAGAATCCAATGAATGTCTCACAGAGAGGCAAACTTCCCTCCAATCAATGTACGAAACTGGAAAATAGCAACAAGAAGTGTCGTTAACGTTTTAGTAGAGTGTTGTAGGTTTTTCTTTTTTCTGCAAGGATTTTGATTTATGCCTGTTTAATGAGTAAACAAGGTGACCTTTTGGAGTTTGTCTATTCTTACATATATATTTCTTTTGTTGAAGTGAAGTTAAATTAAATAAATCATATATACAGCTCTGTGAAAAATTAAGAGACGACTGAAAATGATCAGTTTCTCTGATTTTTACTTTTTATAGGTCTATGTTTGAGTAAAATCAACATTGTTCTTTTTATTCTATGAACTACTGACAAAACAACGAAAAAGATTCAGAGCTTTTAGACCCCAAATAACGCAAAGAAAACAAGTTTACATTTAGAAACAACAATGCTGATGTTTTAACTCAGGAAGAGTTCAGAAATCAATACTTGATGGAAACATCATGAGGTTATTTATTTTTCACTGGAAAATATGCTTATTATGTCTGAATTTTAACCAATAAAAGTGCTGCTGTGAGCATGTCTACTGTAATTAGACAAAACAAAGGAGCAGTCATCTTTTCTTTAATTTACAATCATCACTTTTGAACTGGTAAATTAGCTGGTGTTTCAAATTTGGCCACACAAAGCAAAAAGTGCCGTCGCGCTCACTGAGCGGTAAAACACAGCGAAGCAGAATACGAGCAACGAGCTGCGTTTTTAACTATACTGTCTTTCAGCCTCATTACCTTTTATTGTTGGCGTTGAAATATATGTTGAAGATGTGTCTGGAGAAGATCCACTGCAATAACTGTGAAAACAGGCGGCTTATTTGTTGGGATACATGGACGGGAGGGTGAGATACGTTTATTAATTGGAAAATATAAAAACAAACACATGAAATAAACATTTTATGACTCAATTTTTCCAACAGTGAAGCACAACCTACATTTGAAAACATAAATGTTAAGAAAACCATTATTGCCACAGGTATTATTAAGGTGTGCAGCAGAGTTAAGTTAATAATAATACATTTTTAATATAATGCATGCTACATTCATAGAAATCTCAAAGCTACAATCAGTAAAATAATTCACGTAAAACAGCAGCAAACAAGTTAGACAAATACGACATTGCCCCTTGTTCCACAAAAACGTGCACTTCTTAAAAAAAGTAGAAAAATACATCAATCAGGTCATTGAGCTGACCTGATTAAGAACAATATGCAGGAACTGGTAGAAAAAGAAACAGTTTTTCTTTTTCAGAACCACAGAATAAAACTACCGTATTTTTCGGACTTTAAGCCGCTACTTTTCCCCCACGTTTTGAGCCATGCTGCTTACAGCCCGGTGCGGCTTTTCTGTGGATTTTTCTTCAACCACCAGGGGGCTCTCTAGCAGGAAGTGAATCATTGGAAGTCAACATTCGAAATCAAAGAAGAAAGTGCTGATTTTCATTTAGAACAAGCGCATGCTAGCAGCAGGCACGATGGAGAAACATTTTCAAACTCAAACCCCCTCATCATGGAAACAACAGGAAGAAGTTCATATGATGCAGCTTTTAATTTGAAGGCTATCGATCTGGTAATACAGATCGATAGCCGCTGCACATAAACTTGGCGTGAACAAATCCATGGTTCGGCATTGGCGACGCAGGGCTGCGTCGTTACTAGCAGTTTCCGCCTTAGCATCGCCCCCTTGCGTAAACCGCCTCCCTTTAGACCTCTCCACGCGGTTCCCATCGGTGTCAGCAACGCCGGCGCTCTGTGTGTATCGAACAGCCACAGTCAGCAGTTTGTCAGGAAGTTTGTTTTTGTCACCAAAGGTTTCAAATGCAGGAAGCGCGTCTCAAAAACAATGCCGACCACCAAAGATGTATCTAATAATTCAATTGCTAGAGCTGTTGTAATATTCCATCGCTTTCCGTTTTTGTCGTCAAAGTATATAGGATGCATCCTCAAAGCACTCAAGCACTGTAATGCAGAGATGGCATCACTCCAAAAGAAGGAAAAATAAAATAAATGCAAATCACTCTGAAGCTCTCCACAAGTTGTTTCATTTGTTTGGAATACCAAGCAGGAAATAAATATGCTCAGCGAAGGCGTTGAGTATTTGGTGAAAACTCTCAGTGATGCAGTATCTCCAGCATCTACGATACATTACTGATGATTTGCCTCAGCCTTCCCAGGGAGGAGGGGAAAAAAGAGAAGCCTTCTGCAGAGATGAGAGATGATGTGGACTGTGTATTACAAGCAATACATTACAAATTTAACAAAATGAGCAGACAAAAAATTTATACACTGAGGCGAGTAACAATTCCTCACAGCGGCATCATTTGTATACTCAACGAAACAATTTTTTTTCCCACCACCCCCACCCCTCCCTCTCCCAGCCTCCACGCGTAAATATATAAAATCCACAGGATGGGAGAGAAAAGTAAGATTAACGACAGAGCAATCAAACGCCACACGTCACGATCCACTGATAGCAGGCTAACAGCAGGCTAACATACGCGCAATTACCCTTCAGATGTTAGGATTAGAAGCTCCAACGAGTGTTGTTCTGCTTTAATCTTCCAAATGATGCATTATGTATGTCTGATCAGGTATTTTGATCATTTCTTTTCAAGGTATATGCTTTTCTTAATAATCAAGAGTCATGGTGTTAAAATTGTTCTGTTTGTAGGGACTTTTAATATGATTTCTAATGTCACACAACTGATACTGAAGACAGACCCTTTGCCACAATATAATGGGCTGTAAGCATGCTGTTAGTTTTAAAGTGCTGCTTTTCCAACTTCTTGTAGTTGCTGGCTGTGCTGCAGCACCAAGTGTACAAGAATTGTTACTTATTCATTTAACCTCAGTTCAACTCTAAAACAGTGCTACGGCTAGCAGATGTTTTTTTTAGAATTGTATGGAACAAGTCTAGTTCTTTAAGACATTGTACATGATTAATGCACCAAAACCCAATCTGTTCCCTGTCTTTCTGTGTGTCTTGACAGATTTACGAATGAATTTCACACAGTTCTAGATGTCAGGAAGTGGGTTAGAGTGTGTGTACATTGTGATCGAAGGTTTAGAGTCCCAGTAAAATTTCACTTTTGACGTCTGAGAATTAACTTTCAGACCTTTTTGAGTGTCTTCAAGTGGTCCGATAATTGTTGGCCAAAGAAAAACAAAAACAACAACAACAAAAAAAACAAGTAATCCCTTTGACTTCGTTTTCAATCTCAAGCATTTTGCATCCTGAGTGATTCTTGATCAGCACAGTCATAAAGGAGTAATCTTCTTTATGACGACGTCATTATTCTCTCTATCTGAGTAGAAATTGTTGGAAATGTTTGCAGGAAAATCTGTGCAAAAAAAAAAAAAGCAAGCCTGGCAATGATGGAGCATTATTTTTCTGAGAGCTATTGAAGGTAAGGCTACTCATGATGGATGTTATGGGATAATCAGGGTTCTCTGACATTATTGAGGAATATTATGGTTTCCTCTAATGACATAATTTATCTGTTTCATGTGGTCTGGTTTGTTGGAGTAACATTTTAAACCATCCTGCTCTGAAAATCTTATTGTTCTGACATTTTTTTTTTAAATCCGCCAGAATAAATAATTTGAAAGAAAGCGAAGCATTTAAATGTTCCTTAAATCCTGGATTAAAGCACATAAGCCAACATCCTCTCTCCACTGAGCCATTAATAGGAAAACATTTAGCAGAAAGATGTTAGCTTAGTAGAGTGAACTAATTATCGGCTGCAGTGCTGTGTATGCCAAAATGACACTAATCAATAACAAGCAAGAGAAGGAAAAGTCTTTGGCAGAGATAACTGCAAAGCAATTGAGTGCAAACACACAGTGTATCATTCTCCTCCCTTTAAAGGACATAACCCTGTCTAACAGCTGCAGCACAAAGCAGCACACACCCTGTATGCATGCGCACACACACACATCGACATTGTTAACACACTAACATATTTATTGGTTGCTAGACTTTGGTTAAAAATGATGTGTACAAAATGCAATGTTTAAAGCAAATAAATATGCAGCCAAAAAATTAATAATAATGCAAATGTAGTAAAAAATTGTGTGTCTGCTTTACAAGCTCAAGTCAATTAAAATGTAGCTTATGCCGACTCTCGATTGCATACTTACATTTCCACTTTTTTTTTCTTAAAGTATATTTTGATTATAAAACTGTGATTTTATTCTTTTGTTTTCACCTTGACTAAATCACCGTGAGAAATTACTGCACAAATAAAACTGCATTAGGCAAAACGCCTTTCAGCACTCTACAAAGAACACGCGAAAGTATTGAGAAATGATTTTTCATTGAATCAAATTGATGGAACTAAACTTAAGCATGTGTTTAAGTAATTTATGACAACCTTCATGTTCTCGTACACAATTACACATATTTGTTGACGGGTATTTAGAAAGCAGACAAACTGTCCCGTTAGAAACCGTCTTTAGCATCGATAGGCCACACGTATTGATTCTCCATCGCCTGTATATGTTAATTAATGCTGCAGAAACAAGTTCACTAAGGACACAGATAAAAGGGAATGAAAGATGCGATTAAAAGGAGCAGTGTGAAAAGCAGCAGACGTTGTTCTTTTCTGTGCGTTTCTTGGTAGCTTTCCCTGCACTGCTCTTCCTCCTTTCTGCTGTATCTCTTCTCCCTCTCAATTAACAGTACTGCTGCAGTTGCTCTATTTCAGCGTTTGCTCCGCTCCCCTTCCTCCTCCTCCCCTTTCTTTTTGTATCTAGCGTGCTGTCCGTGTTCTTTCCCTCCTCTTCTCTCTTCCCTCAATTCACCCCTTCAGCTCTCCCTTCCTTCTCGTCAATCCTCTCCGTCTCGGCTAATCTCCTCTCCCTTTTCTCCTCACTTCTCCCTGCGGTTGCCGACAGCTTGGCGTTGGGAGTTTACACCTGTGTTTCAGGCAACTTAAGTCCATACGGCCATTTTAATATTCCAGTCTCATAAACTTAACCTAAATGTATAGCTGCACCTGAAATAATCAACAGTAAAAAAAGAAAAAGAAAAAGGAAAAAAGTGGAGCCTGTTTGAGTTACTTAGCTGTCCGGGTTCAAACATGGACCGATCCCTGGGTTTTGGGTTTAGCTTAGCATACTGGCTAACAAGACAAAGTCATAATTTGTATTCCTATCCAACCGATTTGTTTTTCTTTCAAACTACTGATTTCTATTTGTTTTAGTTAGCCCTTTTAGCCCTAAGTTTCAAACCTCCATTTGGATATTTTTGCTTATTTTAATTGTACGAAGTTCTTTAAATGTCGTGTGAGTAAATAAATATTTGCCCGTTTATCCATAACAACTGGAAATGTCAATATCTAGCGAGTTATTTTTGCAATTTACCGTCTATGAAGAGAGTGCACCTCAGATTGTAACCCGACATGGGCTGGAAAGGGCAACGGTTTCAGAAACTTTTTCAGATAGCGCAAAATGTGGCAGAATTACGGTACTGCAACTTTGGCTGGATCGTCGCCGGCACGTTGGCTCCAGAAGGGTTGAATCTTGTGTAGAATATTGTCAGATTAGAAAAATAAAGACAGAAATCTCATCATTTCTTATAGAAAATCTTATAGACATGCAACAAAATTTTGATAACGTGAGGATTCTGTTACCCTACGTTTGGATTTGGTTGCTGTACTTGACAGTGGTTACGTCACGGACACAGCACTGGATCATGTGGAGTCCCACAAAGCTCTGTTTTAGGCCCACTGCTCTTTCCTCTCTAATGTTCTCCACTTTGTTTCATACTGCAACAGAACAGTGCAGTCTTGTTTCACTTTTTTCCATACTGACGATTGTTAAATTTTCAAAAACAAAAGTGCGACATCTGCTAAATTATTGCTAAAGTGTAATGATTTTCAGTTAGATTAGACTGGATTAGACCAGCACTCAGATCGATCTTTACTAATTGAGGCAGCCGGACCAAATAAAGCCCCTTCTCTCTAGGAAGCGCGTTGAGACCATAATCCACATCCTTATCACCACTAAAGCTGCAATGCATTTTAAACAGGGGTTACTAAACCCTCCATGGCTTAACTTCAGAAGGTAGAAAATGCTCCTGGATGCCTTTTAGAGTGACAGACGTAAATATGAGCACATTTCATCCATTTCGCCACAACTCCCTCGGCTGCACATTGACTGCAGAATTCATCCTAAAGTTTGTCTTTTTAATTTGATTCTAAACCTCAATCCTACTTCACCAGACAAAACTCTTGAAAACTCTTTGCACTGACCTTTGACACCATGTGAAATGTTACATTTATTTTAGTCTGTTTTATGTGTTACGGCATTGTTTGCTTTATCTTTTAATGATTTTTTTTTTATTATTTTATGTCTTTAAATGTTTTTTTTTCAAGGTTTTTATTTTCTTCTTCTACACTACACTTTGGTCCAGTGCAGTAAAATGGCAGTAGTGGGAAATGGGCTCAACATTTAGTGCTTTTTTTTAGTTATAGCACTCAAAGCACAGTAGAGCCACGTTCACCCAGTCACAAACACACATACAAAAACCGTGAGCCAATTAAAAGCGTTGGAAAGGGAATAACCAATCCATCACGCAAGGAAGCTGGAATCAAACCCCAAACTTTTATGATTGCAAGACGATTTTTTCCACATATTTCAACTCTACTGAAAGGCTAATATGTCTTATGTGAGTCTCTGTGAAGTGTTCAAATCTAAAAATCGTCATGTCTAAATGCCAAGCAATCAATGTGAACATGCGACGACCAGGAAATAAAATCTTCCTTTTCAACTGAACATCTTGCTCTACATAAAAATCTTTACTTAAACGGTAGTAAATGGAGAAGTGACTAATGCCATCTAATTGTAGGGTCTTACTTTACCATTCAAGGCAGCGTTTAAGTTTTCCTTATCAGAAACTGGCAAGCGCAAGTTTTTGAACCTGATTTGAACTATGAAAATTAAACTGACAAGCAGGTCCTCACCATGGCAACGCACCGTGCACGTCACTTACAGCTGCCTTTGATTAAACACGGCGTTGTCAGACCACCGGTTATTTCCCCTCCTCTCTCCCTCCAGCATCAGATGAAAACCTTGACAAAAGCTACAAGTTTCCAAAGATTTTGAAGTACAATTTGCAAAAAAAAAATAAAAAATTGGACCAAGTGTTTCTACATGAGACAAGCTGTAATTTACAGGGGAGTCTAAAAGGCGAGGTAGCTCAGAGAGAGGCTTTATCTGCAAGGGAAGAGACGATAATGACGGGGCTCCGACTTATATTTTCGAGCTTTTGATCATTTACATAACAGGAATGTACCAACCTCGTGAAAGTTGCATTCGGTGGTTTTATTACAGGAATCAACCGCCGCTGAGTGCTGCTGAAATCATTGTCATCTTTCACCCGATAATAGAGCCACACTTTGAGAGCTCTGCAGACGGAGACTAGCGAAGCAAACATGACACAGCTCTGAACAAGTGAGCTAATTGGGTTTTACTTACCACTCAAAAGCAACAAGGTTAAATCAGCATCCGTCTTTTAATTATTTTTATTTTTTTTTGTCCAGCTCTCAGCCTCTCAAGTCTAATCTTCACTCGTGTTCTTTGTTTGGTTTGTTCGTTTCTTTTCCTGCCCTTGGCTGCCTTCACTACATCTGCCAATGCTGGTTTTCATTCTGGGCAGCCATTTTTGACTTTATCAAAACAAACAAATAAAACAGCTTTAGAACGTTAACTTCCATTTTCCTAAAAATTTAAATGAATGCAAGTTTTCAATTCGAACGAGCCAACACTACGACTGTTTACAAAGCGCAATTATGGTTAAACCATTATAGTGGTTTAGTTCTTGCATATTTAAAAAAAATAAAATGGATCCCATTTTAAGCCGTTAGGCAGCTGTGACGTTACAAGTCTATCAATCATCAAATACTGAGAAAATTACGAGCAGAAAATAGCTTAAGATCACCTGAGGGAACGTTGTAATTACACCGTCTCATTTAAATATCTCAATAATGAAAACTCTGCATTCAAACATGAATATCTCGGCGTGACATCCCTGCTCATTGCGAGCATGCATTATTGCAAATAGATTTGTTTGCACATGTCAGGACAGAGCTTTGTGAAGATCATGGAAAATATTTACTGACAGAAATGTTCCTCTTCCAGAGCATGGAGCTTTTTCCATCATTAGTAGGAGTTTTGTAGATCCTGTGTTCCCGTGTCAGAAAAACTATGGAAATTAATATTTTACAGTCAGTTTGGTAAAGTTGTTACTGTTTTTCAGCATCAATGTTGGTTTGATGAGATTTCATTGTCTCAATGACTCTGAACAGAAATGCTGAGAAGCTACAAAATTGGCCAGAGACATTTGACGATGCCTACTGGACCAACTAAGGATAAACTAGGATTGCCTCACATTTACACCTTTGTGAAGTTGCACTATGCCAAAGATCAAGCGGCAGCAAAAATATATTAATTCCTAACATTTTCAGTCTGTGTAGAACAAATGTACAAAACTCATCAAAAAACAAAATCCTACAAGGCGCTTCAGGTACCTTCCTTATTCTGTTTTTTAGAAAATAAATAAAAAATAATAATGAAAAAGGAGAGGAACCAAAGAATCAAAAAGTATACTCGAGGGAACCATCGTTAGTCTCGTCAGAGAACTTCTTCCTTTCCTCTTTTATCCAAAAACCTTATTTTTCAGACCGCATAATCGATAGAAGGGTTCTCACTGAAGATCATATTGATGCACAGAGACACTCTCTACCCATCAATAGAACCAATGATCACCGTGGAGGAGGCAGAGGCAGTGTGAGAAACAGATAAGATGGCCTATCCAAGCTGAGCACTTTATTTATGTTGTTGTTCGCTGGTTTCCTGATCTGACCTCAGGAGCACTTAAACCCACTCTGCAATGATCCAAAGACCAACATGAGCAGAGTAAATATGTCACTTCAGTAGAGCTGCTCAAAAGTCTAATAACCAAGCGTCATTCAGTAACAATTTTAATTAAAAGTAGCGATCATTCTCCCAGTACGTTTCTTGTCCCGTCAGTACAACACACTTGAGTTTTACAAATAGCATTTTTCAGTTGTTCACTTAGTCAATGTAAAAGTAAATAAGCTAAATTGTTCCATCGATGAGAACAAGAAGCAGTGGCCTTGGCTGGAGTGAGCTACTAACAGCTTGTATAGATACAGCTGGCAGTATTAGAATAAAGTGTAAAAGTGTAATATTTCCTGCCAGTCATCTCAGAAAGTGAAACTCGTATATTGTATAAAATCAACACACACAGGTGCTTAAAACATTAATCTTTGATTGGTCTAATGTGGTATTTTAACTTTCCAAGACACTGAATTTTGGGTTTTCTTAATCTGTACACCATTAAAATCATTAAAATGCAAAAATAGAAGCTTGAAATCGTAAACCTTATATTATACCCTACGTGTAATGAATCTAGCACCAGGCTAACTTTAGCGTTTAGTTGTGATATTCTCAAAGTGGTTTGTTACACTGTCACAGTTTTAATCTTCTGATTGCTAACATGCAAAATGCTAACAGTGCAACAAACATGGCTTTAACTATGAGCATCTTGTGTCAAAATAAGAAAAAAACAAAAACACAAAAGATAAATGAATATGAGTTCCACACATTCTGCCACTGAAAGCATTGTAGTGTCAAAACACCACAGTGAAAAATCAACTAATTGGAGCCGACGACTCAGCAATCAAGATCCTTTACGCAGACGATACTGTGCTTAACGTTAGCGCTCTGTCTTCACTCCTGCTGCATTGCTTGGGTCAGTTGTTTATATTGTTTTCATCATAAATCACATCACATTTATTGTCCTATGCCACAGAAACTGTGTAAAAAAAAAAAAATGTTGGAGGCTTTCCCCAGCGCCTGTGAAATCTTTTATTAGCCGAGTTGTTCTAAGACAAGGAGGTGGACGGGGCTTCCAGTTTGGCCTGAACTTCAGAACATGACAGCAGTGCTGCTGGTTTGGGGGGGTTCGGTGCTCTGTATCTTTCCTGTGCCTCTCTGGCCTGGGGGCTGCTGCTCCTGTGCTTCAGCACCGACCCGTCCAGGTATCTGTCTGCCTGGGGCTGCTGCAACCTTCAGGAGCCCAGGCTGCCTGACCTTTGCCGGTCTTGGGCGCTGAGAGTTGCAGGCTTTCTGCCCTTCACACTATTTCAACAGCTCTACACCTCCAGGTGACAAAATTCACAAACACACACACACCTACTACGCACCCGCCCACACGCCCGCACAAGTAATCCACACGGTTGAAGGTCATCCAAACACGAGTTCCTATTCCATCAACTCGGTCTGTCCACAGTGATTGATTTGTCTTAATTTAATAAAGTCGCTCACGTTGTCCGGAGTCCGTGTTGAGATATCGTTTTGTATAGAGCAAAGCTGCAGTGGCCCACGCAGGCAACCTGCTTATCAATGTGGTATGACTGCAGTAGCCGAACTGGACACATGGGAAAAAAAAAAAAAAGGAATAAATAAATGTCTCAAACACCAATATAGGGTACCAGTTTTACAGCACTCACCGTGTCAATGATAACAGTCTAAAGCAGCAACCAAACAGCCTTCATTGTTAGAAATGTTATTGCAAAATCTCTCGTGATCTTTGATGACACTGATGTACTCAGGAGCCAAGATAGTTTTGTGTTTATTGAATTGAAAGTAGCTCATTTGAAGAAAAAAAAGCTTTAAGACTAGCAGGATGCTGTTTTTTTTCTTCTTTTTTTTAAAAGTTTTTTTTAGAGAGGATCCTAAATTATTTGTCGCAGTCAATATCTCCCAGCGGACTTGTTATCAGTGATTTAATTAATGCACATCTTTCAATGATTTTGATGCGCAGCGTGAGGAACACTGGGGGAAACAGGCGTCCCACTGGGATCACATCAACAAAGAAACATACTTTGCTTTGGAACACCAACGACATATTTCGTATTCCGTGAACATCCGCAGTAAAATAATTTTAAAAAGTAAGTCATGAAAATATATTTTTCTGTCGCTTATAATTTGCCACAGGAATCAGGCGCACCACTTTTCACATGCTGAAGTTTTGTTTTCTGTTCAGGAGCGAAGAAGAGGTCAAGCGGGTTTCGAATGGAAACACACACACACACACACACACACACACACACACACACACAAAGCTGTGTGTGAGGGTAAGCTTAACCAAGGCACCTCCCTGGTCTCTGACAAGGAAACAGAGGGAGAGCCTGTGTCAATACTAAGAACCAAAAGTGATGACTGCACCATCAGACGCAAAGATCAGCTTAAAGTGTAGCAAGCTGCCGCTGGTGAAGTGTAAATACTGGGCTGGAGAACCAAATAAACCAAATAAAGACTGCGTAGCATTGTGGCGTTTGTTTTCTGTGTGTCTCAGTATCCTGCAGAGATATTTTCCTAGACAACTGCTCCTTTTTTTCCCCCCCAGTCTGGCAGGCAGACAAGGGGAAGTGAAGAAGATAAGGTAGAAGGAAAAGTTCCTGAAGTCAGCCTATGGGCCGGATACGGCCTGATTAGGACAGACACTGACTGATTACTATTTGGACTAAGATTACATCATCAAGCAAGTCTCTGTCTGCAGTCAATTCAATCGATTGTGAAACAGACATCAGTTTAGACTGCGTTGGTATATAGTAAACGTTCCAACTCTAATTTACTGAGTTTGATGCTCGGCAAGAAGCGGATTAATTCCATCAAGCATCATTTCAGGCAGAGTTTATAACCCCATTAAGCAGGTTTTATGAGTGTATAATAATTTCTATTAAACTAATATTACACCAACAAACCACACATCTAATGCACTATGAACACTAAAGGAATCCCAATCTCTGACTGTCAAACTAAAAGAAATCTGTCAAGTTAACTTGCTTTGGAAATCGTATAACGGCAATCATTTTCTTCTTCAGATTTACACCAAACTTTTCTCATTAAAGTTCATGTCTGTGACAAAGACTTGATGAGGGATGTGTTAGTCAGTGTATGAGTGGTGCTGTAATCGAATTCTCCAACTTCTGTCTTTGTGTGCGCAACATGAGTCAGTTGTTCTGATTTTCACTCATGAATTAATATTTTGTCGGTATTTGCTTGAAGCAGCAAAAGCGCTGAAACAAAACGTTGCATGAAGCCCACTGCACAGATTACTGCATAGGTAATGTAAAAATAACTCCGATTGATCACAAAGACTCAAAACCAGATGGGTTTCATAGAACAAATAGCTGGAGAAAAACTCTGTTTTAGAAAGTCAGATAACTAGATTTTTTTTTTGGTTTTTTGCCAAAGTTTTTCAAGCTGAAATTGAGCTCTGTTATGTTGAGTTTAAAAATCCCCAACTATGATGGAAACAGAAATAATTATGTTTTTTTTTTTATGGGCAGCAAAGTGAAAAGAAAATAAGCAACATTTGATTATAAAAGTATAATTTTAAAGCTGGAGAATGCAATAATCTAAGTTCACAGCACTCTCTGACAAAGTTATGTTTGTTTTGGACCAATTTGATAGATGCTCTTCCGTAAATCCAGATGTAAAAGTGTCTTTAAATGTGGAGAAAAAGCGTCACTATAAGGTTCTATTTACTTGTTGACGTTACTTTAAGATCCGATCTGTCTTTTTATTTTTAGCTTTTCAGAATTAGATACATGTGCAGACGCAACTTTACCCACATGTCGCGGTTGCAAATATTTTTCTTAATATGCTTGCAGTGGTTAAAACATCACTTTTCATTGTTGTAGCCTCGTTTTCATCTTTTCTTCCATTTTTGGTTGTCAATATTACAATTAAATCAGTATTCAGCTGTTGTGTTTGTAGATGTATTTAGGACAGAGGGTTCACTGAGGAGAAATTTGTGATGGAGATACATGATTCTTTTTGAGAGAGAGAGGATGTTCCTGGATGTGTCTGCTACGGTATGATTAGTCTTGACAGAGCAGGGAAAAGTCGTGAGTTTTCACCAGCTAAACTGTGCAAGGAAGCCAGTGTGAGTAAGAGAGCCTGTGGGTGATGTGTGCTCGGTGATGGGTGAAAGTCTATAATCTGCTGCACGTACGGGCAAATGGACGGGAAAAGAAAAAAAAAAAAACACATGAACTTCTGTAAAAGCACAGCGAGAAAGCCTAAAAGATTTTCAAGTGTGCAGATTTAAGCATTCACCCGCATACGTCAACAGAATCCCAAAGCACCAATAACGCAATCGCAATTCCATATGCAACTCAAAGTGCCTGGAGTTATACAGTTACGTGAAAAAGCATGAAAAAGACGGCTTCGTAGCGCATTCAGCCACCTACAGATCGACGAGATGCGGGCAAGTGCAGACAACAACGAGATCAAAATTCACACACGAACAAACACACACTGAAATAAAATCCAATTCACAGACTCCCACTCTGGTGCTCCTGCACATGAAGGGGTACTGCTGCTGGGGGAGCTCTTCCCGTATCATGGCCCCCCTGCGGGGTGGATCGATGCTCAGCTTCCTCGTCTTTTATTGTCAGACAAAAGTCAAGTCACAGTGCAGGACAAACAACAGGTGGAAACAGGGAGGGATGGCGGTGGTAGGAGTGGTGTTGTCGGAGACTGAAAGTGATATATTCTCTTACTTTTCTTTCGTGCTGTTGACAATTTTGGTCAGTTCATCTGGTTCTTTTTGCACAGTTGCTCTCAAACAATGGTTTTGTGTATTCTAGCCAAGGGAAGAGAAAAACATCCCTGTAAGCAGAATTGATTTGTAAACCTGGTTTCAAAAGTTGTGCTGGACTTTATTGAGGCACTAAACAACACAGAACTCTCCGGAGTTGTTTTTTAAAAAATAAAATAAAAAATTTCCCTATCGTCAAAGTTTTTGACAATACAGATCTTTTTTTTTTTTTTTTTTTTTTAAGTGAAAACTAGTCAATACTGACTACCAAGATCTGGAGAGGATGTAGTGATTAGGGCTGAAACGATTCCTCGAATGATTCGAGTACCTCGATTACTAAAATTCCTCGAGGAAAATTTACCTGCCTCGAAGCTTCGTTAATTTATGTTTTATTAGTTAGCGCACCGTGTTCCGGCCGGGACTTCATTTGCGTTGCGCGGAGCTCTCACTTCCGCCTCTGAGTTGTTGACAAAAGCTAAGTCTCAGCGGCATAAAGTCCAATCTTCAAGATTGGCCCGTGGGGATTTTATTGATTGATGATAATGCCCGACTTTTTATCGTTTTTGGGGAACCAATAAGCATCCTTAAAATGACTGGGGGAATGCCTGGAGTACGGCAGCATTTCTCCTCCGGGGCTGCTGGTTGAAAGCGAACGGCGGGAAGAGCGCTGAGGTGAGCGGATAGCCTGAACAGGGCGGGCGGCTGAGTAGCTGATGCTTACCGTGTAAATGTAGCTTTACCGACGAACCGCACAATAAATTTCATATCCCGGTCTGAAGAAACGGGTGGCGGAGCGCATCGTACATGGCTGGTAGATGAGTTTCTGAGTGTGACCAGTGAAGGTGTCGTAAATATCCCGTATTGCTTCCCCCCGTGTTCGTCCCCCGGTCTAACGGTTGTCAGTCCGCTGGTCTATTTCCTCCCCTCCACCCCATCTTACGTTCGTTCATTCGCCCTCTCCTCCCACTCCAGGCGGCATTTCCCGTATTTTCAAACCCAAAGCGTGAAAGGTTAGGTGGCAAGGTGAGTTTAATTAATCTATTAAACTCACTGAAGATGAATACATAAACTAAAAGCTGGATTGTAGACATTTTTTATAAGCATATTTCTGAGCCTGCCTCTTTGTTATTAAATTCAATAGAATTTCAGATTTTTCTATAACTTTTCTTCTGGTTAACTTAGAAAGTGAGCTATTATTGTTACAGGTTAGTTTTCTAAACTACAAAAAAGCAACTGTTAGGGATGCTCAAATATGAAAAATTGGACTGATTGATATCTGATAGTAACACCGGTATTATGCCAGATTTACCAATATTTCATTTTATTTTTTTTTTATCCGATTACTCGATTAATCGTAAGAATAATCGATAGATTACTCGATTACTAAAATATTCGTTTACAACAGCCCTAGTAGTGATGGACTCAGACTTGAACATCCAGAAACACATAGAGACAATTACAAAGTCGGTCTTCTACCCCCTAAAAAAACATTGCAACACTTTGTTTGAAGTGTAAATAATGACATTTATAATGCAAAGTTGTCCATTTTAATGGACCTTTAATACAAGTTTTAATGGAGTTTTGTATTAAAAGTGTCATTATTTACTGAATGACACTTCATTTTGTAAACATTCACAAAGGCTCCTTCATGTTCATGACGCTGTCATGTCAGTCTTATCCAAAACCCCTTCAAATAAAGTGTTACCAAAAACATCTCTATGATTAAAAGACTGAAGTTCAAACCAGATCTTGAAAAACCCCTCCATTCATTTGTCTTTAGTTGAAATTATTCCTGTAACAGTGTCTCCACAGCACATCAGTGCAGGTCTAAAGCTCAGAGAACAGACTGTAAAATACTTAAATCACTGACTGTCTTAGCACCAAAATATATTAAAGATCTATTGTTGTTGTTGTATCAACCATCCAGACCATTCAAGTGTTCAGGTTCAGCTCTACCACCCAGAATCAGATCCAAAAAATGAAGAAGCAGAATTCAGTTCTTATGATCCTCTAGTATGGAGCAAACTTCCAAAAATCTGCAAAAATACTGAAAACCTGAGTTGTTTTTCATCTCCCTCATGTTTAGAGCCGCCCTTGATTAATAACAAAAGGAACATCATGAATCCTAGTCTGTTTTTTTTAACCTGTCGTTGCTTTACCTTTGCTTTCCCAGTGAAATGTTAAGTTTTTGCTTAGTTTTTGTTTCCTTTTTATTAAACATGTAACGCACTTTAATTTTCCCTGTTGCTAAAAAATGTGCAGTACAAATAAATCCCCTTTGCCTTGCCTATCAGGAAATGAGGGTTGGAATGTGAAATCTGACATCTCATCTGTTATCCTCACTGTACTCAAAGGGGTTCCTCAGGGATCAGAAGCGAGATCGGTCCAATTCGTTCGTTACATCTACCATCCTGACTGCAGATCATCAATGACTGATTTTCAGTTTTGTGGTGGTGATGCGATGACGAACTCACCTCATTACCCCGCAACTACATTAACAACAACAAATCATTTATTTGTCACATTTGATTTGTCAAAGCGGGCGTATTTTTGCTAGTTTCTGTCATCTTCTCCAGAACAACATGGTAGATGAGTCTAAATCTTAAGGAAATGATTAAAAAGCATTTGGGAGTTCAAACGATAGTTAGCAAAAATGCACATATGAGCCAGCATGAAAAAAAAAAGAACATTGCAGCAAGTATAGCGACATGACAAGAAGGTTGAACTTTTGTGAGAGTAATGTATTGAAACTCTTTTACCAGCATAAGAGCAAAAAAGGATCGTAAACCATGGCGGCAGAGCCGTAGAGACCGTGAAGATAGAAATGAAAGAGTCCGAGTCAGTTTCTACAGGAAAAACGCCGTGGAGCTCTGAAACCACAATTTAGGATGATTGATTCTAATTTAAGCAGACTTAGTCGCATGCCTCCTCTGATCCTCAACTTCCATAAAGCACGTAACGCTGCGGAGCGACCACTTCCGTCCGACAGAAGGGAAAAGCCACTTTATCATTTGGAGCCACATCCTCGCTTCGTCATCCTTGGAGTAGTGCCCCGCAGACAGCGTTGAACTAATTTTCACAAACAAACCTGATCAATTTTTGTCATCAGTTGCCTGAAATGAATTGGGATGACTCAAAAACAGTAAACGGCAGCGGCCGCCCCGGTGGCATTTCCTGCGATAAAACAACAGCCCCAGACTCCAGCTGAGCTTGATAATCTAGCAACCTGAAACAAAGACATGCTGACATGCAGTTTGCACTGTTAATTAAAAAAAAGAAGAAATAGGGGAAGTATTTCATGATGAATGTACTCACCTGCTCATGAGCTGCCTCTGAAGGAGTGTAAATTAATGCATCTTCCAAAGCAGCTCCTTAAAGCTGAAGGCCTTAGTCAGCAGCCGACTTATACTGTTCCCCGGAGCCGCTTTTTACGTTTCAGACTCGGCCGTCTTAATCAGGCGAGGGGCCTGAGAGGACGCTGCATCTGCCATGTCGACATGCGCTCCCTAATGAATGCCAATTTTGGACCGCATCCTGGTTCCAGCACGAGGTAGTCCGGAGCATCAAAATGAATCATAATGTCTTTCTTAGTATTAATTCCAACGGAGATGTCCTACTTCAAGAAATAGCAGTGGGACACTGATGCTCAAACGTAAGCCCCCTTTTTTTTTTTTTTAATCTGGAAACGTTCTATATATATCTTAGCAAACAGTGCATGTTGTGCAGACCTCAGTTTAAAATCAGAAAAAGGTTTCCAAATCTTCAAGGAATATATGAGAACTCTGAAAGAATCTTCTTTCTTTTAAGCATTTGACCACTGCTGGCTTTGGAAAGTAAGGGCCATTGTAGTGGAGGCAATATAGCGCCACCTCTGTCCAAAAAAGGAGAAGTAAAATACATTATTGTAACAGCAGCATAATCTCTCACTGAAAATGTTGCATCAGATTTATATATGTAAAATGAGAGTTTGTTTTATTTTCTTTTACATTCCTTCTCACTGCATGGTTTCAGTTCTGTTTAAACTTTTATTGATCAGACGTTAAATATGGGCAAGTTGCTCTTTTCTTTTCACAAACTGCAGATGTGTTTGTTTTTTTATTACTATTATTAATAGTTTGCAGAAATTAGCATCTTGTGGATGATGTGGTTGGAGGCTGCAGTGCTACGAATGCTTTTGGGGGAAATCCTATCCCTGCATTACCGAAGCAAGAGTTTTGGCCACATTATTGACACAAAGTCAAGATTATCTCAAATACAGAAGGGTGTATGATTTGGGGTTCTAAGTATAGCATCTCTTTTTTCTCTTTTTTGCAGATGATGTTCACATGTTCAAGCCTAGACATTGACAGTGCAGTTTTCTTGCGTGCGTAAAGTGGATGGGAGTAGAGTCCATTTGTCTGAATGGCCGCTCACTGCACCGCAAATTTAATAGTGTTAAACGTTTTGGTGTTTCCAACGAAGGGAAGCGACCAAAGCAAACATTCAGAATTTGTTTCCACATGGATGAGTTGTTTGCCATGCTAGGCAAGTAATTTTTTTCTTAAATGGTTTTAATTATTGTTATTACTTTGAGTTGAAACCAGCCTATGTATTGGGCATCAGCCACAATCTGGCTTAGCGTTAGCGCATCGAAATTTATTGTTTGCGGGAAAAGCCATTGAAAAATGCGTAAAAATTAACATACATTTTTTTTGGCTAACTTCTAAATACATCTTATGCAATTCCATATCGTGAAAGGTTGACAGACAGTGACATACAGTGAAAGGTTGACAGACAGTGACATACAGTGAAAGGTTGCCAGACAGTGACATACAGTGAAAGGTTGCCACTACTTGAAGTTTGAAAACTATTCCCCAATACAAAAAAACCAAAGCTAGCTGCGGTAGCTGTTCTGATTGAGTTCTGCTAACATTTAAATCCCTTCAGAGCTTTGTGAACATGATTTAGGTTTAAAAAAACAACGATGTTTTGGATTTATTTCAGCACTAACTGTGGAAAAGACTAGAAGTTTGCTAGATTGTGCATTGCAGCCTGATCTGGATTGTGATTGGCTGGCCTACCTGCCAATCACGGTCAGCCAGTTAGAGCCTCCATGTTCTGAACTTTCTAGCTAGCAGAACAATGTTATTAGTAGCTTCCGACAGTTCAGCGCTGCTCAGAATGGCTTGGTGTAAACCTGCAGCTAACTGTAAGTAGATAATATTTAAGCATTTTTTTATTATTATTGTTAGTTTAAGGTTTACTAATGACAAATTCAGTTGTTGTTTACTAATATTTTTCGTGATGTTGCATGAGTGCATGGCACACCTATTGCTGATTGTTGTACCTTTTCCTTGTTTGTGTACTTAACAGAACCATGCACGGAGAAATTTTAATTTGAGCGAGAACAAACAAAGACGCCTCATCTTTGACCGGATGCCTGCAGTTTTTTCCATTAAGAATAACCGCGCTCTTTATATTATTGTTTGTGTGAATTACTTATGTGTTGATGACATAATTGTTTGACATTTTTGCTCAAGCTATTTACTGATCTGTCAGGTTTCCGATATGCGTCCCCCCCAATGACAGTCTCGTTCCTACGCCCTTGGGTAAGTATCTCAGTTTCTTTATGCATTAGTAATGGTAGAATGGATAAGACTGAGCTGAATCGTCTGCAGTTGAATGGGCACTGCTTTGGTTTTTCCTGATGATGAAAAAAAAAAAGCGAAACGACGACACTCTTCACGAAAACAGCCATCTTAGAGTCTAGATGAGCTTTAGCTGCCCATGCTTTTGCTCTTGTGCTAGCTGCAACAGAGCTAGTTGATGAGGCTCTTCATCATGCTGACGAATAGGAGGGATGTGATCGGGTTTACGAAGAGGCTTTGTCCGATATTGTTGACAGGAATGGTGTTCCTGTCGATGATACTGGTGCTATCACGTTAGCAGCACTTAGCTGGCGTGTTGTGAGCTTGGACTGTTATTTCTGTACCTTAGACTGTGCTCTCCTGAATATACTTAGCTGGTGTGAAGCACACCGGCTAATAATAAGTAAAAGCTAACAGCATAAATTGTTTTTGCATTTTACTTTAGATGCAACTGGAAAAAATGAGATGTTTGCGAGATTTGCTGAAACACAACGGAGGCGTAACGAAGCCTGACCGCCAAACAGATGTCTTCCTAAATAAAGTTACGATTTGAACTCACAAGGTCACTTCCGCTAATACAAAATTCAACCAATATATGGCAGTGTTGCTTTACAAATTACCCTGCTTTGAACTTCTCACTACAGTAAACTAACAAGTCTCTTTAAATATGTGTTCTGAAATGTAATTACGTTTTAACAAATTACCTGATCCTTTTTTTACAGCTGGATTTCTCAGATTTCTTAATTAAACTGAACAATAGTTAACATTTCCCATTAAGGAGGAGTTTATTTTCACATTTTACGTCAGGAGAAATGGACTTGGGAAAACTTGCTCGGGGCGTATTGGAAATAAAAAGCATAATTAAAGAAATGAGAGGTGGAAGCTCCGTCCCGAAGGAACCGCAGGAGAGGAAATAAAGAGCAGAGCAGGGAGATGAAAGCCAAAACGGATGAGAGTCTGGCCCTTGAGATGCCAGATTTTAGACTCGATGATCGTGGTCTCATGTGGTAACCCTCCCTCATACGCCCAAAAAATAAACAAACCAAAAAAAAAAAAAAAAAAAAAAGTAAAACTGAATGGGTTTTAATGCTATTACCAGAAGAAAGAAAAAAGATAAATAATGCTCTAGGCTAATCTTTGATTTTTTTCCCCCTCAACATAAAAAATGGAAGAAAAAAAAAACTTTGTGTGGTATTCACCAGTCATCAATGATTTGGCATGTCAAATCTATCCAATAATTGCCTTAATCAAACTGTTTTTATCCGCCAGAATTGCCTTTAACAGTGGGTATGGTGGAGCAAGCAGTGAAGACAGTATAAAGAAAGAAAAACAAAGTGATTGATGTGTTTTACAATACACTATGACAAGCTAAAGAGAAAGAAATAATGAAGATAAACTCAAAATAAACTTTGATGGGGATTATCAGTAATTAACCTCATAATTCTTTATGTCTTCTTTATTTAATACCTGCTTGTTGTGCCAAATCTGATTCACATAATTCACAGGGCAAAGATTTTATGACAACTTTTGTCCCAGTTTTCGCCTTCCGACAAGCTTGAAGATGCCCTGATTGTCGACACGGCTTCTAAGATAATCTAAAGAGATATTCCTGCCATGTACGGAGTGTTAAGGCTGATCTGATTTACTAGAAAGGAAGTCAGAACCATTCTGGTCTAGAATTGCGGATATTCAGAGTGATGGATTGTTTTGTGGTGAACCAGAAAAGGTAAGGTGGACATCAGACACAACTTTTACTATTATTCTGCTAAACATAGTCCACAAACTATGGACATTACTACTTCCCAGTCGGCCATGTTTCTTTACTCTGAACTCACTTTTTTTCCTCGGAGAGATTTCGCAGAATTTCCCAAACCTGCTCTGATCAAATATCTGCAGCAATTGATTTTGAGCCAAATTATGAAAGTCATATTTTAGAACTCACATGCAAATTTCACCACAATCCCATATAGTGATTGCTCACTATATGGGAAACGGCATGGAGAACAAAACTTCTTTATAGTATATATTCCAAAACTGAAGGCAGTGTTGACGCCCAAATAACCGGTTGAGGCAATAATCATAGAATATCACATCTGACTTTAAGAACAAGCAACCATTTGTTCTATTTAAGGTTTTTGTCTTATTCATTAGTAGGTAGACAGAGAGAGAAGGGGAGAACTTCTATAAATGACCCAGGACGAGGAATTGAACCCGGGACAGCTGTGTCAAAGACTGTAGCCTCTGTTTATGGTGTGCCTGCTAAACCACCAAGCCAGAAGAGTTGGTTAAATACTGGGAGTTTTATTGTTGGACTGGGACTGATTACTAACCGAGTGCAGCTGCGACGGTAGAGGAGAAGGCAGGCTGAGGGAGAGAGGGACACAGGGGAGCTGGAAAAACATACGTCTAATCGTACCAAAGAACCAGTAAACACAAGAAACAACATGAGCTAACTAAAATAACTAACACCAGACTGAATTAAAGTCAAATAAAAACAAGGCTGATCTAATCAAAACCCAAAGTAATTAGGACAAAACAATCAAAGCTACAAGCAGAATGAGCTTTGCTTTAACATTCTCTAGATCAGTGGTTCTTAACCTGGGTTCGATCGAACCCCAGGGGTTCAGTGAGTCGGTCTCAGGGGTTCGGCGGAGCCTCTGCCCCGGAGGTAAAGACACACTTGTGTAAAGTCGTGGTGACGCGCCCCGCTTTGCCATCACTCGCTGCAGAGGATCACGTTACATTGCTTAGCCAATCAGAGCTGCAGAGGAGCACTGATTGAAGGAGCTCCACTCAGCATGGATTTGAACTTGTGTCTTTAATTACTTCAGCAAAGCTCACTGTTTTTACCAAATTCTATAGTGTAAATCTGCTCCTTAGTCGCATCTTTTCGGGGTTGCTACTGCCTCTAGTGCCGTGGGGGTGATAACACAGCTAATATAATTACATTAATAAATCAGAATACCGCAAAGTATTTTCTGTGTCGGGGGTGGGGGGGTTCAGTGAATGCGCATATGAAACTGGGGGGGTTCGGTACCTCAAAAAAGGTTAAGAACCACTGGTCTAGATGGAGTGGTTATCCCTGTGTCTTGTGTACCATTTTCTTCCAAATGGTTTCCTTCCACTTAACTTCCCATTAATTTCATTAATTTTATTGTATGTACAGCACTTTATAAACACCCACCTTTTTTTTTTTTTTAGTAATAGTCTTTTTTGGTTTATTGCTCTTCTATAGTGTGTCTTTTTACAGCCTGTGAATTCAGCAGTCTCCCTCTTATTTCTGTAGGCCATAACATTGCAGTAGCACAAAGCCGGTCATCTTGTGAGGGTCTTCAAACCAACAGGGCCCCTTCCCCTCAAGACCAGCAGAATTTTCCAGAGGTCAGATTTATAAATCATGTTTACACATCAGTTTACAAATGAATCAAATCTGAATTCACTATATATTTCCCTGTGCAAGTCGGATCTGGCTGCTGTTGTGAAAATTGCCTTGAGACTAGGGCTGTTGTAAACGAATATTTTAGTAATCGAGTAATCTATCGATTATTCTTACGATTAATCGAGTAATCGGATAAAAAAAAATTATAAAATGAAATATTGGTAAATCTGGCATAATACCGGTGTTACTATCAGATATCAATATCAGTCCAATTTTTCATATTTGAGCATCCCTAACAGTTGCTTTTTTGTAGTTTAGAAAACTAACCTGTAACAATAACAGCTCACTTTCTAAGTTAACCAGAAGAAAAGTTATAGAAAAATCTGAAATTATATTGAATTTAATAACAAAGGGGCAGGCTCACAAATATGCTTATAAAAAATGTCTACAATCCAGCTTTTAGTTTATGTATTCATCTTCAGTGAGTTTAATAGATTAATTAAACTCACCTTGCCACCTAACCTTTCACGCTTTGGGTTTGAAAATACGGGAAATGCCGCCTGGACTGGGAGGAGAGGGCGAATGAACGAACATGGGGTGGAGGGGAGGAAATAGACCAGCGGACTGACGAACCGTTAGACCGGGGGACGAACACGACACCTTCACTGGTCACACTCAGAAACTCATCTACCAGCCATGTACGATGCGCTCCGCCACCCGTTTCTTCAGACCGGGATATGAAATTTATTGTGCGGTTCGTCGGTAAAGCTACATTTACACGGTAAGCATCAGCTACTCAGCCGCCCGCCCTGTTCAGGCTATCCGCTCACCTCAGCGCTCTTCCCGCCGTTCGCTTTCAACCAGCAGCCCCGGAGGAGAAATGCTGCCGTACTCCAGGCATTCCCCCAGTCATTTTAAGGATGCTTATTGGTTCCCCAAAAACGATAAAAAGTCGGGCATTACCATCAATCAATAAAATCCCCACGGGCCAATCTTGAAGATTGGACTTTATGCCGCTGAGACTTAGCTTTTGTCAACAACTCAGAGGCGGAAGTGAGAGCTCCGCGCAACGCAAATGAAGTCCCGGCCGGAACACGGTGCGCTAACTAATAAAACATAAATTAACGAAGCTTCGAGGCAGGTAAATTTTCCTCGAGGAATTTTAGTAATCGAGGTACTCGAATCATTCGAGGAATCGTTTCAGCCCTACTTGAGACCACATTTGTTGTGAATCTAATGAATAAGTTAAACTCCGAAATGGTCCAAATAAATCAATCGAACCATTCTCAGGAAATTCACGAGGCTCACGACTGCGGTGAGCGTTCGCAAATTCCTAACCTGACCATAACTGCGCACTTCATGCACTAAAGTCTTCCAATTATGTAACTGTTTGTGGTTGTTATTGCCACGTTGTTGCTGTTGAGATAACTCCAATGAAGAGATGGAGAGAGATAAACGATAAGTGGAGCGCGCATACCGACTCTGGTAAACAGTCACAGCAACAAACTTGTGGCGAGAGGATAGGGTAATAAATTAGACATATCCTTTTGTCAGAGGGCAGCGATGACTGACTGTTAATGCACAGAAATAGACTACTGCCTTCGAGTGAGAGTGGGTGTTAGGAAAGAGGGAATCTGGCAGTCTTAGTTGAACATGCAAGAGAGAGAGAGAGAGAGAGAGAGAGAGACGGAAGTGACAAGGGGTGATGAAGACAGATTTAAACTGAGAAGGAAAAAGTACCTCATGGGGAGTCGCCATGGGGTAGGGATACGGGGAAGGAAACTGGCACTAAAGACAGATAAGTGAGGGAAGTAAATAAAGGGGAATGACGGTGATTTACAGATGCAAGGGGTGGGGGGATTTAGAAAATGTCAGTAGAATATTCAAATGAGTCGCAGGGAGAGAGCAGAGAGCAGCGGTAGGGAGAGGAGGTGGCATCGAGGCGCAATCGCAACGTGAAGAGTGAAAGACGGAGGACAACTGTGCGCCGACATATCGATCGATGTGGGGACCACCTTCCCACCACTTCCCACAGATACCAGCGTGGATCTGCTGTGACAGGCTTCAAACCACACAGGTGACCGGTCACTCAGAACAACAAAGAAAAAACACCCATGTCCGCACAGCTGCAGCTCCAGTAACCATGCTGCTGGTATAGGACCATATGCTAGATGTACTTGTTTTCGGGGGGGTGAGGGGGTCCACTTCAAGCAAGAGGCTCACATGCGAACACTTGAGCTGATTTCTTCTAGGGGGCAGTGTGGGGACGCCGTCCTTTGTGTTTATTGATCCAGACCGAGAAAAGTCAGACCGCTCAAACTGTGAAAGATTCATGGCTCGACCACACACACACACACACACACACGCACACATGCACACACACACACACACACACACACATGCACTTGGTCCTCTGATCCCATCTGTGCGTGTTTGCGTGTCAGGGTGGGAAGACGAATGGATGACAGGAGTGCTGGAAGGTGGCGGAATGGATGAAAGAAAGATTGGATGGGAAAAGATGAGGTAAAGGAAAGAGCAGTAGGTGTGTGTTTGGGAGGGAAAGGGGTGAAGGTGGGCTTTTGTGCAAAGGCAGGCACAAGGGTAAAGTAGAGGAGAAAAAATGCAAAAAAAAAAAAATGGAAAAAAACCCACAGGGGAGGGAAGATGGAGAGCAGGGATGGAGAGAAAAGTAAATGAGAGGAAGGGAAGAGAGAGGAGTGCCGGCTGACATATTTACAGGATAAGACTAAATCGTCTGTCATGTCTAAATGCATGCTAGATTAAAGTGGGACCTTCTGCCTGCGTGTGTGTGTAAGTGTGTGTATGTGTGGTCTAAAAGCCATCCCCACTCAAGGCTAAACCTATATAGATCATATCCCAATCATCATATTACTGGCTTCAGCTGAAGATAGGAAAAGGGGAGATGTGAACACAACGATTTAGCAGCTCACACGCACACACACACACACACACGCACGCACACACACACACACTCCGTGGTTCTAATCTTTCTTTTGTGGCATTTTTGTAACCTCTTCCTTATTGCTTCGACGTTTCGAGATCGACCCTTTGCCAATAACAGAGAAACAAAAACAGTTCATAACTGTACAAAAATTTGCTGCATGACTATTTAAAAATGTATTTCTTGTCACAGATTTCAGCAGTTTCTACCATTCATCAGATCGTACCAATGGTGAAAGGAAAGCACGCCATCTCTCAGTTCTAGGTATTTAGTGATGAAAATTGTCTGGCCTCCGCCAGGTTCTAAAATTATTTACATCTCAGTGCACACCGCAGTCATTAGAAGACAAAAAAAAAACAGAAATTGAAAGGCCTTTGAATATCCCACACTGTTCTCTAGCTACTGACACACCTGATGCAGATGTGCAAAAGAAGCCAAACCAATTCATCTTTTCCTGCAGTAAACACAACGTTACACTAGAAAGGCACAAATATCCCACCTTATTTTGAGTATATTTACCCAGCGAGGCATTTAATTCCATGCTAGGTTGTATTTATTTTAACCAAAAAAAACCCCGACACCACACTTAAAAGGAGCTCCTTTTTGCAATAGGACGGCACGTTTCTGAAAGTTCAGGATTCCAAAGTGAATGCCCTTTGACCCTTGCTCTTTGCACAATCCCTCTCGATTCCTCTGGAGCCATGAATTTTCTTTTAAGTTCTCTGCTCTTAAGCTCGCCCCACAAGTCGAGGATTTGGCTCATAAAAAGAAGTGAGATTTTGTGCCATTTCGGCGTTAGTTTGTGAGGTTTTTTTTTTTTTTTTTTTAGCTGACTGACTCGTGTTGATCCACATTGAGTTTGCTCTCAGAGGCCATTAGATTTTGAAATAAAAAAATGTTCCAGGTGTTTCAAAGAGCTGCACAGTGGCACAGTTGGCGATGTTGCATTGTAGCAATTGTCTCATGGGTTTGAACTGAGGCGCTTTTGAGTATCTTATGCAAACGCTTGGGTTTTTCCTAAACCCAAGATTCATTGGCTTCTTTCCACTGCCCACAACATTAACATCAGCTAATTAGCTACTTTGTTTTTCGCCCTACAACTATTAACCAAGTATAGAAATATAGATGGTAATTAAAGGAGTCCATAATACTGTGCACTCAGCTCAGGTTCCAATGACCTTTGAAAGAGAAAGAGATCAAATTGAAAGGCGAGTTGATGTTTTCTCTTATTTTTCTCAGTTAAAATCAACACAATGCCTTCCTTCTGTTTCCTCTCATTTTTCCCATTTTGAAGAGCGACAAAGAAGAACTGGGCCATATATCTCAAGAAACAGGTTATAATAGTTTACTAGTTAAAATTTCACCCAAATAAAGGTGAAGTAAAAATTGACATACATAACTGCGTTGTGTTTATTTAATGGCAAATAATTGTGGCCCCAGTGATGTTGATAAAAAAAGAAAACAATGTTTTCAGGTGAGAATTTTTCCCCCGACCCCTCAAAATAATTTTGTAATTTTTCTGTACAATTTAGCTACTGGAAATTATTTTTCTTTCGTGTGTGTAGGCTGCTGTAAACATCATTTGATAAAGACAGAATGTTTCAATTTGAAGAGGATGTAGTTTCTGTTTTTAATGGCTGCTTGAAATATAAAGTGTCAATATTAAATGTTTATCCAATATTTGGACTTTATGCTCATTTATTAGGATATTAAACTTCACATCAACAGAAAATTCAAACCAAAAGGTACCAAATATCACATTTGATGTGAAAAATGCCATTTAAATAACAGCAGCTCTGTGGCCCTCAGTTTGATCTTTTCTGTTGACCCTTTTATCTCTTGACCTCCTCCTTTGTATCGACTTTTCAATTTGTAAGGACACCGCCTCAGTTTCTCCCTTTGCAACCGCTATTTTTTATTGTAGCTGCTCCAAGATTTTATCTCTCCAGCAAAATCAATTATCATTTGGCGACTGTTGCTCAAATATCTGGCGTTGTCAGTCTGCTTGGCGTGACGGTCTCGAGGGGCATCTCGTATCTCTGAGACGGAGACACTCACCCACGGACGGTCAGTACACCGAGGCACATCACCGTTCACACACAAGAACGCCGTGATGAGTGTGGTATTGTTTTAGTCCTGTTTCCTATCTGCTCATATATTGGGATGTGATGGAAAATGTCTGGTTATTTGGGTCCAAACACGAGGAACTAGTTTTAGTGGAACATCAGATCCTGTGTGTTGTCATGGATCCACTTCTGTTCTGAATAGTGGATGTTTGTTGGGAGTAAGGCTGTTGAGTTGCGGCGAATTCCAGTTAGGATAAACAATATTCTATTCAATATATACTTAACTTTTTTAACAGCTTTTTTTTTTTTTTTTTTTTTTTTTTTTTTACTAATGTTTCTGTAACGCTGCTGTTTATGCCCAACAAAATATTTGGTAACACTTTATTTGAAGCGGGTTGAATAAGACTGACATAACACCTGTCATGAACATGACATAACACCTTCATGAATATTTATGACTGTTGTCATAAAGCGTCATTCGGTAAATTATGACACTTTTAATACAAAGTTGACATTATTCAAAATGTCTTTGTTATGATAACTTGACATTAACCAAGAAATCATTACTGATATAAATTTGTTATAAAAGTATTACTGATTGCACTTTAAAAATGAGGTCACTTTATGTTATTAAAGGTAAAGTTTAAACAGTAATGATTTCCTGGTTAATGTCAAGTTGTCATAACAAAGACATTTTGAATAATGTCAACTTTATATTAAAAGTGTCATAATTTACCGAATGACGCTTTATGACAACAGTCATAAATATTCATGAAGACTAATTCATGTCATGACATGTGTTATGTCATGTTTATGAAAGTGTCATGACAGTCTTATTTAACCCCCTTCAAATAAAGTGTTACCAAACATTTGTTTTGACTTGATCTGATTACTGTTCACTAGAACTGGATATTTGACATTTTATCTGGTTTGCTTTGTCTTGGATTTTGTGGTTGTCATTTATCAAGTTACAGCTTTTTATATTGCTTTTTTTCCTGGTAATCAATGTTTACACTGTGTGCACAATCATTGGGTAAGTTTTATTTTTATTAATCACTAACTACAGAGCTCTTGCTTGACCTAAAATGGTAATAAACATCAAGCGTCAATGCTTAAGAAAGTAAAAATGGAAAAAAAAAAGTGAAAACACACATTTCTGTTTTTAAAATAGTTTTTTTTAATGGTCTGATGTCATATTTTACTCATAAATATTGTTTTTTCACTACCTGTTAGCAGAAAATTATTAGAATGAAGAGAAATAAAGATTTTCAGACATCAGTCTTTGAATTAATCTACATTATGTCTCTTCCTATGCACATATTTAAATATATAGCAGCACTTAAAGGCAGCAGCGAGACAACACCTGTGTTTTTGTGTCAGAAGTTTTCCAGCAGTTTTTCAGTTGGCTTTTTTTCTTTTGCTTGGTTTGTTTGTTTCTCCACTTGATACCGTTGCATCCGACTCCCATCGTGTGTCGTGGAAAACAACAAACAGGTCTGAATGTTTGGACACTGCTAAGTTCTAACACAGAGTTGGCATACGGAGGCCATCGTGCTGAGGGGCACCAAAAGTCCTCGGCTGGTACTGCCAAACCGCCCTGTCTGTTTCTGGCCTCCTCTGGTGAGAGCAGCTGTCACCGAACAACAGGATAACTCTGTTCCCCACTGCATGCACATGCACTTAGACAACAACACACGTCACGTTTCTGTCTTCCTTCAGACAACATCGGACTTTCTTGGTGCTAACCTACATGAAAGAATTACTCTGCGCTCAAATGCGCCTACTGCACTGTTGATGCAATGTGAAATCACCTGTTTCTGTTTAAAAATAAATAGATTACCCCATGCTAAATCTTAAATTAAATATGCTCAACCACATTTAAAAAAAAAAAAAAAGGTGAGTTCAGTTCAACTTGTGTCTCTGAACTGGTGGACCTGTTCTATCAAGAAATCACTTAAGGAAGGGAACAGTATTATGCAAAAATCAAAATATTTGAGCTTCAAATCCTATTATAATGTTATTCCTTCAACAAACACACACTCTGAGTGTTGCTTTGACTCATTCTTACATGTTTGAATCTCCCGTGGCAACCATTCGGCAGTGTGACTTCCCCGCTCTGCTCCTCCAGACTAGCGGCAGCAGCAGTCACCAAACACCTGGTAGAGCTGCACATCCGCTGAGCTCATCATACAAACCACCTGTCAGTGAGACGCTGGTAAAAACATCGTTAAATGTTTGATAGAGGAATAGTATTGTGATGATGTGTCGGAAAGAGCAGGAGTTTCTTAAAGAGACAGAGCCCAATTTCAAGGCATTAAATTGCAAAGTGGAATTTATTTTTTAAGTCATGTTATGTGTATATATATATATATATATATATATATATATATATATATATATATATATATATATATATATATATATATATATATACATATATAGCACTTTTATAACAACTAAAGGTGAGTAGTTATTGATTATGTTACAAAATGGTCTGGAATATACACAACACTGCTCCTCTAAGAAGAGATGGAGGAGAAAAAATCATTTTTATCTGTCAGTATTGAAAGGGTTACAAAGTAATTTCTACGACTGTGGAAGTCCAGTGACTCCCAGGACATCAACCTAAATTACTCCAGGAGAGCGACGGCAGCACATCCGGCAGGACACAAAAGAACCGAGAACATCTGAAGCACTGCAGCCCTGACCTGCTTCAGCTAAGGCCAGAGTTTATGATTCAACAATAACAGAGATATTGGACAACAATAATAATAATAATAAACCATCTATGAGACAATCTCAAGGCTAAAACATCTGCTCACTGACAAAAAGCACAGCAGGTAAACAAGAGGGTAGAAAATGGGGGCAGAGAAACTGACACAATTAAACAGAAGAAAAGCTTTTCCCACATACAGAATGTTCTTGAATAGTTTCTCCTGGAAGGCTTTTTTTTTCTTCAAAAATAAAAAGTATTTCAAAAGTAGTCTAACACTATACCTAGATTTCTGTTCTGCCAGAAACATATAAAGTCACTATGCTTTTTTTCCCCCCAATCACTGACCTCAAAGAGGTGAATAAGCCCACTCCTTCAATCACTGCCCTTCATGACGACGTATAAACAAAAAAAAAGAAAGAAAGTCTCTCTATGATTTTATTTTTTTATTTTTTTCAAAGGAGCCGCTTTCTTTCTTGTGACATCAGCTATGGATGGATTTAATACCAAAGAGCTCGGCAGCTTTTAAAGAAATCTGTAAGTGGTGCGGAGATGAATGCCATTCATAACTAAGTTCAGCCCGAAACTAAAAGACGAGCTTTAAGTGCCAAAGTCAGGCGCTCCGAAGGTAGCGATTCGTATATGTTTGACAGTGAGTTGCTCAAGATAAACAGAGAACAAGGAGGAAAAAGTCAAAAGCTGTAGCGTCCTCCAACCTTGGATTTGCATCTTTAAGACTTGCTGCAGTGTTTACCTTGAGTAAAAGAAACGGATAAGTTTACAACTCGGGCTGCCACTCGTCCCGTGAAACACAAAACTGGCCTTTATTAGGCAGCTGAGCGTTGCGCACCGTTCTGGATTTTCACAAACGTCCAATAAATATTGTTAACACACACTTTAGCCCTGAGTTTAACAGTAATGAACAAAATAAAACAAGAAGGCCACCAAATTGTCAAGAGGGGAATCTACGCTTCCTCTCCCTCACACCCCCAACAGCCTGCGTGTGCTGCTGTTCTGGTTGCCTAGAGACAGAAGTACCACACACCTGCGCCTTTCTGAAACGTCCAGCAGACACTCCACCGCGTCCTCATGAGCAAAACCTCTTGCAGAAATACAGATGTGCACAGCACATTCCTGGCTGAAGTAAGGATGAATAAAAAAAGGCAAGTTTTAAAAATTTGTCGGCGGATCTCTTCAGTGGCATCAGACGGGATGAATCAGGCGAACGAAGGAGCATCAGAGTCACAGGTCTTCATCCCCCAATCAGCTCCTGAGGCTGAAGTGGTGGAACGTTATGACTGATCCGGTCTCCTGTCGTGCTTTTAGTAGAATGTTGTGGTTTAGTTGATTGTTCAGGAACGGCAAGTTTGAATGATCCTTAGTTTAATAAACAGTAGTATTACCTGATACGGTATAAATGACCATTTAAAGAACAAATAATGCTAATAGACAATCAGTAAATAAGTGAACATTCTGGTTTTAAAAGTTTGTTTGGGTTTTCTATGTGTTTTATCTAAAAACGCTGATTTTTTTAAGGAATACAGTGTTCAGCTTAATTAACAAGCTGATCAAGCTTTATATGCGATGAGATTAGAAAGAAACCATTTATTGTTATTATATTATCAAATTGAGCTAACGATTTGACAGCATAGGGCCACCTTGGAGCATTAGGCTTGTATTATCTGGATGGTAACAGGAGGATGGTTCACCCAGAAACAGATAAAACTGTTTATTCACCTTCTATGCTAATGAACATGATGTCATAGATGTGACAAGATTAGATTTTTATAAGATGTGCTTAATTTCTTTATGTTTAAACCCGTGCAACATAAGAGAGCAGTTTTATCGTCGTCTACTTTGCATCCGTATTAAAACTTATTTGTGTCTCAAATTTTCCAGTTCAGATTATTTCATCATGTTTGTTTACTCCTGAAGCTCAAGCATTCACAATCTTCAGATGTCATCACAATTTGTAGCGGGTGAAGAAACAAAAACAACAAAAGAAAGGAAAACAGAAGAAAAACTTGGTTAAGACTTGTTTCTCACTGTAGCAGGATGTGATGATAGTCCACATTTTAAATGACAAAGTGAAAGAGCCACTAAAAAAATGTTTGTGCTGCATCTAAGAAAAAAACTTGGAAGGTTTTTAAAAAGCTCACAAAGAATAAACAACTCACACCAAATCATTTGGAGACAGAGAGAGGGGTGCCTGTAGATGCCCACAAACACACAAGCAAGTTTCAGACTGACACACGCTGCTGCACGCTACACAGTCAGACACACACACACACACACACACACACACACACACACACACACACACACAGAGCATCAAAAGCAGGTAAAAGGACAAGATCAAGGGAATGTCTGTACTGGAAAGAAATGCCATCACAACACTGTAAGAGAATAAGTCTGTTTAAGACGAAGAAGGAAAGGGAATGAGTTATTATCCTGTGACTTATTTTCTGATTTAGGGAATGAGAGGCACGTGATCTGTCCGTCTTTCGACAAAAGCAATACCTAGCACTACTTCCCGGCAAAACAAGTGCAGAAGTAATAAGGCCGAGTTACAGTGATTGGATCGAGCACTTTGTGTTTAACAAGCGTTCCTCTGCGCAAAGATGCCTGAGCCGCAGCTTCGCTTGTTCTTCTGGTATACCTACTTTATTGATGTCTGAAGGGAAGATTTATTACAGTGCTTTTTCAAACAGAAAGGTTAACTCTCTACAGCGTATGTATGTATGTATATATGTCATCACACAGCCTTTACCTGCCCAGTAAGGAATGCCCAATGTCACAGAGGAGGAGGCACGAGGTTGAGTGCCTCGTGAAAACCTTTCAGCCAGTTTTAACCTTTTCAAATTTTGCCAGCTTTGAACATCTTGAGGTTTAGAATATTGCCCTTTCCTCTTTTGAAAATAATTCAAGATTAGTCAGAGGAGATAAAGCCATACCAAATATTTTTCAGTTCTGCACTTCAGCCGGCCCATTACAATGTAGGACTGCTCTGCATTGTTACTTTATAGCTCTGGCTGTTGGCGTGGGATCGCTGTTCCAGTGAGATTTTATGTCTTATTATTATTTTTGGTTGATTGTCTATTTATTTGGGGTCTATAATTGAGCAATGTAATTTTATACAATAAAGTAGTTATTGTATAACCTAACCATGCTTTAAACCTGACCTTTCTGCTGCGTTCATTGGTCTCCATGACGCTGGTTGTTCATTATTATTCGCTAACAAACGTCTAAGCTCTTCATAAAACAGCTTTATTTACACTGAGATTGAATCACACACAAGTGGACTCCATGTTAATAACCGTGTGACGTCTAAAGACGATTGGTAGCGCCTGATTTTATTTAGGAGTATTTCATTTTTTGCAAAAATGTCTGACATCAAGGTACAATTATTACCTTTCACTTCGCACCAATTCTGTCATTCTGTCATGAAAAGAAAATTCAATATGCCACATTTTATCAACTTCTACCGTGATAAAATGTGGCGTGGTGGGCTCGTCGGCTCTTAGCCAAGACTTTGTCCACCCAAAGAGTCTTTGAATTCCTCATCGGGGCCCCGTTCAAAGATTTGTTTTGCCGGGAAATAAACTCCTGTGCGAAACGTTCCGATCATTATTTCTTTCTTTGTTTGCAGCCGGTATGCAAGTGTTGCTCTGTTTGTCTTTCATGTTGCTTCATTCAAAAGATTAAGGGGGGACTCTACCATATGCTCAGCCGCCTGCATAATTCATGCCGTTATAAATCAACTTGTATCGCACTGGAAAATCTAAACTTACAGACTTAATGCAGCACCAGTTGCTAGTTGTTTCTGGAACAAAATTAGTTTTAAAGCTGCAGTAGTTAACGTTTATTTAAAGGGAAATGTGTTTTTTTTGTTGTTGTTTTTGCATATTTGATCAACTGCTTCTATGTGAAAAAAATAGAGCTCTTCTTTCTTCTGCCTGTGGTTCTACAACCATTTGCAGAAATACAAGACTTAATTGAAAAACAACCAATCAGAGCCAGGGGGAGGGTCTTAGCGCTGTCAGTCATTCTCATGTATGTGCTGTTCAAAATTGCTGTTTTCCAACAGCTGTGCTAACGACAGAGAAACAGCTTACAGTTACAGGAAAACTGTTTACCCATCGTCATAGTTGGCTAAGCTAACGAGCATTTACAGCTAACTGCTCTATATGGAAGGAGCTGGAACTTAGCACGAAGCAAAGGATTTTTTTTCATGTTGTAAAGTCATTACACAGTGAGTTTTATCAAATATGTAAAAACATATTGCAAAAGTTACCCAGTGCAGCTGTTGCAGCAGTAACAGGTAAATGACATCTGTTTGTGCTGCCTGTCAGTCACTGCACCTGATAAAACCCAGCCGTCCCTCTGGAAAGCACAGAAGGATTTTATTTGTTCAAATCCCCTCCAGAGTTTAGGTCAGGATGAAGAACGCTGCCAATGTTGGGGATGTTTCAAGGGCTTAGCAGGTCTTGTACGTTTATTTATTTTTTTGTTTGTTTGTTTTCACTGTTTAGGACTTCTGCTCTTTTATGGCCATTCTGACCTTCACTTTCTCTCTGCCTTGAACTCCTCAAAAAAAAAAAAAAAGAACTCGGCTCTGACTTTCTACGACCATTCCTGTACGCCATTTTTATCTCTGCTGTTTTCTTGCTTCCCTCTCTCTGTCCTCTTTCTATTGCTGCATTATCATCACTTTCCATCTGGGGCTCTCTGAGGCGAAACACACTGCTCTGTCCTCTTCCCCGTCACTCCATTTCCATCTATCCTTCACTTTCTCACCTCTGAATTGCGGCGACGGGCAGAGGCAACGAGCCTGCCTCATTTTACCTCATTTCTGCTTCATTTCTCCTTCACGTTCTTGCCTCTTTTTGTTTTTTGCGAGGATTTTATTCATTATCTCTATAGCTCGCTAATGTATAATTTCACTACCTCTATTGCCGTCGCTCTCTTTATTCAGAAGTAACTTTTGCTTTTAAAGACCATTTCGGATATTTCAAATAGATAAAACGGGACTTCTGAAAACAGTTTTAAAATATAATATCTTGGTTTTTATTTATAAGTAGGGATGTAACAATCCCTCCACTACACATGTTCACCACTGCTCCAGAATCAATGAAAATGTAACTCAACTACGGCAGCATAATCGCTTGATGATTTACACTCCAAAAACACACATTTTTACCAAGTATTTTTGCTCTATTTTCTAGTGCAAATATCTTAGTACACTTGCAATGAGCTTGGTTTAGGTAAATAATTTCTTAGTGTTGATTTTTTTTTTAAAGTATTAGTTCTACTTGCAGATTATTTCACTTATAACATGGCAAATATCTTGTTATAATGGAACTAGTACTATTTAAATCGGTGCTAAGGAATTATTTACTTTAAACAAGCTCCTATTTCTTCTTGGAAAGTTACTTGCAAGTTAGTTTTGTCTTAATGCAGGTGTACTAAGATATTTGCACTAGAAACTAGACCAAAAATACCGTAGATTTTGTGTTTTTGCAGTGACACAGACACTTTACTCACTTCAGGATGCCGAATGCTTGATACTGAAACTCAGCATGGCTCAGTTTCTGATTAATTATGTAAAAAAAACTGTCTGCTCATTCATTAGATCATTGAAATTTCATTTTCAGATACAGAAAAAAAAACAAACAAAAAAAAAACACAGCAACCAGCAACCATACACACACTGTTCAAACTCAGAGCAAATTGAAAGGGATGGACATACTTCAAAGACCTGACACAACTTAATGATCCACGAAATCCCCTGGATTTCCTCATCTTGATATCTGAATGACACCATATTAAAATGATGTGACCGTAGCTTCAGGATCTCCATCGTTCTGTTTTCAGAAGGCCCTAGTAGTTTCACAAACTGAGTATTAGCAAACCAGAAATAAGTGTATAATAAACCTGCCCATGTTTGACTAGCCGATGTCTTGTATTGTTTAAGCTTGTCTCATTTTGAACAGGCCCTATTTAAAAGAAAAATTGCATTGAAATTGAAATCGTTCCCTTTTTAAGTGTTTTTTTTTTTTTTAATACAGTTGCTTTTTTAATCTCTACTTATGTACGAAGAAATTTCTGCTCGGTGTCTAGTTCTAGTTTAGGTTTGATCAGTCCAAGTATTTTTAAGAAAGAAGTGAACAAATACACTCCAGATCTCTTAAAATTACCAAACTATATTTTCTGACTGTAGCAGGTCGACAAATCATTTGTATTCTATCTTTTACTCTTTCACAGTATTTTTCTTTTTAAACCAATAACCCCAAATTCTACCGTAAGAGTGATTTAATAGTGGTTCAGTTTGCTTTGCTGTTTACGTAACTCTCTGAGACGACAAGCCCAAACTACAAGAAACGTCGCATTGTTTTATAATTTTGACATTTTGTTACCACAAGTTGGATGACTTCTTCATATGGTGACGTTAGAGCACCCATCTCCAAACATAGACCCCTGCGAAAGCCTTTGCAGTTCACCTATAGATCACACACTCGGTGTGTCATTATCCTCAGCGCCTATTATTTCCAAACAAAAGTACTAATATAATTTGAGCTCCAAGCATCTGACTCCTAGCAGCAGTTGTCTGGCTGGTTTATAGCTCCACTCAGCCTCCTACATATTGCTCTGTTGTTCCGCTCCATCCATCCCTCCATCTCTCTTCCTTCCCTTCTCCTCTCCTTGCCACTCTTGCTTCATTTGGCTCATGATGAGATGTCACCTCTGTCCTTGAGTGGGCAAATCCCTTCTGAGGAAATGTGTTTGTTTGCGCACGTGCGTGCATGAGCGTGTGTATGCGCGGCAGTGCGGGGAGTGTGCTTTGCATGTGTGTGGCCCACGCTGGCCTGCAGATATGACAGACTTTAGGATTGTGCTGTCACAGCAGGTGAAGAGATGATTTACTTGTCAAGGGGCTGAGGGACCGGGAGACAGATACAGCTAAGAGATAAATGTACTCTGCAGCTGATGGAATACTGTAAAAGATGCTAACCTAGCCTGGTGGGACACCTTAACGGACCTCCGTTGCGGAGTCGGTTAAGGTGTCTTTGTCTGTCACCAACGTTGACGTGTTTATTTCCAATCAGGATTCCTATTGTTGTCGTCCGCTGGCTCCACTGGTTAATCCCTCACCTTATGAAAGCGCGCTTTTATGTGACCCCAACATGTGGTGTAAGGCTGCAGCATTCATCACAATATGCATTACATGTCAGTTCATGACAGAAAATTATACGTCTATTCTGGTTCTTTCATTTTATTTGTATCTTATGAAATGGAATAAAATGAGCACCTTTAATTCAGACCTTTTAAAGGGGGAGTGTTGTGTAAAATAATCTTTCTTGATCTTTATGTCGTGTTATAATGTCATTCCCTCATCAAACACATAACCTGAGTGTTGCTTTCATTCTTTTATGCACACTTGAGAAATCGTTGAGTCTTCCATGGCAACCATTCGAGGGAGCCTAAATGCTTGTTCCGACAAAGTGACGCTTGTTTCCACAAAGCTCCTCCTGAACTGCGGCCTCCGGCCAAGCTTCTGCCTCACAGAGCTTGGCTCCTACAGACTAGTGGCAGCAGCAATTAGCAAACACCTGGTGGAACTGCTCACCTGCTGAGAGCTCATCATGCAAACTACCTCTCAGTTGTACGAACAGCATAAAGGACAAATGCTGACTGTCCTAAAGAGTAGGAGCTTCTTAAAGAGACAGAGGCCAATTTCAAGGCATCAACATGTGGAATCAAATTTCTTTCTCAAAGTTACTTGATTGCGATATAAAGCGGCACTATGTGCCTGGAAAATACATAGTGCCGCTCCTTTAAGAGGATCACACTGCTGTCCTAGTGTCAGAATTTAAGAGCCATAAAGCAATTAAAATTTAAGCAACAAACTATGAAGCAGTGTCTCCCAGGTAACAATGTTTGGATCAGTAATAAAAAACAAGATACTTGCAGGCTGACTGGAGAGAAAACAAACCTGCTCTATGAGCTCAAACTGTCAACATGCTGATGGGAATTACATTAAATCATTCTGAAGTCAGTCTAATAAGTGGAATTATCAAAGGTATAAAATACATCCATGCTAATGTTGCTCATTATAATAATGATCTGGTATCAATAATATTTTTTAATTTAAAAAGAACAAAGATGCTTTTTCTTCAATAAAACTTATTTTATAATGAATAACAGCAGGAAAACACAAATAAATTATCTTAAAATGTCTCATAAAGCTTCTTAATTGTTTGTCCTTATTCCACAAAATATATATCCATCTCAAATATGTGTCATGAATAAAACTTCATTATATGGTCAGAATTATAGTAATAAAATAAAGAAACATTGGCTTTATCTAAGAAAAGTGTCTTGCAAAAGACAGATAAGGAAGCAAGACGTTTGGGTAGCAGAGCCAATCACTTCTTAACTGATGCCATCTACATATTTATCTGTTGGACATCAGTTATAATGACCAAGGAATTCAATTAATGGCACAAATCAGCCTGCACCATTTCTGTCACAGTAAAAAAGCATTTTCTTCAACAAAATCTAAAAATATAGACCATTTTCTAAGGACCGACATTTTCTTGCTTCGTAAATTAAGATCTAAACGTTTCCCGGCTTTTTTCAAGTGAAAATAAAAAACATATTTCAGTACCATATGGTAGTCACTTTGCTATCGAGTCGGCTTTGTAACTAAATGTAATGCATAAGCAATGTAAATGAATCTAAAAAGCTACATAAAAAGCTGCATGAAAGGCTGTGGACGTTTAAAATGTGCTTCACCAGTTTCCACATGCTTATAATGAACTGTTATCACAAATCAACAACGGGTTGATTTGCTTATCCTGCCAGCTGTCCTCCTGACCAGAAGAGGGCGATGTTGTTTCTTTTGAACTATACTTAACTCTACAGTTTTCCATCTGCATTAAAATGATTCAGTGACTATACAGTGTAAAAAAGAAAAGAAAAAGAAAACTCTGTAAGCAAAGGTTGATTTTGAATCACTTCTTGAGAATAGCCTGTGGCAGACAGACCTGACTCTGCCCAGCCTGACTGCAGGCCACTGGACACTAGATGGGGAGAATAGTAGTAAACAATAAGGATTGACACAAACAATCGAGTTTTAATTAGCTTGCTACGGTAAACACTATGCTCAAAGAGTACCTTTTAATAGATTAAGCTATGGAGTCTGAAGCCTCTTCATCTCGTCTAATAGGATTTTTTCCCTCGAAGAACACAACACAGAGTAAAACTGTTTTGTGGTCGGCAAACAACATAGTTCATAAGTTAGCCCATCATTTACATGAGACTGCTGTCTGGAAACTGAGTGTTTCTCCATGTCAATTGGAGAAAAGTTTCATGCTCAGACAAAACCGCTAAGGCACCTTGTAGTTATCATGCCAGGCCACTACATGGCGCTGTGAAGTCAGCGTGTCATCAAAACGCAGTGTGCTGTCGACCCTTAGCCTCCACTTTATTGAGAAACAGTAACCCATAAAATAAAATAAAAAAAAACACACATATATATTACTTACACATGTGTTACATACAAATAATATATGAAACACACATATATTACTATTCGTGCTAAACTGAACAGGTTAAGTAGCCCAACGTAGCACAATGCTATCCGCCATTGTTTTTGTCGTGATCTGTCCCCTCATGTGTAGAATAAACCCTACAGCTGCATGTTCTGGCCGTGTGCGCTTTCACGCCTTAGACTGAGTTTAACACCAGCTAATAGAACAACATGGTATACCTTCTTATGATAGGAATAGGAAATAGGAAAGCCTAGCTGACCAATTGTTGTTGGAAAGCTTAGTCATTATGTTCATAGACATAATGACTAAGATGGACACTCACTCTGGTATACTAAAGTACAACAGTAAGGTCAAAGAGATTAATAAACGGTGAGAAATTTGAAAGAGTAATTTATCTACACTGATTTCTGTGGCCATGACAAAATATTGCACTTTGTGTCTGATACTGGTAGTAATTTAACCAGGGGTGTGTCTTAAAAACAATCTAAATAGTGACCCTTTCACCAGATTAAGTGAGGCTTGCTTTCTTTCGGTAGCAGCAAAACTTCAGCAGCACAAAGGATCCTTGTGCTTTTCATATTCAATTAAACTTGTATCTCCAGTGAAACTCATGTCAGCGGTTGAAGCCACATCTGGGCTTTGGGAGCTAGCAGGCAGAACAAGACTGCGTCTGAAAAGATGAATAGTAGCCTGTCATTTCATTGTCACCTGCAAGGACTCGTGAAAGGATATTCAGGCTGGGGCACATTACAGCTGACCTGCTGCTGCAGAAATATAAAATAAAATAAAATAAAATAAAATAAAATAAAATAAAATAAGCTGCAGGATAAAAAGATTGAGGTGCAATTCAACACCAAGATTTTCAGCTACCTTGAAAGGATTTTTCTGTCACAGGTAAAATACACAATGCGTGGAGGATTATGTATGCTTCCGGAAAGTGCACGAAATAGAAAATACAACTTCATTTCAGTAAATTGGCAGTGAACAATAAGCACAATAAAGCCAAATGTGCCCCCGTTGGCGAAAAATAGTCACTTTTAATTATAATCAGAGGCACAGACAGCGGAATCAGCTTCTGAGTTTAATCTGCAGCCGCAGATAAAAGGCAGTGATTGGTGTATCTGACAAAAAAAAACAAAAAAAAACACAGGTGATTATTACCTTGCCATAGCAGGATCAGGGAACAATTACCAGATCTTGATTACCTTGTCATTGTCGCATAATTCAATTTTGAGGAAAACTGGTGTTGACAAAGTGAGTCATATTGCAATAATCTCCAGATGATAATGGCAATTAGAGCGAAGGGGGGGTCATGGGGGGAATTAAATGACTGAGACCTGTAATGAACATGAGATCCATGTCTGGCCGCGCTCTGCAGCACCGCCTAATAACCTGTGGTTGGTGGACAAAGGGACGTGGCTCATAGTAATACATGTAAAGCATTGCATTGAAACTGTTGGGTATTTTTGTCAGTGTTTTCATGATTTCATTGTTCATTTTTGCTCTATACTTCTTGCCATATCCAGAATCTTTTTGTATTCATGTCATCACAGACATACAGCCAGGGATACAGCAGAATGGCTCAGATCAAAGAATAGTCGTGTTAGCAACAAACCCGTGAAGGTTCAGAAGTAAGACCTGAAAATGAATGTTCACAAGCACAAAAAATTTTATTCACTCGATGTACAAAACTGGTGATGAAGAAGTAGGATTTGCAGCTGCAACGTCAGTAAAAGTTGATTTGTTAATCAGGTGGCCAATGACCAAAATTCCACCACAATTTACCTTAAATGCTAAACAAAATGTTTAGTTTGTTTAGTAATAAGTTTTGCACTTGCACAAAATAAAAGGACACGAGAAAAAACATGCAGTCCAAGGTCACTGCCGTACTGGAAGACACATCCACCGCCTGTACTTTGAGACAGTCTCAGCACAGAGTGCAGTGCAGATAACAGGAAGACGAATGATTGTGTGAAAATACGGCAAATGAAGCATGTTCTGTAAGGCCGTCGCATTATGTAAGCTCTAATGCGTCTTCAGCAACGTGTTGATAACTTTCAGCTGCGGTACACGCCGCGCGCCCGGCGTCCGTGCGTGCATTAAGCTCGCGAGGCCGCGCGCTTTCCCGACGTCAAAAATCAAAACGGCCTCAGCGCGTGAAGGACGACGCAGTTTGCAGGAACGGAACATAAAGTGGACCGAAGTATTCCCTTTCTGCGACTGGAGACATGCTACGAGTAGAAACGCTCGGCCTTCGCTACACACACACACACACACACACACACACAACCCGAGGCTTAGAGTTGAAAGGTTGAGTGGCAGGTAACACGGGGAAGCATCAGTCATTGTTAAGACTTGATCGCTCATTGGGGAGCGTTGAGGTTCCATAGCAACAGACGTGGAGTTTGCCGGATTATTGTCACGAGTGGCGATCTGAGGCCAAATATTAAAGTAAGTACCGCTGAGAAAAACGCATGGGTGGTTTTGCTCTGCTGCATTTTCTTTTGTATTCAAGGATATATGAAAATGTGCAAACAAATCTCTCCACTGCCAGCTATTTTTAGCAGGAGCTGATGGGCTGCAGGTCTGTGGGTGTATCCACGTGTGCGTGCGTGTGTGTGTAATTACAAAACTGTGTGGTGATGTGGACCTTCGAGAATCCCCAGAGCCAAGTTGAACTCCATCATGTTTTTTTTTCCCCCCCTCAGCTTACAGAGCACCTCTACATTTCTCTGTGCCTTCGCTTCCTCAGGTATCTGCTCAGGAGCAGTGCATCTGCACACCTTTTCTTGTCAATAATTTCTTCCCTCTGGGTTTAAAAAATATCAAAAAATAAATAAAATGTTGCTTTTGTAGCATTATTTGTCACTCGGAGTGTGTGCCACGTGTCCCCGAATCAATTTAAATGCTTAAGTAAACTTCACCTGGGTCTAGTCATTGTCTGGCGTGTAATTTTATGCAGAGTGCGCTTTAGTTTGCGACACCATTTACTTGGGAGAACAAAGAGCTTAACTGCGAACATTTATTAGGTTCCTGTGAAACACTGGCTTGGCAGCATCAGTAATTCTAAAGTAAATTAAATTTTCCCTATTTGGCAAAAAACTCATTAACCTTGGGGTTGACCCCTAAAATCTGTCAAGTTGGACTAATTAGGGTAATAGATGGCATGTAGGCTAACAATCTTCGCAGGTTTTTATACAGCATGACTCCACCACTAGCTTGTGTGTAGCTTTTCTTGTGGGGGGAGGCCATAGGGGAGGGGGGAGCTGCACAGCTCGGGTCCAGCTCACCAGTTCACAGTATTAAGTATTCAATTGCAGTCAGCATCACATTGCAGCGGATGCATTCAGAATGTCATGGTGTGAATTCTTCTAAATGACTCACCACGTCCTCCATCCACGAGGTAAATACTGCTCTTTTGTCAGAGCTGGCAGCATGCCTCAGCGCTTCCTTTGCTGAAGCATCAGCTGTGTCAGTATTACACATGGAGAACTTCATTTTGTTAAAAACCACCCTCAAAGTGCGCCTCGAGGAAGCAAATATAGCCGAGCAAACACATTTATACCTCTTGAACTGTTTCACTCTTTTTGTTTTTGTTACAACTACAGAATTTCAAGTATTTTATTGTGTTTTTTTTTTTTTCTTGCCAATTTTTGACTTTTGGAGCTCAGAAATGTCCAAGTTTTTTCTGGATAATTTGTCAGATTAATCTCAACATTTCTGAGTTTTGGGGCAGAAATGTACTTCTTTTTCTTTCTATCTACAATGCTTCCAATTCTCCGTCATAGTCGACCTAATAAGCATCCCAGTTTTTTCTCACAGATAACTGCTTAACATTGTCAGCTGCGGTTGAGCGTTTAAAGTCACAGGAACCTGAGACAGATCAGAAAATGTATCTTGCTCATCTAACAACTAGAGCTGCATGTCACTCTATGTCCTCTTGTTTTCTTCAATGATTTATCATTCTTTTATTATTATAAAATAAGAAAGATAATAAGACCAAAGACTTATTTTGTTATACTGAAACAATTTGAAAACCAAATCTTGTTGAATTGTTTAATTCAGACACCCACACATAGACAGTCTATTGACCAAAATCTCCACTTTTTTTTTTTTAAACAGAGATTACTGCTGAATATTACACAGCGGACGTTAAAGCCACGTCGGTCCTAAGCGCAAGATTCAAAAGAAGCTACATTTACTTCTGTTGGTTTTACAAATTCAATAGATCATTTTCATCACCTTTGTTCAGCATCGTCCTAATTAGCGGAATATTCACAATATGTGGAGATCAAGCGCTTCTTACCGCTTCAACACAATCCATTGCAGTATTTTTTTTTTTTGTTTTGTTTTTCAAATAGCAGTTAAAATGTGGCTTCTTGGGTTGACACTATCCCTCATTACAGTATTTCACTTATTTATCAGCATTATTGTGAACTCATGATAGGACCCGGCTAGCACACAGGGATATAATTACAAATGTGAGCTTAAAAAATAAAAATAAAAAACACACACACAGAGACAATGTGTGGTAAAGTTTACTTTTAGTCATCTCATTAAGCAAAGTGGTGGGGCGTTAATATGTGGACAAACCAGTGTACACACACACACACACACCCACACACACACACACACACACACACACACACACACACACGCGACTGGAAGCAATATTAAAGTCTGAGGCTTCAACACAGTGGATTACTGTGCTCAGCTGCTCAACAAGCACAACAGAAACTAATTTCTCCCCCCAACGATGAATATGTGTGCACACGGAGAGCTTAAATGCTGAAAGTTAACCTTTAGAAGGCCAACAGGAGCCCTGAAGCTGTTAAACCTTTAAATGTTTTTTTTTTTATTTATTTAGAAGAACTCATAAAATTGGATCCACATAAAAACACACACACACACACACAATACAGTAAAGTATTTTTGGTCTCAGTTTGTTTTCCATGTTACAGGGGGAATAGAAAAATGTCAAATTCATACATTATGAACACTGGTGTGTAGTGGAAGTGGCCTTTCTGCAAGAAGAGGTAATTAACTGTTACACTGACTACTGGACTTGGCAAATTACCGTAAACACTATCTTCTCACGCCCCGAGCTGCGTGTAATGCTTTTGTTTATTGGAGTGGGTGTTTGCATGAATTCTAACAGTGCAAACAGCGAAAGACTGTGTAAATACAGAGAAAATACGACAGCACAACGTAGCAACCGAAAGTTCAAAGTGTCTCGAGAAAACTGTAAAATACATCACCACATGCGTAACAGTGAGGAGACATTAACGCTTTTCCTCTTTTCTTTTAAACGTATTTTTTTTGTAGTACACTCAGGAGCATTTTAGCCTATAGAGAAGAGTCTAACGAGTGGATGAGAAAGCATTTCTTCAGCCTACAAAAGCCGACAGGTGCAACGCAACAAATTAGGATGTAATCGAAAAGTTCAGTAATTCAGCACACACATTGAAAATCATCTATTGCATAAATTGAATTAGTGTGATCATGACCTACAACTCACAAAGACCCACTTACTGAGAAAATCTGAATACAACATGTAACCAATGAAAACATAGATTTAATACAGAAATGTTGGCCTCCTGAGCGTATGCACTCAACTCCCGATCGAGGTTGTTTGAGCGTGGATTGCTAATCGGTTGCTTCAGTAGCAGTTTTCGGCTCAACTGCAGCACTTGGGCCGGCTCATCCCATCTTCCTCTTGAGAATACACAACTGGTTCTCTATGGGGGTCTGGTCATGTGAGTGTGCTGACCAATCAAACGCAGTGCCAGCATGCTCATTAGGCCAATCTGGTAGCGACTTTTCTGGCAATGTGGGTCGGAAAATAAAGTCTTTAGACAACTTTAGAGTTGATAAACCACAGTGAGCCAACTAATGGTTCCAAACGAACTTGAATAGAGTTGTTAGTATGGACTTGTGAGCTAGAAGGAAATCTTGACACTCGTTGACGAATCGGTGGAAAAGTTGGCATTATCCAGATTCACTTTCTTTAAATGGGTTACCTTGAGATGACAGACTGTTGAATCCCAGGTCTACATTCCCACGTAATGGTATTCATTTTCCATACATAAGTAAGAAATATAGACATGGGACGTATATCAATATGTCAGCGCTGTGTGGTCCCATCCCACAGATTGAGAAACTGCCATGTCGACAAATTCACATGCGGCTATCAATACTTTCATTTGGCAACTGGGGAGGACGCTGACATTAATTCAGTGCCGCGCTCAGTTATCCTAATGCGCCGCGGCACGTCCGTTATGGATTCAAAAGTGAAATCTGCAGACGTGCAAACGTTTGCGGAGCCTGCGGCGCGGCGAGGCGTCGACTCCATTTGGCTCGAAGCGAGGCGGCCACTTTTCAGGTTTCGCAGCTGTCACAGTGACGGCTTCAACAAACATGACTGCCAGCACAGCATAATGTATTCCACATCGCAGCGCATTAAAGTTATCACTTCACGTTTCTATTTTTTTTTTTTTATGCTTTTACCAGAGTTAACAGAAGCGATGATACACAAAATGACAAATTGTGCTTGCCTGAAGGTTAGAGCAGCAAGCTTTTTGGGGAGGGGTGGCGGAGGGACGGGGGCGGGTTTGGCTGGCTTAAATGAATGAGTAATGCTCTCCTGTCCCTCGGCAGCTACTTTTGAAGTGCCCTTGGAAAAGGCACTGAACCCCCAATTGCTCAAATTGAGCTGCTCAGTGGCCAGAAATGCAAAACTATGACTGCACTGGGTGGTTACCAAATGGAGTTGAATGAAAGAGAGCACCCAGGGTGGGAAGAAAAAAAAACTCCCACCAAAGACTGGGCTCAGTCCAGAACTCCAGGTGAGGATATTTTGTCAGCTACCACGATCGGCAACCATCAATTCGTGCTTCATTCAGACTAGTTGGCCTGCATTTTTGTAGGAACTACTATAAATCAGGCTCAGAAGCTGCAGTTAGCTAATAATTTAGAACTTCTGCTGTAATTCTTTAATATTCATTTGTTGGAATTATAATTCAGTCACCCTGTTATTTTCCATATGCTTAAGTCAAGTCAACTTTGTTTGCATAGCACATTTCAGCAACAAGGCAGTTCGCAGTGATTTACACCATAGATACATAATACTGTCACCAATTATGAAACAAGCAATAAACATTTTGTCAAGTACCATCAACAAATCATAAAGCAGATCAAATATATTGATCAGTGTTCCGGTCATTCATCAAGGCAACTCTAAACAGGTGGGCGGGTTTTTGTCTTGATTTAGTGTTTTGCCAAATTTGAAGTTTTGTGGAAGTTTGTTCCTGATTTGTGGTCTATAGAAGCTGAATGCTGCTTCTCCATGTTTGGTTCTGGTTCTGAGGATGCAGAACCAGAAGACCTGAGAGGTCCAGAAGGTTGGTCTCTTTGATGCTATGCCGTTCAGTGATTTATAAACTAATAAGTATTATTTTCCGAACTACAGGGAGCCAGTGGAAGGACTGGTTGGTTGTTTTTGACTGAAATAACCAAAAAGAGACAGGAAGAGGGTCTTAGCGCTGTCACCCTCGTGTATGCGTTGCTCACCAATGACGGCGGATTAGCAGTTCTCCTGGATCGATAAGTTGCTTCTCTGTCATTAGTACATTGAGCACGGGGATGATTGACAGCGCTAAGACCCTCCTCCTGGCTCTGATTGGTTGTTTTTGACCAGGAGCGGTGCATATGTTCAGACGGCAATAGTAGCTCAGGTAGGAAATGGATGAGCTCGAGCTTTTCACAGATTATCATTCTCGTATTATACTGCCACGACGCGGTGACACTTTTAGCAAATGTGTTAAAAACATACAAGTTAAAAACTG